>NC_060127.1:124887076-125219233 GCF_021461395.2 Schistocerca americana
CATTTGTCCAATGAATACCCGTTTATCATCTGCATGTCTTCTTGGTTTAGCTATTTTAATGGCCAGTAGTGTAAAATCAGTAAGGGGGCTGAACAGTCTAGTCAGTCGCCTAGTCACGTAGTCACCGTGCTGAAGATTGCCCATGCAAGTCCGAAATACTGAATTCGGTCTTCCAGAATTGTTCCACCACGGAAGACGGTAAAACAGTTCCTTCTTTCAATCACTACATCAACGAGGAAGTGGCAGATATTGTGATAAGTGATCGTGGAACAGAAGAACAGCTACAATCGATAGGTGGTCGAAATGCATCTGTCCGACACGACACCTATGAGTTCTACAGAGATTACGTGAAAGAACTTCTTCCCCTTCTATCTGCAGCGTATCGCGGGACGCTGGAGCACTGAAGGGCACACGGTGACTGGAAGAAATCGCAGGGCATTCCGCTATACGAGAAGGGTCGTAGGACCGATGCACGTAATTATAGGCCTATATAGCTGACGCAGATCTCTTGTAGCACAAGCTGCGACGTAGTCGCGAATTGAACAGCGACCCGAAATTAGAATAAATTTCCATGCATTCACGTCTACGGTCATAAATTTTTTGTCACCAGACTGTCGGTTTCGTTGTATAATGACCATCTTCAGATTTGTTTTATGGAAACATTTCCTAATACCCTAGAGCCATAGCAGCATAGTCAAATGCTAAACAAAAAATCAGTGCATCATCAAATGTGTATATATAATGGTATATACAAGAGCCATCTCGTCAGCAGCACTATTGTTCAAAGCGAACTGCCCAGACTGCTTTGAACAGAAGTGCTTTTGATTACTCTTGTATATACTGTTATTTATATACCTTTGGGCAGTTTGGTTTGAAACAGTAGGGCTGCTGACGAGATGGTTCTTGTATATACCATTATTTATACGCATTTGACGATGCTGCCGCTGCTTTTGTGTTTAGCATTTGACGATGTATATTAGGACGTGTTTTTATAAAATAGACCTGAAGATGGTCATTACAGACCGAAACCGATAGTGTGATGACAAAAAATTTGCGACCAGAGACGTGAATAAATTTAGATCTCTTGTAGAATTATGGAACGTGTTCCAGGCTCAAATATTACGTCGTTTTCGAAGAACATATATTTCCTCTATAAAAGTCAACGCCGTCTTGCGAAATTCAGTTCGCTGTGTTCCTCTGTGAGAGCCACACGGCTGTACACACCAGCGTTCAAGTTGACGCCGTCCCACACTGCCCTTTAGCGGGATAAGAGTTCACCGAATATCTGACCAGGTTTCCAGATTTGTGACTGGATTCAATACTTCCTCGCAAACAGAACTCAGTGTGTCGCCCTCGACGGAATAAAATCGAAAGATGTAAAGGTAAATTCCAGAATTGCCCAAGAAAGTGTAATAGGACCGTTACTGTTTTGATTGTATATAAATGATCTAGTAAAAAACATCAGAAGCTCTATAAGACTGTTCGCACACGATCCGGTTATCTATAAGAAAGCAGCAGCGCAAAAACACAATATCACTTTCCGGAATGGCCTACACAACATTCATGAATGGTGCAGGCTCTGGCAGTGACCTTGAACGTATATAAGTGTACCGTACTACGTATACACAGGGAAAGAAATCCATGACTGTACGACAACACTGATGACAAGTTGTTGGAAACAGTGTCAACCGTAAGATATCTAGGAGTAACAGAGCCACCTTAAGTGAAGTGATAGCGTAAAACAAATAGTACGAAAAGCAGATGGCAGACTGAGATTCACAGCGTGAATCTTAAGGAAATGTAACTCGTTCACGCTTTTTTGTATACTGCTTGTCAATGTGCGACTCTTACGCGGTAGGAATGGTAGAAGAGTTGGAGAAGATCCAACGGAGAGCGGCGCGTTTCGCCACGGTATCTTCTGGTCGGCGCGGGGCGCCTACCGAACTCCGCTGGCAGATGCTGCAAGAGAGGCGTTGTGCATCACGGATATACTGTGTTACTGCGGTCGAAATTCCGAGAGAGTGCGTACCAGGAAGTCTAGGAGAACGTGTTACGTCCTCCCAAAAGCATCTTGCGAAATGACCACAGTGAGAAAACCCGGGGAATTAGAGCTAGTACGTACTTTTACCGACATTCAGTCTTCCAAAGCGCCGTTCGCAAATGGAAAATGGAAAGAAGAATGTCCTGATAAATTAATGATGAGTGACAGGGGATGGGGAGCATTCCACGATAACGACTTTTCTTTTCCTCTCAGCTGAGGTACACTAGCAATAAACAATTTTTAAATACTGATAGTTTATACGGAATAATATTCACATAAATAAGATTCTTTCAAATATTAAACATTTTAAAATTTGTGATTCAGATAAAACGTAATGCCCTGAGAATTACATGCTTTCCAGAACAATCGCACCCCGCAGAAGTACTCTCCGCTAGACACTGTCAGGTTACTTGCAGAGTGGAGACGTACATGTGGATGTAGAGGTAGATCGCACTACGTGAAACACTTACTAGTCGAGCGTAAGGCGCGTAAAAAGCGTCCCACAGTTTCCTGGTGGAGAGGCAGGAGGTGACCCTGAGTGTATTTGGCACCGTCGACCCCGAGATAACCTCTTGCTTGAACAGTGTTTTCCTCGAAGCGATTGTGCGTCGTATTGGCTGAACGACTGCTTCCCGTTTTCTATCCTGCTTGCGCCACGGTAATTTAGATTTCCTGCTACTTCTGATTCCTACTGTCGATGACATTGGTAATCACAATTTTGTGACACGTTCCCAGGTACACACGCAAAATAATGAAAGATCAGTATCATAATAATTCCGATTTGAATCTGTACTGATGAAAAATTTCTCCCAGACGACGAATTAAATATATCTCAAACATATCCAATCTATCCGACACTACAAGGCTTGCGGTTGAGCCGTCACAGAGCAACAAAATTTAGAGTCAATTACTTTTGCATAACAACTGTATCGTAGAACCACTAGAACCCGCAGAAACGAGATTTATTCGCAGACGACTAATTCGGTGAAGCGAATCTGATAGATTTTGAAAAAAGAACGTACTTCGTAGCTCATGAAGAAAGGAAATGAAGAGCTTACAAAAACTTTAAGACAGCCAGAGAGCCACTTACTGTGAACAGTGGAGTGATATGGTCATTCTGAACAAAATCGGCAGCAAAACAACTCTAACGACAATATTTCAGATACATATGGCAACGTCGCAAGTAAAAGATGAAGAGATGGAGAAAGTATATGAGGATGTTGCACAGGTAATACAGCACGTAAAGGTGATGATCATCAAATAAATATGGAGTTTTGGAATAGAATAGTATGGGAAGAAGCAGAAGACGGAGACGCAGGAGATTATGGGTTTGCTGGGAGGAATGAGAAACGAGAAAGGCTAAATGAGTTCTACAATAAATTTCGTATTTTCAAGATAAGAGGAATATGTTTACTTTGTAAAGACCCAGAGACAAGGCAAGATTCCAGCTGGATTGTAACAGGGCCAGATGGAAATCCCGAAATCAGATATTGGAACTTAACGCTTTCTGATCTGATATAGACTCGGAATGCAGCTTAGTGATAGTTGTCTGAATTTAAGACAATCATCTAGAAGAATCACTGTGCAAGGAATTCTGGAGCACTGAGATACAATGATATATGATTAAAGCTCTGTAAGACGTTAGAAATTGCCATACTTACTACCAAAGTAGTCAGTTAAGTCGAAGAAGAATGTATATCAATAAAAACAGCAATCACGGAAGTTGAACAGAGAAACATAGTCACAAAGAAGGTAACTGCGAAGAAACCTTGGGTTACGGAAGAATTGCTTCAGTTGACTGAAGAAGGAAGGAATTACAAAAATGTTCAGGAAAAGTTGGGAGTACAGCAATATAAATCGCTTTGGAATGAAATAACTAGGGATAGCAGGGAAGCCAAGGTGAAATGGATGCAAGAAAATGGAAGAAATCGAAAAAGGAACGGTCGTCAGAAACACTAAATCAGCACGCAGATAATAATCCTCTGTCAGATTAAAAGCAAGGACATCAATACTAAGAGCGCAATTGGAATAGCAGTGTTAAACTCCGAGGATAGAGCAGGTAGGTGGAGAGTATATTGAGCATAACATTTGAGAGTGAAACGAAGAAAGACGAGGGTTATAGGGAATAGCAGGAGGGAGAGTGGCGATGAACTTAACATATAAATAGGAGTCCAAGCAAAATACGAACTGAAGGAATTGCGCTACCTTGCAAGCAAAATATCAGATGACCCACGGTGCAAGGAGGACATAACAAGCTAAATAGCACAGGTGAAGAAGACTAAATGAAGTCTACTAGTATCAAAATTCGGTTTTCTTCGAGAGAGAAATTTCTGACAATTTATATTTGGAGCACAGCATGGCGTTGAGGTCAATCATCGAATGATGGAAATGAGGAAAAGAGGAGAATCGAAGTGTTTGGGATGTGGTTCTATAGGAGGATGCTTAAAATTACATGGAATTGTAACATACGTGATGTGGAGAAACTCCGTCGAACTGGTGAAGTGAAAATCACTGACAGGAAGAAGAGCCGTGACGGTGGGCTGTGTGTTAAAAAGCTTACTAGAGGGAGCTGTAGAGAATAAAACTGTAGAGGAAGACAGAGAGTGGAGTACATCCAGCAAGTAATTCAGGACGTAGGTTGCAACGGTACATTGAGATGATGAGGTTAGTACAGGAAACGAATTCGTCGTGGACCGCATCAAACCATTCAGAATATTGATGAAAAAATGACTTATTAATTGAACACTACTGAAATATTTTGTGTGATAATGTACCGTTATGTGTCAAGTAGTACTGCGTGCAAATTAATAACTTTAGGCACATGTGAACAGCTCTATCTATTTTGAAACTAGGAACTATAATCCCAGTGTCCCATGGGTCACGTGAGCGAAGTCTGAGTAGTGTGATTATTTATACCAGACAGATATATCTACTTAGTTTTAGAGCTATATCGTCATTTGTTGATACCAAACAACGTCATTTTCGTTTACCTTTTCTTTTAAATTATTCTTTTTGTGTATGGCCGAGAACATTAAATGTATAGCTGGCGAATTCTGGTAAAACTGTCAAGTATGTTGCTAAAAAACAAGGAAATAGTATTGTGGTGGCAGAAACTGCCCCAGTCCATTGCTTGAAACTACCAAAATACAGGAGCTAGAATTCACCTGTACACTGCCGAAAAAATTCGAGGCACTCGAAGAGTGTGTTGAGTAGTAGCAGCTTGTTATATGTGCATACGGAGGGTTTTTAACGTTAGTGATTCATTTGGGACGTCCATCGGCGACCAGGTGGAGCTCAGGAGGGCTCTCCTCTGTTTCGACACTCGATGAATTAACTGCGTTGTGTTTAGAAAACCCTGCCTCTACGACGAGTACAGACTTCCGCTGAACAGCTTCAGACATTTGAATCTGACGGCATTGTGGACCTGTGGGAAGCTGGATGGATACACTACTGGCCATTAAAATTGCTACACCAAGAAGAAATGCAGATGATAAACGGGTATTCATTGGAAAAATATATTATACTAGAACTGACATGGGATTACATTTTCGCGCAGTTTGGGTGCATAGATCCTGAGAAATCAGTACCCAGAACAACCACCTCTGGCCGTAATAACGGCTTTGATACGCCTGAGCATTGAGTCAAACAGAGCTTGGATGGCGTGTACAGGTACAGCTGTCCATGCAGCTTCAACACGATACCACAGTTCATCAAGAGTAGTGATTGGCGTATTGTGATGAGCCAGTTGCACGGCCACCATTGACCAGACGTTTTCAGTTGGCGAGAGATCTGGAGAATGTGCTAGCCAGGACAGCAGTCGAACATTTTCTTTATCCAGAAAAGCCCGTACAGGACCTGCAAAATGCGGTCGTGCATTATCCTGCTGAAATGTAGGGTTTCGGAGGGATCGAATTAAGGGTAGAGCCACGGGTCGTAACACATCTGAAAAGTAACGTCCATTGTTAAGTGCCGTAAATGCAAACAAGTGGTGACCGAGATGTGTAACCAGTGGCACCCCGTACCATCACGCCGGGTGATACGCCAGTATGGCGATGACGAATACATCCTTCCAATGTGCGTTCACCGCGATGTCGCCGAACACGGATGCGACCATCATGAAGCTGTAAACAGAAACTGGATTCATCCGAAAAAATGACGTTTTGCCATTCGTGCTCCCAGGTTCGTCGTTGACTACACCGTCGCAGGCTCTGCTGTCTGTGATGCAGCGTCAAGAGTAACCGCAGCCATGGTCTCCGAGCTGATAGTCCATGCTGCTGCAAACGTCGTTGAACTGTTCGTGCAGATGGTTGTTGTCTTGCAAACGTCCCCATCTGTTGACTCAGGGATAGAGACGTGGCTGCACGATCCGTTACAGCCACGCGGATAAGGTGCCTGTCATCTCGGCTGCTAGTGATACGAGGGCGTTGGGATCCAGCACGGCGTTCCGTATTACCCTCCTGAACGCACCGATTCCATATTCTGCTAACAGTCATTGGATCCCGACCAACGCGAGCAGCAATGTCGCGATACGATAAACCGCAATCGCGATAGGCTACAATCCGACCTTTATCAAAGTCGGAAACGTGATGGTACGCATTTCTCCTCCTTACACGAGGCATCACAACAACGTTTCACCAGGAAACGCCGGTCAACTGCTGTTTGTGTATGAGATATTGGTTGGAAACGCTTCTCATTCAGCACGTTGTAGGGGTCGCCTTCGGCGCCAACCTTGTGCGAATGCTCTGAAAAGCTAATCATTTCCATATTACAGCATCTTCTTCCTGTCGGTTAAATTTCGCGTCTGTAGTACGTCATCTTCGTGGTGTAGCGATTTTAATGGCCAGTAGTTTATATGGATGGAGTGCTGCCTATATGGAACACGACGTATCGGCGCTGCTCTGTGGAACACTCCCACAGCTGTGCACTGCGTTCTGACGCGTCTCGAGATCGACCCACTATGTGAACAGCGTAGCCAACCTTACATCAGGGACAAAACCTGGGCACGTGTTCCGCCTGCTGCCTCATCAGCGACCTCTCGGAACCGTCTGCTTGCATCAGGACTAACAACATGTGTCAATCTGGCCAGGCTACCACTGACTAGACGAATAGTCACGGCTCCTGTGATGTCTTGAGAGAGCTGACTGGAGAGTGTAATGGCGCTCTGCTGTCTCCAGTGATGAGGGTCGGTTCTGTCTGTACGCATGTGAGGGACGAGCACTGTATGGTGTAGAGCTGTGAGCAGCCTGTTCAGAGCATTCGCCCACAACACAGAGGTCGGACTCCAGGCTACACGGTGTAGAGGCCAGTCAGTTCCACCTCGCGGCCATATTCCTATTCCTACAGAGTAGCCACTGTACTGCGCAGAAAGTAGTCCCCGTGATACTGCCATTTATTCGACAGGAAACTGAAGTGCATTTCTGCGTGACAATTCAATTCCATGTAAGTCACAGCTGCAAAATACTGACGCGAATTCCTTACAGACGGATGGAAAAACTGGTAGAAGCCGACCTCGGGGAAGATCAGTTTGGATTCCGTAGAAATGGTGGAACACGTGAGGCAATACTGACCCTACGACTTATCTTAGAAGAAAGATTAGGGAAAGGCAAACCTACGTTTCTGGCATTTGTAGACTTAGAGAAGCTTTTGGCAATGTTGACTGGAATACTCTCTTTAACATTCTGAAGGTGGCAGGGGTAAAATACAGGGAGCGAAACTCTATTTACAATTTGTACAGAAACCAGATGGGAGTTGTAAGAATCGAGAGACATGAAAGGGAAGTAGTGGTTCTGAAGTGAGTGAGACAGGGTTGTAGCCTCTCCCAGATGCTATTCTATCTATATATCGAGCAAGCAGTAAAGGAAACAAAAGAAAAGTTGGGAGTAGGCATTAAAATCCATGGAGAAGAAATAAAAACTTTGAGGTTTGCCGATGACGTTGTAATTCTGTCATATTCAGCAAAGGACTTGGAAGAGCAGTTTAACGGAATGGGCAGTGTCTTGAAAGGAGGGTATAAGATGAATATCAACAAAAGCAAAACGAGGATAATGGAATGTAGTCGAATTAAGTCGGGTGATGCTGAGGGAATTAGATTAGGAAATGAGACACTTAAAGTAGCAAAGGAGTTTTGCTATTTGGGGAGCAAAATAACTGGTGGTGGTAGAAGCAGAGCGGATATAAAATGTAGACTGGCAATGGCAAGGAAAGCGTTTCTGAAGAAGAGAAATTTGTTAACATCGAGTATAGATTTAAGTGTCAAGAAGTCGTTTCTGAAAGTATTTGTATGGAGTGTGGCCATGTATGGAAGCGAAACATCGACGATAAATAGTTTAGACAAGAAGAGAATAGAAGCTTTCGAAATGTGGTGCTACAGAAGAATGCTGAAGATTAGATGGGTAGATCAAATAGCTAATGAGGAGGTACTGAATAGAATTGGGGAGAAGAGGAGTTTGTGGCACAACTTGACTATAAGAAGGGATCGGTTGGTAGGACATGTTCTGAGGCATCAAGGAATCACCAATTTAGTACTGGAGGGCAGCGTGGAGGGTAAAAATCGTAGAGGGAGACCAAGAGATGAATACACTAAACAGATTCAGAAGGATGTAGGCTGCAGTAGGTACTGCGGGATGAAGAAGCTTGCACAGGATAGGGAAGTATGGAGAACTGCATCAAACCAGTCTCAGGACTGAAGACCACAACAACAACAACATAAAGCTCTAGCAAAGAAACGTGTTCTTCGGCTGGCCTAGCCAGCGAGATCACCAGGTGTTTGCAACTGAACGCATACGGGACACGATGGAGCGGGAAATGAAGTCGCTCTCCAGGGCGTGCAAGAAGAACTGCTGAAGCGCAAGATGCTTGGGTCAGTCTGTCACAGGACGTCACTCGGCACCTTTGTGATCGCCTGTATGCTGAAATACATGCCTGAGTTGCCAACACTGATGGGGGACGGGGGTACGGTGTGAAAAGGAGAGGCTGCTTGGACAGCCTTTTGCGTGACACGTGTGTTTCATTTGGTCCGGATTTGATATCACGTACTCCTACTTTTGTGGCGGCGTTCGTAGCGACAAGCAATTCGCTGTAGAAACGGCTTACGAAGTCACCGCCACACTTTTAATAGCGGGCTGACCGGTCCGCTGGAACAGTGAACAGAAAGATGAAAACCCAAACACTCTGATTAAATAAAAGTCGGTACTTATCTTTATTAACGAAGATACAGCAACACAGTAGTGAACTCCGTGTCTACAGAAATCTGTCTAGTTCGAGTCGGAGCGGCTAGGTCAGCGTCGGCTGACGACAAACAACAACTCTGCTGCGATGAACACACAACTGACTAGCAAGTACACAATTAGGTGGCGAGTATACAACTGAGCGGCGAATACAGAACTGTCCTAGCGCTCGCGACTCCAGCGCTTAAGAAACCAGAAGCCAGCGGTGGCGCGCGCAGACTTGCGGCGATTTCCTGTCTCGCTGGCGCTGCTTATGCGGACGGCGTCCGGACTTTGATGCTGCCAACCTTTTTGGCAGCGGGCTCGGGTGGCATTACTGGCTAGGATATAACACCTACAGTGATGAACAACCCGTCACCTCACTTGTTAATAGAATGAACTTATCCTTGAGGGTGTTTGTTTTCCGGTATTTTATTTATTATAATTTGCTTCTTATCTTGTTCATTGGAATGTAACATGTTATAATTGTCTTCTCCCTCGAAAAATAGCCACTTTTTTTTTTAAAGTTCTGCAAGTCCTTTTGCGCAAAAGGGTGACTAAACCGGACCTCTTAGCATGAAATGAATACTCACTGGCCGTGCGAATCAGATTTTCGGATGAAAAGAAAGCACAGAAAATGAGTGCACTAACTACTAAAGCAAATCAGGACCGTTACACGACTAATTTCGTTTATTTTTTGGGTACGCAGACAGACCGATTAAAGAACAAAAATTTCTAAGCTGATGCCCAGTGTAACATGGTTTACATATTCTCTAATCTTTAACAGCCGCAACCTACACTTTCTTCTTTTAGTAGCAAGTAACCTACTCGCGTTTTTCTTGGCATATATCCTCATATACATAGCTACATCTACGCTATGTGATCAAAATTATCCGGACACACCCAAAAAGAAACGTTTTTCATATTAGGTGCATTGTGTTGCCAGGTACTCCACGTCAGCGACCTCAGTAGTTATTAAACAACCTGAAAGAGCAGAATGAGGCGCTCCGTGGAACTCAAGGACTTGGAATGTGGTCAGGTGACTGGGTGTCGCTTGTGTCATACGTCTGTACATGAGATTTCCTGTGCGGCTAGTCCCGGCGGAGGTTCGAGTCCTCCCTCGGGCATGGGTGTGTGTGTGTCCTTAGGATAATTTAGGCTAAGTAGTGTGTAAGCTTAGGGACTGATGACCTTGCAGTTAAGTCCCATAAGATTTCACACACATTTGAACATATATATATATATATATATATATATATATATATATATATATATATATATATATATATATATCATGTCCCTAAGCTTACACACTACTTAGCCAATTTTTTTTTTTTTTTTTTGAGATTTCCACACTCCTAAACATCCCTGGGTCCACTGTTTCCGATGTGATAGCGAAATGCAAACGTCAAGGGACACGTACAGCACAAAAGCGTACAAGCCGACCTCGCCTGTTGACTGACAGAGACTGTCGACAGTTAAAGAGGGTCGTTATGTGTAATAGGCAGACATCTATCCAGACCACACAGCAATTCCAAACTGCATCACGATCCACTGCAAGTATTATGACAGGCGGGAGGTGAGAAAACTTGGATTTCATGGTCGAGCGGTTGCTCATAAGCCACACATCACGCCGGTAAATGCCAAATGACGGCTCACTTGGTGTAAGGAGCGTAAACATTGAACGATTGAACAGTGGAAAAACGTTGTGTGGAGTGACGAATCGCCCTACACAATGTGGCAATCCGATGCCAGGGTGTGGGTATGGCGAACGCCTGGTGAACGTCATCTACCAGTGTGTGTAGTGCCGACAGTAAAATTAGGACACGGTTATGTTATGGTGTGGTCGTGTTTCTCATGGAGGGGGATTGCACCCCTTGTTGTTTTTCGTGGCACTACCACAGCACAGATCTATATTGATATTTTAAGCACCTTCTTGCTTCCCACTGTTGAAGAGCAATTCGGGTATGGCGACTGCATCTTTCAACACGATCGGGCAGCACTTCATAATGCACGACAATAACATCCCTGTGATGGAATGGCCTGCACAGAGTCCTGACTTGAATCCTATAGAACACCTTTGGGATGTTTTGGAACGCCGACTTTTTGCCAGGCCTCACCGACCGACATCGATACCTCTCCTCAGTTTAACACTCCGTGAAGAATGGGCTGCCATTCCCCAAGAAACCTTCCAGCACCTGACTGAACGTATGTCTGCGAGAGTGGAAACTGTCATCAAGGCTAAGGGTGGGCCAACACCATATTGAATTCCCGCATTGCCGATGGAGGGCGTCACGTACTTGTAAGTCATTTTGAGCCAGGTGTACATCTAGATCTGTAATCTGCATTTCAATTTCCGGTGTATTGCGGAGGGTATTTCTGGTACCAATATCAGGTCCCCTTACCCTGTTCCATTCGCGAATGGCGCGTGGGAAAAATGATTATCGGCAAATCTGACTTCTAATGTCCCATATTTTCTCAAAAAATTGTTCAAATGTGTGTGAAATCTTATGGGACTATGTGCTACACAACCGAGCTGTGACTCACAGAGATGCACAGTGCTCCTTCACACTGAGAGCATTCCCAGTTGCCCTATGAGTTAAAACACCAAGAATCGCTTCTCACTTTTTGGCAACATGAGTGTGTATTTCGTTTTTTTGTTGGGGGGGGGGGGGGGGAGGGGGATCATCAACAAGTCTTAGTAATAATAACATATTTTGCAATGATAAGGGATGACTTACCATGATTACTCCTCGCTGTGGAGGTTTTGAGAGTATGTATGCCTTGTTGGTGATTTGACTGTATATTATCATAAATGAAGAACTCTGATCCCCCACGCAAAAGAAACTACACATCGGTCTTGCCAAAAGCCGAGAAGTCTGTTGGTGTTGTAGCTCTCAGGAGCACCCACGAATGCTCTCTGTGTGAGGCGACCTGCGCATCTCTCTAAGTCGCAGCTCAATTGTGTATCGCAACTCAGAGCGGTAAGTTTCCTGTGGTGTGCGACTTAGAATTTTTATTACTGGGTTCAAGGAAAAATAAAGTGAAGGTGAAAAGCTTTTGTTCCCGACTGTCCTTGCGTTCTTGTAGTCGGTATTTTGAATTTTGCACTTTTTAATAATGATAAACTTAGCCATGATAATGGGTGACTCGCCATGATTATTACTTGCTGTGGAGGTACTGAGAGTATTGGTGGTGTGGGACAGGATTTTTCCTGCCGCAGCAGGCCTAGCTTTGCTGCCTATCGGCGGTGATTTGAGGCTGAAGCCGGATGTGAAATCAGCAAATAAGGGGTCAGTTTTCAGGCCACTCATTTTGAATAAAACACTTCAGCTTTCTACAGCTATCTCAACCATTGTTGTCATGGGCAAGAAACCACAGATAACCAAGGCTGGGCCGGCCGGGGCGGCCGTGCGGTTCTAGGCGCTACAGTATGGAACCGCGTGATCGCTACGGTCGCAGGTTCGAATCCTGTCTCGGGCATGGATGTGTGTGATGTCCTTAGGTTAGTTAGGTTTAAGTATTTCTAAGTACTAGGGGACTGATGACCTCAGAAGTTAAGTCCCATAGTGCTCAGAGCCATTTGAACCAGTGCTGGCACTGTTTTCCACTTACATTGGCAGTACTGCAGCATCTGGCACCAACCTGAGAGGCACAAAATAATGCCCGCATGTAAGGCGAGCAGTGCAGCACGCAGCAGTTACAGTCCCCTGTGGAACCAGTAGTGTCACGTGGTGCCAGGGGCTGGCGCCATTTTTGTAACTGCTGCTGTCACTGCCCTACAAGCGTTAAAAAATCTGTCTTTTTATATCCAGAGTGGCAGATGCTGCAGTTGCGTTTGTGTAAGGGGAAAAGTGCCACTGAAGATTTTATCCAGGCACACTGCCATTAAAGACTCCAAGGACAAAGAAATTAATGTGTTTTGTTAGCTATTTTGGAAACAGACGTGCTTTGTGGTGTAAAAGAAAGAACGCAGTCTTGTGTGGGATACTAAGTACTGGTAATGAAAGAGGTTTGAGCGAGAGTATTTTATGTACAAGAAATTTATTGGATCAACTATTTCAGTTTTTATTACAAACACTCCTCAATCATAAGTGTCAGAATTTGCAAAATAAAAATTTAATTAGAGTACTCTTAATGAATGTAGAGTTTATCATGATGACTTAAAATTCAGTTAACTACTTAAACTGAAATTTATGAAGCTTAAGAAGAGGTTGTTTAAATGTTGCTAAACTAATAAGTAAGAAAATTGTTAAGCACATATTTTATTCATATTGTTAGACTCAGTAAAGAATAATTTCTCATGAGTAATTGTTCATTCATGTATAAAGTTTTCATGAAGTATTCAGGACAAAACATTGCACGTCACAGATTTTTATGTAATATATTTTGGATAATTTCTGTATTTAATTTTTTTCGTGACTTTATACGGGTACTGAAGTTCTACATTTACAAAATTGGCAAAGCCAATACAAAAAGTTTTAGCATCTTTCGAGAAATTTTTGTACATCAGCTACCATAAGCTAGTACTTTCTCATGTCTTTTTTCGTGAGTGCAGAAAATTCATGGCACAACAGGGGTTGGGGGGTTGAATGTAATACTAGTGGCTTCACACATGAATCATAGTTTTGCTTTGTTGCCTTTTCAAGCTGTGCACTTGTGATACCTTACGAGTCTGGTGCTATGTGTTGTGTTACTCTAGTAACCAACACATAACATAGAAAATACTAGAGAAATTTTTGTACATCAGCTACCATAAGCTAGTACTTTCTCATGTCTTTTTCCTTGACCACAGAAAATTCATGACACAACAGAGGGTGGGGGTTGAACGTAATACCAGTGGCTTCACACATGAAGCATAGTTTTGCTTTGTTACCTTTTCGAACTGTGCACTTGTGATACCTTACGAGTCTGGTGCTATGTGTTGTGTTACTCTAGTAACCAACACATAACATAGAAAATACTAGAGTAACATACAATAATGCAACTGCAAATTACCACAGTAAAAATTTTATTTGATGTCTCTATAAATAAACTTTCTTTGTCAGAAGAATGTACAAACAAGCTGTAAACGTTTTGTGTAAAAATCTTTTAGAATAGCACCTGTTTGGGTAAGTGGTCAATCAGGCATTGTTGTACTTTCAAATTACTTTTTGATCCAGTGTGAGGCAAGGACAGGCACACCACGGCACAAGGCCATTCCCCACTACCCTGAGTTGAGAGGGAATATGTCATTGAGCACTGGACATTCATTAAAGAATAATATAAAATGATAAATTTGTACCTGGAAGATGCTCATATCAATAACGTAAAATGTTCACACATTTTGTATTTATATTTTGCAGAATATAACTTTATATAGTTTCAGTTTCTTGTTTAATAATGCATAATAATGACAGTACACGCAACAACCATTCAAGTTAACAGTTAATTGCAAATAATAGTTAACATATCAAATGAATACAGAATAAGAAGTGAGTTGCTGTGCTGCTGTACATTAGAATTTTGATAAACATGTGGTACCAACAGCTTGTGATATTCATTCTATTTAAAGCAAATAGACTGGACACTTATGACTCAGTTGCTCTGCATCTGAAATCCAAAAATCAGATACTTTAGTATAACATTTATTTTCCTTATGTGAGATGCAAGTAAGAGCTATTCTTGCAAAAAAACTTTACAAAAAAGTTACATAGTACTTCAAGACGTGAAATGAGCTCTTCCACCTCTCTAGATGTGAGATTCCATGGGAGTCTTAATACAATGTTTGGTCTTTAACCTGTTATGACATATGTCACCGCCAAAAGGGCATTATCTCAAGTGTGGGAGCAAGTGTCGCATCAGGCTTGTATCTTTCTTGAGTATGTATTGCGGCAGACACCACAGCCTTTTAGGGGTTGAACTGGAGGTATGTGCTCTTCCGAGTCTATCCAGAGGCCGCGTCTGCTTTTGAATCTCTTCTGACAGACATCACAACTGTACAGGCGTTCGCCAATGGTGTGACTTGCCAAGAGTTGCCTGAGGCAGTCTTTCCTCGCAAATCTCATTTCACACAAATCACAACCATATGGGCGTTCCCCTGTGTGAACACGATATTGACTCTTCACACCGCTTTTGCTTGAAACTTTCTCATGACAAAGTCTGTAAATATAAGGTTCTTCCCCGGTGTGCATTCTCAAGTGAGCCTTCAGGGCAGAACTTCGTGTGAATGTCTTGTGGCAAGCTCACAGACATATGGGCTTTCACCAGTATGCATACGGAAATGGATCTGCAAACTAGAGCTATATCAGAACTGCTAGTGACATTTGGTGCAAGAAAAGGGCATTTTCCCTGTGTGCTGTTGTAAATGGGCATTGAGATGGCTTCTCTGTGTGAATGTCTCGGGACACACACAAAAAGTGTATGCCGTGTATGAGCCTGTGGGCACTTGTACGTGAATCACCAGAACATTATGACTCATGAACACCTTGTGACACAGTCCACATCTGTAGGAATGTTTATCTGTGTGCACATATGAATGCTTCTTCAAGTCAACAATACTCGTGAATGTTCTGTGACACACACTGCATGAATGCAGAAAATCATGACCCTCCACATGTTTGCGTTCCTTCAACTCTTGCAAATGTATTTTTGCAGTTATTGCACTTGTACTCAAAATATTGTGAACTGCTGTTGATCTCGCAAGATGCTTCCTGCTTGATGGTGCCTTGTATGGTGTTGCCCATTTATGCAGGGAGACTGACTCTGGTAACCAGACTGCCACTGCCTCCAGTTTTATCGTCGTCCTCTGTGCCATTGGGGATAATACTGTAGAACTACAGAAAAACTGCATCATAAAGCTTTGTCACAACAGTGCAATATCACACGATAGGAAATATACAGCGTGATTCAGGTAAGCTGTTCATGTCAAATATTTCTGAACCTGTTTTAAGATATTGTGCTTCAGTTTTCATCCAAATGAACTGTGTAAAAGTCCTCACTAAACTAAAGAGATCCTTAAGTCAATTTCAGCTTTTCAACTGTAACTACATTACAATAATTTCTGCTACTAATATTGTGGTTCTAATGGAAATGAATTCAATTCCATTTATATCTTTGAAACACACATAGCAGTTTAAGAGAAATTGGAATATTTGAAACTTACAAATCATCTGTTTTGAGCATTTAAGCAACTGCTGTCTTTCACAGAGATTCATGATTCATGTCATCATAAGGAACTGTCAACTCAAGCTGACTGGGTGCTACAGATTTATTCATCTGACCAGATATTATTGGACAATCCGCCAAGAATGGCAGAAGTACAGACCAACAGCCACCCGGCGGTAGACAGGATGGAACAAAGGGAATTACCAGAGACATTATCCCTGTGTGGAAATAGACAGCAGTTCTAAACACCCACGAATTCGTACATAAATGCTAGACACTGATAACGTGTGCAAGTGCAGAAGGGTGAACACTGAATGTGCTCTGTGATTGTCACTGTTTATGGTCTTCTGTTATTGATGACATCTGTGTCATGCACAAACTACAGATTTTATGACGTCTGTTCAAAAAATTCTGTAATTTTGGCCACAAAATTTTTCTAGGCTTACCTTTCACTTATTGTGCATGGTCTCCTCGGAAATACTCTCCTCCTCAATCACCGCTCCCAGTACTGTTCCCACTTCTGGTAGCAGTCTCGGTACGCCTCTTGCTGGATCACGTGAAGCATCGTCTGCAAATTTTCTTTTATCTTGTCTATCGCAAATCTCCATTCATTTAGCGAGGTTTTCAACTTTGGAAATAAAAAAAGTCCACAGGAGCCAGATTTGGAGAGTACAGAGGATAAGGCAGCACAGTGATTTCGATTTCTGTGCAATAGTCAAGCACCAACAGGGATGAATGTAAGGGTGCATTATTGTGATGCAAGAGGCATGAATTGTCTCGCCACATTTCAGGCCATTTCCTTCTCACATTTTTTTCAGGTGCCACTCAAATCCCGATAGTCAAAGAAAACTATCAGCACATATTTGACATTTGACCTCACATGATGAACTTTTTGTGGTCTGACAGAACATTTCCCAACCTATTGTTGGCCAACGTCTCATCACTAGTTGCAATTCTCTTAAGGAACATCTTGTGCTCATTTGGACAATCCAAAAGCTCTTCACTGATTGACTCATTAGCCGAGGGATGGCCTTGGTACCAACATGATGCATTCCAAAATGCTGTGTCAGGAGTTCGTGACGTAATCCAACTCAAATACCAGATTCTTCTGCAATCCCTCAGTCAGTCAGTCTTGGGCATGCAAAACTTCTTTGACATTTATGACATGAGTGTAGTCAGTAAATGTCGAAGGACATGCTGAATGAGTGTCATCTTTTACCTCTATCTGGCCATTTTAAAACCATGTGAAGCATTCACAGGACCGAGTACTGCTTGACTACTCACCGCTGTAGCCTTACTGTGTTATTTGGTATGCCTATGTAAAGGTTGTCTTGAGTTTCACGCAACATTTAATGCAGATGTGTTGCTCCTCTAACTCTGCTATCTCAAAATTCGCAAACTGTGTCACACAACGTTCTACTCAATACAGCAGCGAACAATAAGTAACAGACAAAAACAATGAAGCTTTCAGCAGTGACACATTAAACACAGGCACGTGCACGGATGTCAACCACTTTTCTTTCCAGCACAACACTGGCGCAAAATTACGAATGTTCCAGAATTTTTTGAACAGACCTCGAATATTGAATATTTCATGCAATCTTCCCTGGGTAAATTTTCATACATGCAGTAATCAAAGAAAATAAATATTTTTTGCCAGCATATGTCTTGTACACAAGCTGTTTTCAAAAAGCATTTTTTGTACCGACTGCTACGTATTCTAGAAATGGAATGCACTACACAAGCATCAAGCATCCTAATACAGGTGTCTAGTGAGGAAAGGCACCTCTATAACCCTCATTACCTGCTCTGTCGGGAGTCATTTACTTCTGAGTAAACATACATGAACCATGCACGGCACGTATGTATTCCATTTATTGTTTCTCATCTTCTATTACGGTACTGCCGCATCGTTTTCTTATTCCATTTACTGGCGTTACTGACTCCCTGCCCTACTTGCCCGTGAGTGACAGCAACAGTGCATATCGGTAAGTGCACTGTCATATCATCTCTGGAGCGACCGATAGTATGTCTGGGTCGTCGTGTGTCTGGCACTCAGTTGGAGACGGACAGGCAGTGCAGCCGGGATGCAGCAGCAGAGAAGTCGGGGGACACAGCACCGGTGAGGCGCCGACATCAAATGCTCGCTGACCGCTGGTGACACACATGAACTGTCCGACGGAGGAAGATTGGAGCAGGAAGACCGTTGGTTGGTCGTTCGGTTGGTCGTCTCATCGGCCGACGTGTACTTGGTCCTTTCACCATTTCCGGGCCTGGGCAGTTGGTCAGTTGGCGTGGAACAGCGAGGAGTTCTCCATGGGATGTAGTTTGGCTGGGGCCGCTGGCATTCTCTACATGGTGTCGGAGTGCGTGGGGCTGTTCCAATTCTTACGAGGTTCGTGGGTCACCGACCTTGGACACGAAAGTTGAGTTTGATTTAATCTACTGGCAAGTCAAGACTGTTCACATTATGTCGTTTGGAGTTCGTTGTCGGCTGTTGGGATATTCCCGGGAGCAACAAAGTGGTTTTCAAGTTGGAAAATTCTAGCCCCCCCCCCCCCCCCGGAAGAGTTTTACTGTATTTGGTTATATGAAGTGCACCAGCGCAATCTTCTGCCTTGTGCCCGTTAACGTTCCGGTTACAAACCCTCGCCGATGACGTAAATTTCAGGCAGTGTAGTTTCCTCATCGTGTTGTTGCGGTCCAGCACGGTGTATAGTTTGACAGTTCCATGTATTATTGGCTGTGGGCGCCAATATCTTCTACGTTGTTCCGCTGAACTCCCTGTTGTGCCCTGGTCGGGTGAAGTGGAAGTTATCTTGTCGGTGGGTCCGTTGACTGTTGGTCGGTTGGGTTGTCGTCGGATCGTGAGTGGTTGGCCCGACTGCCTGTCTCACCCAAGCAAGTGATAGTGTTTGACTTCCAGGCCGACCCTCGAACATCTAAGGGCCCTTGGGTGTACTACCTTATTTTTAATTTATTATTGTTGTTTGTACTTGTATGTCTTCTAACAGATTTTTTTAAATTAAGTTTGTTTTGCCCTTAAGGTATAAGATTCTTTTGGCCTTCAGCCTAATTTAAATAACTGTTTCACGTAAGACCTTTGGCATTTTAGAGATTTTAAAGTTGTTGAATTTTAAGTGTTGGGCCTTCAGCCGATTTTGAGTTTGAGTTATTTTGCTCTTTAGGCCTTCAGCCTCATTTAAAGAACTGCCTCACGTAAGGCCTTTGGCATTTTAAAAATTTTAATGTTGTTGAATTTTAGGTGTTAGGCCTTCAGCCGATTTGAATTTAACTTCTTTGCTTTTGAAGTGTCTGATTCTTTGGGCCTTCAGCCTAACTAAAGAACTGTCTTAAGATAAAGCTTTGCCTTTTAAATTCCTGTTTTGGTTGTGTTCTCCCTAATTAAGAACTGTTTTATGTAAGGCCTTTTTTTTTTAAAAAAATTAATGTTGTTTAGCCTTGAGTGTTGGGCTTCCAGCCGATTTTGAATTCAAATTGTTTGGTCTGAAAAGCTCAGATTCTTCGGGCCTTCAGCCTAAATAAAGAACTGTTTTAAGATAAGGCTTGCCTTTTAAATTTGTGATTATGCTTGCGTTTTAAGTTATTGGCCTTCAGCCGTTTTTAATTTAAAGTGGCTTTCAGCTGGTAATTAAGTCCCAAAGATTAAATCTGTGTGTTAAAAAAATTTTTTTGGGCTTTTGTAATGTTAGATAAAATAATAAAATTGTATGTTCGAGTGTAACTGACAACCCCTTATTTTGGCCCCTTCCTGCAGGTTTAGCAGGGCGTCTCAATACATGTAACTTTTCATATGCGATTTTCGATTTGCACATGTAAAGTCTCAATTAACGAATGTTCATGTTTGATATTACTACATCTTTTGCTTTATTTCAACATAGCAAGAACGAGAAACTGGCAATAAATCAGTGAAACAGTCAGTTCACAAAATGAATAACCAAATGGTGTAATTTTTATTTCCAATTCGGTAAAATTCTCTCCTACAATCGTGGCTACATATCAAGTGAATTCCTTCCTCCCAGTTTGTCAAAACAAGTTACGAAGAGCTGCAAGTCCCACAGATGTCTTCAACCTTTCTTCCCAGCCAGGCTCGAACTCAGGATTGGCTTTCCATTGTTCTGCTCTCCTAATCCTAAGGGTAGACGCTGTCAGGGCAATAGCTCCAAAAATAACTGCATCATCTATACATGTAAGTTTGGATGAACATATGCTATTGTAAACATAATATAACATAAACAAATGAGCCTTTAGTTCAGAACCGTAACAACATAATTCTGTGATAGCCACATAAGAGAGCAACAGTTACTTAATAAAAAAAAATGATAATAATAATACCAATAAATGAAATAATTAATTAATTAATAGGAACCTTGAGCTATTAGAAATTTTTAATTTGAATCAATACCTTTACAAGAAATAAGTCACTTTCCTCCAAGTTTTGTGCATTATTGACACACAGTGTACACGTGCGGATTTTTGTGAGAAATATCACATGTGTATCTTGTAAATCACATGAGATGAGCCAGTCTGCAGCTCTAACCATGAACACTTGGGGTGCTACCGCATAAATAATTCATGTAGCACAGGCTTAAGTGAGTGTAGCTATAAGTGCGCATTAGTGTAAAAAGGTTTAATTTGAAACTGCTGCTAATCACAACTGACTAACGGTGCCTGTACTGACACAACTACTGGAAACCAAAGCACAAGGTAGCTAAGGATGGTTCACCGTTCAATAAAATTTGTAGAACAGGATAACATCATTAAATTGATCAGTCACCCTGCCATGAGGTACCAAAAAAACACACACAAAACTTCTGAAATGCTCAAAATTACCTCCACAGAAGTTCAAGATGGCGCAAAAGATTCCCAAAGCACCCCACCTAAATAATTTACCATAAATACAGAAAAACAACTGTTTAAGTAGGCTGTTAATTAACTGAAAATGCACTATCTTACCACCTAGCCACACATACTCACACACACACACACACACACACACACACACACACACACACACACATACTACTACTACATAAATTGTACACGTACATTAACAACTGGAGCCTACAAAACACGAACTAGCTGATAGAAATTCCACAGACAATACAGTCAGCCACTGGCACACATACACTCAAATTTCAGATTCATGCCGCACAGTCTTAACAGAACTCCACTGGACAAACTCAGCTATGCACGGAAAATATACATAATATAATAGACGGCAAGAGAGAAAGAGTAGAAAACACAAATAAACAAACTGTACAACAAAATAAAAAGAAGCAAATTGAAAAAGAACAAACAAATATATATTAACAGTCATAAGAAAGGACTAGCAACACTAACACATGACACACACAGAGATCACAGGGAACTAAGAACACCTTACCAAGAACACAATATGTCATATAGTAACATACAGCAGTGAAAACGTTAGACGTGGGGAATTTTTTTTAGATTAACAAATTATTATACTGTGGTCACAAATTAAATGTTAACTGTGTTTGCTCTGCTGACTTTAATTGTCTGGGTAACTCGTTCTCTTGACTTGCACAAAATTGACATTAAATACAATTCTGGTGTTAGGATAAAACCTTTTCCAGATGTACGATTTTTGCTTTATTTATTTAATATTTATTTGTGCTTCTCAATCAATTTGTTGATTTTTTTAGGTCGTTTAAAATTATTTAAAGGAATATTTACCGGCACATGCACCACTGCACAATCAGACACCTACGTTGGCTGAGAACATACTAAATTTACTATACAGGTGTGTGCTTGCCCAACGGTTTGTAGTCAGCAGCAAACATTCGCCTGACGATTAACTTCACTTTATTTCATTGCTACAAACCGAATGGTACATTGAAATTGGTTAGCTTTCATCAGAAAATAAAGCACCAATAGTATACGTGATGAAATTGGATTGGCTTATCCAGGATAGTACTGTAATTTGCATTCCATTCCATGATTTATTTAGAGGTCTCGTGTTCCAGTAAATGTTAATGGCTTTGAACAGTTAAAGTGGAGGCTCAGAGCCACAGGCATTGCAAGAGCAGGAGGAGTGTTAGTAGCAGTGCAGTCGTCACGTATGGGAGCACATGTAGTGTAGCAGTAGGCTACGGCACACTCGAAATTGAAGCGCATTTTGTACCACTGCACTCTGCCACAGTCTCTGCACAGAGTTTCTGGCCACCACACATTTACGCAAGTTTTCACTGGGTCGCGAGGATAGTGTTGCTGCCATCCGAACTGCTGTGCGCGACTGCTCCAGATTTTCATCGGATCGCCACATTCACACGGCACTCACAGCCCAGGCCACATCCCAACCGTGTGGCAGCTGTTGCACCTGCCCGCACTGACACCGCACTGTCTGCACCTTGGCCGGTCGCAGCCACCGTGACTCGACCCAGCTGCTGCCACTGTTGCAATGCCTACGCGCAGATGCCACAGCACCTCCACACCGTCACACAATTGCCACAGCGTCTCTTCGGGACAGCCTTCCGAGCCGGCGCCACCTCTGTCTGCAGCGACGTGCACACTTGCCGCTGTAGCCACCACCGTCTGTGCTGCCATCACCACATCATCATATGGTCTCTGCAGTGTTTCCGTCGTGTCTCTTCACCGCAGACAATATTCGCAGGTGTCACCTTCCGCAATGTGTATATCTGTACGTGTTCAAGAGACTGTGACAGCAGTTGCCCATTTCTCGTTTGTATTTTCGTATGTCAGTCGTAGCTGATGTAACAGACTGTGGGTCAGAGGGCGTTGGGACATAAGTATTCCTACCATCCGAACAAGAGAAAGAGACGTGTTGCCAAAAATTGGACTTAGCTGGAAATGATAATTTGTTAGGGGATCCTATGGGGGTAATGATTTCTTACCAGAGCTTTTAATGGAGGGGACAGATATCACACAAAGAATTTCGTGGCTGTATGCAAGGACACTTTTGTAGGTGGCATTATAGATGTTGCTAAAGTTAAATTTGTAAGGAGGCAGTTAAAAAGGGGCAGTTCAAACTTGAACTAGTAAAAATGATGAACTGTTTTGTAAATTAGGACACTGGAGAGGCACAAAGCAGTTAAGATTAGAAAATGAAACGATGGAAACTCCAGGTACGAATATCAACAATGTAGGAAAAGACAGAGCCCTACTTACTGCAAAGAAGATGCATTATGTTGCAGGTAGGTACAACTAAAAGACACTTACATAAAGCTTTTGGCCACAGCCTTCATGACTAAAAAAGAGACACACACCATTCAAACACACAAGCAAGCACACATCATGCACACATGGCCACCAACTCTAGCATCTCGGGCTGGAATGCAACAGTCACGTTGGATGCAAGCAGCAGCAATGTAGAGGGGGCGGGGAAGGGGAGAGAGGCGAACGCTGTCTGGTGAAGTGTGCAGGGACTAGAAAGCAAACCGGGGCAGCGTTAGGATTTTGTGGAGCAGGGAGGTGGGGGAAAAAGGAGAGGAGCTGGGAAAGACAGGTGGATGCATTGACAGAATATGGCAAATAAACAGCATTGGAGATGAGAATGAGGAGGGGGTGGAAACTGTTGGGTGGATGGTGTGGGGACAGTGTTGAGCCGTGGTAAACCTTGCTGTTTTGAAGAGCGCGCCACAGTGCGCAGTGTGAAGCAGTCGCCCTCCGTTTCTGGCGGTGGCGCCGCTGTGGCAGTCGCAGCTTTGGTGTCTCCCTCTGGTGGGAAAGGAGAAAGGTTGCCTGTTCATGTGCATTTAAGGGGCGCTATGAGCCCGCCAGTCGGTCAGTCTGGTTCAGTCTCTTGTCCCCAGCTTGCTAGTCAGTCTCTCGTCCGCATTTGTTAGGCAGTTAGTGTCTGTCTATCGTTCGGAGTGCTAGTATGTCGGTCGTTCGGATCAACCTTTAAAGCCGACAAAATGAGAGTCTTTCCACTCCGCCAGGAAGAGAACTCAGCGAGTGATCGCCTGGTCGGGGCTTAGTTCCTGCATCTGAGTCTGCGCGTTAGGCCGCCAGTCTGCTCGAGTTTGCTCAGGCAATGGTCATTGGCAGTTGGATCGATCGGTTGGTCGGTCGCGCACTGAGACACAAGATGACTTGTCCGTCTTGAACGTCGGCGCATGTGAGGTCGCCACGTGAGTCCAATGGGCCGCGGCGAATAGCGAGGGGTAGTGAGTGACTTCGCGGTCGACACAAGAGCAACAGGAGTCAACCCTCGACATCGGTCTGGCCGGTGCGAGCTGCGACGCCGTGAGACGGGAGATCGGCGCTCCTTCCTGCGTCCGTTGAAGCGGCTGGCAGCGGACGATTCGGGAGAGCGATTTGGGGGTGCTGCGCCAGGTCTTCTCGAAAAATCGCGGTTTATTAGGAGTGATTGGTGATATCTTGTTTGATTTACTCTTGTTAAATTCTACTTGTTTTCTTGGTGAGGTCACCAGCCGTTTTGCTTTGGGGTCGTCCCACCATTCTTCTCCGTTTGCCCACCGCGGGAAGGTGGTTGTTTATAAATTGGGTGGTCCGTTTTTCCCTTGTGGAGCAGGGGCGGGTTAGAGCAACGTGCGATTCGCGTTGTTCGGTAATCTTCCTATCAATCTGTCGTACGTTAGTAGCTGCCTCTGTCATGTTTGTCGGATTTAGAGTGTTAACGAATTTATTGCTTGGAGCCTAACGGTCTAATACCTGAAATATGTTTTGATCTTTGGAAACTTTGATATTATTGCCTATGATCTTGAGAGGCGGTATCTATGTACTGTAGAGCATCTTAACTATTGTTTGGCCAACCTTGTAGAATTTTATATAAGATTGCAGTTCATGAGCTTTTATATAAATCATCATTTTAGTATATAAAGTTGCCACCGTTTCACTGTAAGACTTTTCTTAGAAGGTAAAATCAAGTTGCACCTTCGGTGGCAAGGTTAATATTTTAATGGTTAGTGTTTTGGGGACGAGAGACTGATCCAGACTGCAAATAGCTTGACGCTGGGATACTTACAGGAGTTGAGAATGTGTTTTTACTTTTACATTCGGCCAACGGCCTTGCCCCAGTGGTAACACCAGTCCCCTTCAGATCACCGAAGTTAAGCGTTGTCGGTCTGGGCTAGAACTTGGATGGGTGACCATCCGTTGTGCCGACCGTTGTTGGCAAGTGGGATGCACTCAGCATACAGAGGAGCTACTTAATTGAGAAGTAGCGGCTCCAGATTCGGAAACTGACGGCCGGGAGAGCGGTGCGCTGGCCACATGCCCCTCCGTGTCTGCATCCGGTGACGCCTGTGGGCTGAGGATGACACGGCGGCCGATGCGTACCGCTGGGTCCGCCAGGGCCTGTCGATGGAGTTTAAGTTTTTACTTTTTCAGTCGATGGCATTTTTGTGTGACACAAAATTGGTCTTTAACGATACCTACGAAGTGCAATGATTGCTCGAATACTACGACACTTTCCGGTGTGCCGTAATTATTCATTGCATTGTTTTGCTGTAATAGTTCCGACAGCGCAGTGAACGCGAACGTGGCTGTAAGTGAAGTGAATCGTCGGCTGGCGGTTGAGCTCTGGCGGCTGGCCCTGCTGTGACTGAATGCACAACAGAATTAATGCGAAGACGTCGACACAGTGATACAGGAACGATGTTTGTTTGTATTTTTGCCAAACATTTCCTAGTGGAATGTTCTTTCTATTGCAAGGACTGCAAGGAAACGGCGTACCATGAGTGGGGTTGAGAGAAAAATTGACTTGTGTTCTACAAAAGGGACTTTTATTCGAAGGAAAACTCTTCAATCTCACTGGACACATCGTGCATCAAGAAAAAAAGTTAACGCAGTCCCTTAGGGTGTACAAGTCATTAATACCGACAATATTTATACAGTATTTAACATCGACAGGTGAAACGAACAAGCGGAAATAGAGACTATGTAAGTAGTAGGACGCCACTTTGCATTCTTGCCAATTTTATTCAAGATGGCGGCGATGACGTCATCCAAGATGGCGGCGTGTAGACTTGGCAACAGCGGATGACGTCATCCTAGATGGCGGATTTTGGCGGGAAGATAGCCAATTGGGCTACCTCCACTAACCTAACCCTCCAGAAAAAATTTGCGCCAAATTCAAATTCCAACACGATAATGCCTTCAAAAACCATACTCATCTTTATCATTATTCATTATTATTCATTATCATTTATTGTCATTTATTATTATTATTATTATTTATTTTTATCATTGGCCAGCCTCCACTAGAAAATTGCGCCAAATTCAAATTCCAACACGATAATGTCTCGAAAACTGTACTTCTATTTATTATTATTATCATTTATTATTTATTCAAGACGTCTGATTTCGGTGGGAAGAAAGCCATTTGCAAGACATCCATAGTAAAAAATCTGTCAGATTCAAATTCCAACACCGTAATCGATCATACGTACGAAATAGTCCACGTCCTACGAACTTTGACTGTCACTTATCTTTTTTCTCTGATAACCTATCAAAATCGCGTCAAATAATGAACCGCACTTGTACTAACTTAATTCAAATCCTCTGATTTTGCAAGGAAAAAGGACTGAAGTCTTTATTTCAAGCAGTACAGTCATCACTTGTTCTCCATCAGACTTAGTACACATCTGAGAGATCACAGTCCAGTCGCCACGAGGTCCCCAGTCCAACTGAATTATTTCATACGGTCGCTGCCGACCCGCGCCAGCCTGTGCGCCACCAGCAAGTGAGCACTCGCTCACATCACAGCCCACTGGCACCAACTCGCTTCGCAGGCCCGTGCTGGTCCGACGATGTAAACATGTTTTCGTGGGCAGTGGAGTCTGACCCCACCGTCCAGCTGGCGCCAAGGCTGTTTGCTGGACACGTTCAAACCTGTCGATGCTGACCATTCGCCATCCACCACATGTCTTTGTGCGACCGAGAATGCTGTGCTACACTTTTGCCGCCAAAGTTTGCTTGAGAGTGGAACCCGTCATGACTGTACAACAGCACGTTTGGTCGCCACGAGACCCCTCACTACGTTAATTGACTCTCTCTCATGCATGCGTGTGTTATAAGTGGACACGTGCCATGCCGCTGAACCATGGATGCGACATAGTCTTCTGTAAATATGATAACACCCACATCGTGCATCTAACCTATCAATTACCCAAGTACTTAATTCCATTTCAATTTTAATCACATTAAATAATTTAATTTACAATTTCATATACATATGCAAAGGTGTTCAACTATCTACTTTCAATTACTTTTTGAGTACCAGACCCCCACCTCTTCCTAGGAACCCTCACCGAGTTTGAATTGTGTCAGTACAAGGTGCATTCAAGTTCTAAGGCCTCCGATTGTTTTTCTCCGGACTGGAAAGAGATAGAAACACGCGCATTGTTTTAAAATGAGGCGCGTTCATTGTCAATACGTCCCAGAGATGGCAGCACCGTACGGCAGATGGAATTTTACCGCCAGCGGCGAGAATGAGAACTGTTTTAAATACTTAAAATGGAAATGTTTTCCTTACTTGAACAGCGTGCAATCATTCGTTTTCTGAATTTGCATGTTGTGAAACCAATTGAAATTCATCGACAGTTGAAGGAGACATGTTGTGATGGAGTTATGGATGTGTCGAAAGTGCGTTCGGGAGTGCGACAGTTTAATGAAGGCAGAACATCGTGTGGCAACAAACCAAAACAACCTTGGGCTCGCACAAGCCGGTCTGACGACATGATCGAGAAAGTGGAGAGAATTGTTTTGGGGGATCGCCGAATGACTGTTGAACAGATCGCCTCCAGAGTTGGCATTTCTGTGGGTTCTGTGCACACAATCCTGCATGACGACCTCAAAATGCGAAAAGTGTCATCCAGGTGGGTGCCACGAATGCTGACGGACGACCACATGGCTGCCCGTGTGGCATGTTGTCAAGCAATGTTGACGCACAACGACAGCATGAATGGGACTTTCTTTTCGTCGGTTATGACAATGGATGAGACGTGGATGCCATTTTTCAATCCAGAAACAAAGCGGCAGTCAGCTCAATGGAAGCACACAGATTTACCGCCACCAAAAAAATTTCGGGTAACCGCCAGTGCTGAATAAATGATGGTGTCCATGCAGGGCGAGGGCGTAATCCTTACCCATTGCGTTCCAAAGGGCACTACGGTAACATGTGCATCCTACGAAAATGTTTTGAAGAACAAATTCCTTCCTGCACTGCAACAAAAACGCCCGGGAAGGGCTGCGCGTGTGCTGTTTTACCAAGACAGCGCACCTGCACATCGAGCTAACGTTACGCAACAGTTTCTTCGTGATAACAACTTTGAAATGATTCCTCATGCTCCCTACTCACCTGACCTGGCTCCTAGTGACTTTTGGCTGTTTCCAACAACGAAAGACACTCTCCGTGGCCGCACATTCACCAGCCGTGCTGCTATTGCCTCAGCGATTTTCCAGTGGTCAAAACAGACACCTAAAGAAGCCTTCGCCGCTGCCATGGAATCATGGCGTCAGCGTTGTGAAAAATGTGTACGTCTGCAGGGCGATTACGTCGAGAAGTAACGCCAGTTTCATCGATTTCGGGTGAGTAGTTGATTAGAAAAAAAATCGGAGGCCTTAGAACTTGAATGCACCTCGTAAAGAAAGGTCACTTGTGCTTTCGCTACCAACCTAAGAAAATTGCGCGTAAAGAAAGGACACTTGTACTAACCTCATCCACCCAACCACCACTTCATCCTAGGATCAGGCGCCAAGTGTGAAATCTGCCAGTAAACAAAGCTCACTTGCGTATTCACTACCAACGTAAGAAAGTTGCTGAAAATGAAGCGTACCACTGCCTAGGGGGTGGGTGGTAAAAGGACTCACCCTGCACTAGCCTGATTTAGGGGGGAAGGAGTGTACCTTATTTAGGGATGGAGTATATGTATCACAGAACACACGCACCGACATGTCCCACACCATACACATCTGCAAACCACTCCTACATAACTCATTTATAATGCTCTACACACACGCTTGTTAATTGTAAACAGTTAAATATAACCCATAGTACAGCCTACAGCCATTCGAACCGCTCGTAAACAATGCAAAACATTTACGTCCAAATAGCCAAACAACTCCTAATTTTCGGAAATAATTTCAGTGCAGACCTGCAAAATGGTCCTAAATAATACAGAACAATGATGTGTAGACACGCTAAGTACTCGTAAACTATTCAAATAGCGCATATGAAGGCCTACCGACCTGATACCGAAATAATGCAATCAACGCGCGCAAGCACAGTCCATTGAGAACACAGGAGGCAGCAATAAGTGACGTATACCTCAGATGTCGAACCGCGTACAGCCCCTGCTCGGGGCTGGATGTTGGATGTTCGATGACCAAGCATTTATTTACACACACAAAGCGCACTCCAAGCAGAGCTGCGCGCGTTCGGCCTTCCTCAATCTAACTGCGGTCCGGCGAAGACGCTTCAGAATTCCATTCCACAGTAGCAGAGCCTGCTATCCCCTCTTAGTGATTCTAACGGACCATAAGTGATGATTGACTGATGCTTCACCGCGCGCGCCACAACCCCCACGAAGTGTGGCAGCCACAGCTTGTAACGGCCAGTCGCTGCCACCGAACACCGGTGAAAGTTGCATTCCAAGCAGCGCTCACACCAGTCTCATATTCGAGGCATCTCCAGGTGCCGCTCGTCTCTGCTGTTGAATGCAAGGCGTGTTGACACACACACACACACACACACACACACACACACACACACACACACACACACACACACGGTCATCCTCTCTACTCATCCTGTAACATAAGCAATAGTAACTTTACAATCCAATATATTACAATATATTACTGTATCCCGCTACTGCAGAATGATACTTCAACAATAAAACATAAATGAGAGAAAAAAGCGAAAATAACTTAAATTGCGAAGGAAATGAACCATATACAACAACAACACACAGTGCTCATGCAAGTGTCTGCCAACAGCGAAATATGTCAAAGGCTTTAGGAAGACTATACAATGATTCATAACAAAAAGTTGCTTCCAATGAGCGTGAAGACACAATTGTTTACATTAGATTCGTTTTAGTAGTTACGAGCGGGCTAATGCGCTTGCGCAGTTGAGTCGCGTTTGAGTAGTAGTTTTTCCCGCTTCTGGCTACAGGAATGTGGCTGTGTAAGCAGTTTCAGCAAGCAGCTAGATGCTACCGGGAAAAGGGGGAGCCAAATTCAAATTCTTGAGGAAAAAAACTTGTCTCACAAAGCGCCTAGCATCAAGCGCACTTTGGCCTATCGATTATTCATATGGTTTTGAAATGCATCCATGTTGGTTTTTGAACATTTTCAACACATTTTAAGTTGATTTCTGAATGAATCATAAGTTGATTTTGGAATGCGTACATAGCGTACGTGATGTATCTGTCAGGAGTATCCTCGTCACATCTAGAAATAAACTTTTGCAGACGAGAGAGGACGGGACTATACGAGCTGAGCCTAGTAAAGCTGAACGGATGAGAGCCAATCACTGTCCGAATATGTGGTTGATTGGGTTTGCGAATGATCGGCGTTGTTATAATTACAAGCGAAATCCATAGATTCAGACTACCAGAATTAAAATAAACGACTAACAGGAATAACAGATGCGGAAGATTACGTATTATCTTCTCCGTGTATGCGAGAAAATGAGATTTTGACAGAAAATATTTGGCCAGATCGCTACACTAGTAAGGACGAGGTGTACAGTCCCCAGCTAGCGTCTGCTTACGCTCTACTATGGAAGTAACTCGGAAAACGTGTTGTACGAACACGTAACAACGCCTAACCAGAGAATAATCGCGGGATAACTAAACCGGTGATTCTGGCAGGGTTAGTGAAGTTAATCAGCATACAAATATTGACAATGGCAGGAACAGCTACAGAATTAGTGATTACAAGATTGTTTGATAGAACGAGGAAGGAGAATAAGCGGGGACATCACACAAATTATGGAAGAATAAGAAGATTGAAAATTTAATTAAAATTTTGTAATACCAGTTTTTGATCTCATGTTTGAGAAACTGGTGTGTATGAATGAAATGTGAAACTATTTCCTAACATAAAGCTTTCTGCTTGTAGTAAGCCTAATATGCATTTGATATTGGTACTTTGTGAATTATATTCTGTCGTGTTATAAAAATGACCATTTCTGCTAAAACAGTCTTGTTTATTTGGTCTGTGTTACAAAACTGCTGCAATATTAGAAAGGCCTATTTTGTTTTATCTAGCAGTCAGTGACAAAATAGATGCAATCAGATCGAGAAACCACACCAGTCTTGGGTATTATTTGTATTAACAGCTTCTTCAGTATTAGATTACATTTCGATTTTTCATGTAGCACAACCTTCCACGAACTTTGATAAGGTAACAGATTTTTTCGCAGAAAGGGAAGCATGCCATGTAAAGCTGTAGCAAGATTGAGAAAAAAATGCTAGGAGCTAAGGTTTGAAAAAATGTGTACTTTCTTGCTTCTCTCTTGTCTTTATTGGTTTTATGTATCCTATATTCAATTTTATGTTACACGAAACCATTACAAAATATTACATGGTTGAGTACCACAGAACGACATACAGTGACGTGCGATAGAAGAATGCTGTATGAAGAGGTGTGGCACTGCACTTTGGCACACTTAAGACCGAATAACATGTCTTACATTTTCTCGAACACATAAGTTTTATGTTTCAGTCTTTTCAGAAGGATGTTCGCTACAAGATGAACATATTTTTGAAAATTCGATTTTTTTTTAGTATTGACCCGGTTAGCAAATATCGTAGATCCAGGGCTGATTTGCAGAGCACCCTGAGTTATAGTGGGTAGTCTCCATGTGACCCGTGTTTACATTTAGTGATTTTGCTGTTTCCCCTTAGTTTACTCTCACGTCAAATGAAAACAAAAGAGATGTCTGTGGCCGGGAGCTATCAAGTGAATTAAAATACAGTCATATAATTACGGAAGGCTAAAATATGTTATTAGTTTCAAATTTTAGTTTATTTCCATCTTTCTCACAGTCAAGTATTAATCGCCTTGCAGAAGAATGAAGTTATTTTTTGTCTGTTTGCTAAAGAAATTTGACTTTTATTAACCTTTCCCTCAGAGGCAGTCGTTTAATTCCGCAGTGCCCGCATCTCGTGGTCGTGCGGTCGCGTTCTCGTTTCCCACGCCCGGGTTCCCGGGTTCGATTCCCGGCGGGGTCAGGGATTTTCTCTGCCTCGTGATGGCTGGGTGTTGTGTGCTGTCCTTAGGTTAGTTTGGTTTAAGTAGTTGTAAGTTCTAGGGGACTGATGACCATAGATGTTAAGTCCCATAGTGCTCAGAGCCATTTGAACCAATTCCGCAGTACTGGCTAGTTTCAACTGTGTTCGCTGCGTTGCAAGTGCACGTTTTCATCTTCTAGCACGTATGGAATTATGCCATAATAAAGAACAAAACATGATGTAATACAGAACTGGTGCTCCAAGAAAATTTACATCCCGAAAACCACACTGAAAAGTTTAATATCAGGTCGATGTCTACTTCGTTGTGAATCTGGACATACGAATGTGCACTTTAAGTGTGCACTTTATATGTGCACATTTTAGTATGGTTCATGAAATTCCGATGCTCTTGGAGTATCCTCGGACGTCGTGTTTATTTTATGACATAATGTATGATCTTTCAATGATTTACATGTATGTACATACGGGCTTTCTACGTCATGGCTGGCAACTGTGACCGAGCGGTTCTATGCGCTCCAGTCCGGAACCGCGCGGCTGCTGCGGTCGCAGGTTCGAATCCTGCCTCGGGCATGGATGTGTGTGATGTCCTTAGGTTAGTTAGGTTTAAGTAGTGGTGTCGGCACGAAAAGCGTTCTCGTAGTGCGGTGTGTACTCTATCCCATCCCGTCTTCTTCCCTGCTCCTCCTGGCGGCTCGTCCGCGGTGGACGGGCGGAATGGGCTGCAGTCTCCCAGCGTCGTCGGCTCACCCGGTTGTGACGGCAGATGCACAGGGCCTAGGCCCCACACGAACTCTGCCGCGATGTCTGCTAATCCTGGGTTGATGACATCGGCAGCAGAGAGGACCAGAGCTGGCACTGTCCCGTCACGTCTGCTGCTGGATGGGCCGCCCTTACTGCAACATCTCCTTAATAAAGATTAACATGTCAATCACCGGGCTGAGCGCTACGCAGCGACCCAGTACACATCTAACTGCAAGTCTAACTGCGAGTACCTTGTTGCTGTCAAAGCAGGCGTATTTAAAGGAAGCACGAGCGACGTCCTGACGTCATGCTCGTTTGTAATGACCCCATTCGTTCCACTTATACTGCTGATTCATCTGTCGTACTCGCCCCTTAGGTGTTCTTGTGACAGAGTTACGTGTTGTTACGGCGGACTTACGCGAAGTTGTGAAATGCAGTACAGCTGACGCTATACCTCTGTCTTGCACTCTACGAAAGTCTCCATCTAACACAAACCCGCGTGCTAAGCAATTCTCTCTCGCCTGTTGTGTGTAACCAGGCCACTGCCCCTGCGTGACGATACATTCCGATACATGTGCAATCCTCTTACCTCTTGGCTAACCTACGGCCTCTGGCTCTCGGCATAGGCAACGAAGCTTTGACAATATTCCACGTTTCCAACTCTTTACTATTCCACGACACAACAGAGCTACGACTATCTTACAGGTGTTCATCGTAATATCGATTTCAATGATTCGGAAAGTAACATGCGGTGTTTGGTGGAATTCCAATGCATACTTTCGCAATAAGAAAATACGCAGTGTGTATGTTCCTGCACATCAAATATATTTCCAAAACGTGCCTTTTTCCCTCAGTTTCGTTTTCTAAAGTGCCAGGAAATTCTATGCCCGTGCATAAAACCACAAAGGATTGATAAGTTTTGCAGTTTGGAGGGAAAATATCCTGTCAATTAGTACGGAAAAAGAGTGTTTTCACCCCGGAGAAAATGTATTTTTAAGCGTGAAATCCGGGAAAAATACGGGAATTTTTTTTCCGTGTCCGCATATACATCTTGTACACACCATGTAGTGGAGATGCTGAATCGCAAATAGGCACAGCAAAGAGAATGTCACAAATATAGCTTTCAGCCAGTAAGGCCTTGCCGAAATTAGACAACACACACACACACACACACAAGACTGCAGTCTCAGGCAATTGAGGCTACACTCAGTTGGCTCCAGCACGACGGGAGTGGTTGTCTACTCGATGGCTCCTTCCTGCACTATACGCTCCACAGTTGAGGCTGGGGCTGGCTCCACTTCTGCCTCTGCTGCCGGCCAATTCGTGAGAGCGGCGTGCAAACGACGCAGTTTGCGGCACGCCTCCTCGGTCTCCACTGTGAGGACGGCCACGAAAGCAGCCCTCTCTGCCACTGTGGCGGCCTCGAAGGCTACAGTCACCTGCTCGGTAGCAGCCGCCAGCAAGGCACGCGTACGTGCTGCAGGCAGCATCCATTGCTCCTCTGCTAGTGGCCGGGCCTCCACAGCTCTGACCCTGGTGGGATGTTCCGGCCTATCGTGGTCGGCAGTTGGCTGCTCGCCTCTCAGTCGTGTTGTCGCCGTCTACCAGCATCTTTCCTTCAGTGGGATTTCTTCTTTGTTGGGGTCTCCCTTTGTCCGTGGCTCGGCTGTGACCAGAGAAGGCCGGGCAGCCACTTGGTGACATGTGAGTCAGCGTAGCGAGCACTTGTCTGAGTGTCTTCTCTTCATCTGTCACAGGTGCTCTTGTGCCCACGAGAGCACTTGATGCGTCTCGGGGTGTGGCGGTAAAATTTAGCCCCGTTATCGTCATCCTGGCACCTGAAGCACTGGGGCTAAGTGTCCACACCTGGAGGGAGGCCTCCTACCTGAATCGGCAAGCCTAGGAGCTTGCTTCTTCAGCATGAAGACGTCGCCTGCTGTTTGCACAGCTATGACCGTCAGTGGCAGCTACTTAATGTTTGTCTGGTTTTGCAGCTAGACTGCCACATCTGTGAAACCAGCATGCAAAGGCCCTTCCTCGGTGTCGCAAAGCAACATCAATCACTTGATGAAGGCAAGGTTTCCGGTCCAGATTGTATACCAGTCAGGTTCATCTCAGAGTATTCTGATACAATAGATCCATATTTAGCAATTATATACAACCGCTCGCTCACAGAAAGATCTGTACCTAAAGACTGGAAAATTGCCCAAGTCACACCAATACCCAAAAAGGGAACTAGGAGTAATCCGTTGAATTACAGGCACAAATCACTAACGTCGATTTGCAGTAGGGTTTTGGAACATACACTCTATTCGAGCATTATGAAGTACCTCGAAGAAAACGATTTATTGACACATAGCCAGCTCGGATTCAGAAAATATCGTTCTTGCGAAACACAACTAGCTCTTTATAAACATGAAGTAATGAGTCCTATCGACAGGGGATGTCAAATTGATCCTATATTTTGAGATTTCCAGAAGGCTTTCGACACCGTTGCTCAGAAGTGTCTTCTAACCAAACTGTGCGCGAATGTAATATTGCCTCAGTTCTGCAACTGGATTAGTGATTTCCTGTCAGAAAAATCATAGTTCATAATAATAGACGGGAAGTCATCGAGTAAAACAGAAGTAATATACGGCGTTCCCCAAGGATGTGTTTTAGGCCCTCTATTGTTTTTGAGCTGTATTAACGACTTATTAGACAATTTCAGTAGCCTTCATAGATTGTTTGCAGATGATGCTGTCATTTACCGTCTTGTAAAGCCATCAGATGACCAAAACGAGTTGCAGAATGATTCACATAAGATATCTGTATGGTGTGAAAAGTGGCTCTTGACCCTGAATGAGGAAAAGTGTGAAGTTATTCACATGAGTACTAACATAAATGCACTAAATTTCGATTACGCGATAAGTCACACAAATCTAAAGACTGTAAAGTCAACTAAATATTTAGGGATTACAATTACAAATACCCTAAATTGATCACACAGATAATGTTGTGGGTAGTGCAAAACAGAGACTGCGATTCATCGGCAGAACACTTAGAAGGTTGAACAGGTCTATGAAAGAGACTGCTTACACCACGCTTGTCCTCGCGTATCCTAGAGTATTGCTGTGCAGTGTGGAATCCGCACCAGGTGAGACTGATGGATGACAACGAAAAAGTTCAAAGAAGGGCAGCTCGTTTTGTATTACCGTGAAATAGGGGAGATAGTGCCACAGACACGATACGTGAATTGGAGTGGCAATCATTAAAACAAAGGCGTTATTCGCTGTGACGGAATTTCGTGAAATTTCAATCATCAGTTTTTCCTCCGATTGCGAAAACATTCAGCTGGCACCCACCTACATAGGGAGAAATGATCATCACGATAAAATAAGAGAAATCAGGGCTCGCACAGAAAAATTTAAGTGCCCGTTTTTCCCGCGCGCCGTTCGAGAGTGGAACGGTGGAGAGACTGTTGAATGTGGTTCACTGAACCCTCTCGAAGGTGGTTCGTTGAACCCTCTGCCAGACACTTTATTGTGACTAGCAGAGTAATCACATAGATGTAAATGTTCTTTGAGTGTCTCTTCCTTACAGGTGCACGGCAGGCCACAGAGCAGTGCCTCAGTCGACTTACTGCGCTGTCATTGGCTTCTCCTTCCTCTCAGGTGTCTCGAAGATGTGGGCGTTCACATTGCTCTTTAGGGCCCTCAAGTTTGCAGCTCACTGTTTGCAGGTCAATCGTAGCATAGTATTTGACAGACGCGATACCGATCTTATGCTTGCAGCAGCTGGCTCTATCGTCGTACGCCTCTGTCCGACCTGTACCTCTGCAGCTGGTGTACAGATGAGCGACAGGTGTACAGTCGTCTTCGGTCTTCTGCCAATTGGCATGCTCGCAGAGTTGCATGACAGAAGGCCTCTTTGTAGCCTCAGCTCTCTCTGCTTCTTTCTGCGTGGTTCTTTTGCCCATGCTGCAGCTCAAAACGTGACAAACTGCTTCTGAGCAAACGCCACAGCAGGAGCACAGCACCTCAGCTCTCCTTCAGACCCAGTAGCACAGCTAACGTCAGCAGCTATACGCATACCTCTCTCGCTCAGCGTGAACTCGTGATTTTTGATATGTTTGTCTTTATGCTGTGAGGATTGGCTATGCACACATGTGCGATAATTTGATCCTTGTGGTCTGATGACGAAATGTTGCTGTCTTTCTGTAAAGGACACATACTTTGTGCAACCCTCACAACGTCAATCAAACCTACACTGTTTATCATGGACAGGAATGAGTACAGATCCTCAACAGGCATGTAAATTAATTTGACTAATTTGCTTTCGGAACACCATCTTTCATTATGGCCTTAGTAAAATTGTTTCTGAACCACTTTCTTTGTCAGTGTTGCATCCATTCGGGAGGACGTATACATTCATTGACTAACCTATTGTTCTGTTAATAGATTTATGGCTCCAGATGGTCGATTTATGATCCCATGGGAATAATCCCACCTCTAGAGAACCCCCACCCCCAAGCCACACCCTCTGGGAAATCACCATCCCCTCCCTCTGCTCCTCACCAATAGAAGCGCCATTTTAATATGAAATTAATTAATTAATTAATTAAATTCACCAATTAATTAACCCCTCCCCCTCTCGGAAATTCCCGAGCCCTCCCCACCCACACTTTCCACTAAGGCTCCTCTTTCTGAAAATTGGCAGGAAAAGGGCTCAGTCTGTGCTGGAGACGAAGGAGCTCATGGCATAAAGTTCATATCAGTGACAACTTTTGTGGCGGTGTTCGTAGCGACAAGCAATTCGCTGTAGAAACGGCTTACGAAGTCACCGCCACACTTTTAATAGCGGGCCGACCGGTCCGCTGGAACAGTGAACAGAAAGATGAAAACCCAAACACTCTGATTAAATAAAAGTCGGTACTTATCTTTATTAACGAAGATACAGCAACACAGTAGTGAACTCCGTGTCTACAGAAATCTGTCTAGTTCGAGTCGGAGCGGCTAGGTCAGCGTCGGCTGACGACAAACAACAACTCTGCTGCGATGAACACACAACTGACTAGCAAGTACACAATTCGGTGCCGTTATACAACTGAGCAGCGAATACAGAACTGTCCTAGCGCACGCGACTCCAGCGCTTAAGAAGCCAGAAGCCAGCGGTGGCGCGCGCAGACTTGCGGCGATTTCCTGTCTCGCTGGCGCTGCTTATGCGGACGGCGTCCGGACTTTGATGCTGCCAACCTTTTGACAGCGGGCTCGGGTGGCATTACTGGCTAGGATATAACAACAACAATAATGATATATTGATGTTTATTCTTAATTTAATCTGTTTATGGGAGCCAGACTTCCCCGACATGGGTAGAGATCGCATAACAACAAATGAGCCAGATATGGTGGATAACCTTGTTTACATGGGGTCTGCATGACCACACTATAGAGAGATCCATTATGTGTTACTCATGTATCTCAATGAATTCCTCTTCACTCACATCACACATTCAATTATGACAACTGCAAGCAATGAGCACAACATACTGTGCACAAGACACAATCAATTTGCTAAGGGAGAAGAGATGATGTAATTGAACTCACTATCATGTAATGCTTCTCACTATGAAGTGACAAGTGATACTCTAACTCTTGAGCAAGTGAAGGGACACTATTATCTGCTTAAGGTTCCTTAAATTTAATAATATTATTGAAAGACTGGACATTTATTAGCTAATAATCTCGTATACAGTTAGAACAAACAAGAACAGTGGTGACAAAATCTTAGACTAGAAAAATTTGAATATAGAGAAGAATGTGGTCATTAACAATATGAACACCTAAGTGAGTTAATGTACACTGATGCATGACAAGAAGAAGACAGGAGAAACTTTCTGCTGAGATGAAACTCATAAGTTTGACCAACAATTATGGAAAATCAGTTGTACATTGCAAATGAAAATAGCTTCGTACCAGTGAACTGTGACTCCTTAACATTAGTTGTTATCTCATGTGATGAGCAGATTGAAAAAACTCAAATTGGTAATAAATTTGTGTGTTATATTTTTCTTACAGGGACTGAGTAATGAACTTCATGTGTGCTGCATGTTTTGGTTCACAGGTACTGGACTGTAGGTGTTAATAATGAACCAAAAGTATGAACCCGATACAAAGGAACTGTCAGTCTTATGACGAATTAATAGTCAATGCAATAATCATTGCATATTTGTGATAAAATCAAATATGAATCAATAATATCATTAAATCTTGAGAACCATGTGGAAGAAATAAATATTGCACAATAATTTGGCATAATGCGCATATTATACATAGACATTATCCAAAAGTGTGAATGATAGTGAATATTTAATTGTATAAAGTATGAGTTTAAGTGATTTTAAGAATTTTGTGTTCAATAAGGAATATGCCCAAATTAGTTCATAAGCAATTAGTGAGTGAATGCTAATATTCAGGCATTGCAATTTTTATAAAGCAAATGAATGTGAACGGGGAATTTAAGTAGACAATAATTGTAAAATTGATATAAAACGGTGAATGAAAATTTGTGAGAGGGTGGCGGGGTTCAGCCATCATTAGTGGAGGCTGCAGTCCTTTAAAAACAATGGCACCACCACTCTCGCACAGAGATGAGGAGGCAAGAACAAATATGGAACCAGTACACGACACGAGTGTCAAGCTTCACTGGCGAGTTGTCACCTACTTTGTATCCTAAATGACGGTACGGTACTGTATAATGGTTTTAATCTGGAAAGTCTGCGGTGCCAGGGAGACGCATGGCGAGCACACAATGACAGGGAGCACGGTACTGAAGTGCCCTGCACTCTGCAGAAAATGGGAAATGTCGGACGTGGGGAAGTGCAAAGATATGATCTCTGGAGTGGCGCAAGATTAGAGGTCACCTGAATCTTCTGCGTTTGAGAACACAGCGCCGACGGCTGTCAGACTGGTGCTAAGTTAACCGCCTTGTTGTTGAGAAACCGTAAGAGCAGCTACCACTGGGTAAGATAAATGAACACCACGGTCAGACGACACACATATATCTGTTTGTGTGGAGAAAGTTGAGATGAAGACTAGGGCAGATGGTGGGGTCAGAAGCTGCACGTTCTGAACTCTAGCAAAAAACCCACTGGTTAATTATGATTACACTGAGTACAGAAGCACGATTGTTGCATTATTAAAATGGACCTTACTTGTCAGTAATGGGAAGAAACTCATTTGTACTCAAAATTATGCACGAGGGTCACACACAAAAATGCTTCTTTTTGGTGGGAGAGCAACGTGGAACTACGCACATTGCACATTCACCAGGGGATACTTCTGCTGAGAGAGGGGCTTCAATTCTGGGCTCTGAGGGAGAGCAACCATCAGTCAAGCCAGATCACTTACAATTGTCTGCCACCACTCGTAGAGAACGGCAATATTAAGTACGTTGAGCAACTGCAGAGTTCACAAATTGACTGACGGGATGAACACAAAGTTTTCAGATTGACATTAGCACTTTAACATTTCTAATATAATTACATTTATTACCTACCTCAAACTCAAAATGTGCTCCATACAGATAATGGGTGCCTACATGATTCTTTCTGCAGTTCTTCCTGTTCTCCCTGAATAATGTTAAACAATCACTATGACAGTTTTATGAATTAAACTGTCGCCATCACGTATTAATGTATTCAAAACAACCTCAACCTAATTTTTGTTTAAAGTTTAATAAATGTAATTATTTCATGTCTTTGTGTACTTGTGTTTAAACTGAAGTCTACAATAAATTGGAGGAAGTGGTGTCCAATATTAACCATTGTTTCATTCAGTAGTTTCATGGAACTTCCCATTTTTATCATTTTGTGAGTTACAGCATGGATCTTTAATGTACATTAAAGCTACAACAGTTTAAGAAATTTAATTCATTAGGTTAATCCATTGCACGACATGTGTAATTAAATTCAGTGGGGAGCCAACTCATTAGCAGTAAGGTCACCAGGTATAGATAGGTTTGATATCCACAGAGTCTTGTCAGTAGCTCAGCCATTGCCTCACACATGCTCATTTTGTGGAGACACTGAGGAGATTCAAATCTTGAGCAGAAAAAGAATTCATGGAACTTCCTCATCACTAAGTCATGAAATCCTGCAAGTTCAAAGACAATGTCTGAGTCCAGATCCGATATACTCAACATCTCAAGCTCAAATGAAGATAAAGTAAGAGTCCTCTGTCATTACATGACCTTTAACTAAAATAAAATTACAAGTGTAAGTAAAGCTACTGGTGCAGAGTTACTACATCTTGCCACCTGCACCCGTGTTGTGGCTCAAACAAACGCCATGTCAATAGCGAAGGGGCATCACATTTTACTTAAATCTGGAACTGAGATGCAATGTTACATTTCTGTTGCAGGAGGCAAATAGGAACTGTTTATGCCTACTAATAACCATTGCTGAGGGGGGAATCGAACCCAAATACTACGTATACAAACCTACCGTCGACAAATCGGACCACACGTAGTCTGGTAACAATGTTGTCATAATGGAATTACACTACACTACACTATCTGCTCGTGTTAAATGTCGCACACTACAAAAAGCAAGCTGTGTTACTAACCAATTTTTTCTGTAATTTAGTAAACAAAACCTTCTCTGTCAGCAAACAGTATCAGTCTGTTGGAAGGTCAGATATAATTTACTTAATTTTCTAACCTGCCAGTAACAGTAAAACCTTGGAAAAGAGAAACAGCTCGTTGTTGCCTGCCCTGATCAGAACAGTTTCTGCTCCACTGGCCTACGACTGCCAGACACTAATATATATTTCTACATAACTGCGTGTCACTTCAAAGTGTACCTACTCCCACAGTGTTGTCATGCACATTCTACATTGTTGCCAAGTCCCAATGCTTCCAAACTGGCAGAAGCCTTAAATATGACAGGTGTAAGGAAATGTGTATAGGCCACACTAAAACAAATTAAAAGCAGGGAAAATTAATTTGATGCTCCTCCTCATCATAGCAATCATTGTTTAATTTTTGTTTTACTTTCTACATTATCAGCATATTCATATGAGAATTATCAAGAAGTAATTGCTACAATAGACTGTTATGTTAGGCATAAATAAGAAAATAACTAATCATACTGATGAAAGGCTCAGTGACGGCAAGTCCTTATATAAAAAGAGTTTCGACCCCACAACATGAAACCCCAAGTTACCTCATTTTTATTGTTCGAACAGAAACTTAAAATGCTGAGTATACTTGAGCAACTTAAGAACAGATCTCAGAAAAACTAAAACCCCACTTACAACCATTTCAGCACTGATAGTCACGAGTTTGGTCACTAGCGAGCAGCTGGTCCTATATTTGTAATCTGACTGTGGTGTTTCGGTTCAGGTGGTTGCTACTAGATATTTTCTTTAATGTGCGCAGCTTTGTATACTGGACAACAAAATGTCCGCTTTCAGTCTCTCCCTCCTGAATTGTCATATAGGCAATACTTTCAAAACAGTTTATTTTAATTTTAATAATCAACAGCTTCAGTTGCACCATTTACGTAGGTTTCACTCGGGATAACCCAACCTTCTTCAAAATAACCGTAACTACCGTTTGTCCATAGCGGACATCGTCAAGCTAAAACTACAAATCGATAAATTATCGTCAGACTATAAAACTTATCTGGAACTGCCTCGCCCCCACTTCGCGACCACGATGCGGCAGCCACGAGTGCTGTACAGTTCCAGTTCCAGTACAGCACTCGTGACTGCCGCATCGCGGTCGCGAAGTGGGGCCGAGACAGCCCCTTCACAGATGAAACGCGGAACTAAGTCAGCCACTGAGGCATCATCTCCTAATACCAGGGGTGGCAAGTCGGGCAGATTGAGTGTCTGCCGCAGCGTCGCTAGGTTGGGACAGTTGAGCAAAATGTGGACCACTGTCGAATGGGAACCACAACAAAGTGGTGGGTCCTGGTGATGGAGTAGCTGACCACGAGTCAGCCGAGAATGGCCTACGCAGAGCTGGCAGAGGACAGTAGCATCCTTACGAGAGGCGGCACGAAGGTCCTCCACGGATTCGAAGTCTCCGTTATCGACCGTGTGTAGTTTGGCGAAGTCAGATTGAGCTGTTCCTTACTCCAGATCCCTAAAATGTGACAGTGTATTACCAATCGAAGATCCGACTTGGCTTACTGGTAGCCAGTTTGGCTAAGCTATCAGCAAGTTCATTCCTCAGAATCCCAACACAGCCCAGTGTCCAGGCAAAGGTCAGTGAGTTACCACAGTGTTCGAGGGCATACGAGGAATCCCAGCTAGCCATTAACAATCGATGGCGAGGGTAACACTGGTCGAGAGTTTGCCGACTGGTTACAGTCACTGCAGATGATAAAGCACTCACCAGTGCAGGAACAGATATGCTCGAGAGCACGAGAAACAGCTACCGACGCCACTGTGAAAACACTACAGTCGTCCAGCAGCGAGCACAATTCGGTATGATCGTCGGAAAAGATTACTTCTGAACCCTGGAATGCGCCAAGAACGGAGAAAAGTTGGTGGCAGAGGACCTCGGGCTGAAACGAGTCTTTTGAAACTCGTGATAGGTCGAGATGAACTGTGGCCGAGGGGTGCAGCATGGAGTTGAACGTGAGTGGGCCTGGAGGAGAGGTGGTAGAAGGAAATGACTGGTGCTCGAGAGATGAGGGACCAGATGCAGGTGGCTATTATAACCTCTGATCTAGACTGCCTCTGTTTGGCAAAAGGAGACAGTAGTTCAGATGCTTAGGAGAGATGCAGAAGTGTGTAGCATATTCGACGGGCTGTTCTCGGCACCCGATCCCCAATGAAGGGACCCCAGCCTCCAAAAGTAACCTTCTCAAAGGACTCGACTGGAGACAACCGACCGACAACATTCCTTGGCATTTATCCTCTAGCCTTATCTCTACACCATTTTCAAATGAGTCGACAATCAAATATAAAATGACCAATGTTATTTAACGCTTGCCGGCCGCGGTGGTCTAGTGGTTCTAGGCGCACAGTCCGGAACCGCGGGACTGCTACGGTCGCAGTTTCGAATCCTGCCTCGGGCATGGATGTGTGTGATGTCCTTAGGTTAGTTAGGTTTAAGTAGTTCTAAGTTCTAGGGGACTGATGACCACAGAAGTTAAGTCCCATAGTGCTCAGAGCCATTTGAGCCATTTAACGCTTACTTTACAGTTTGTACATATATAAGGGTTAGGGAAACGGCTACATTTTATTGTGACGTCAACCACAACATATTTTGGCCTGTTAAAGTTTTTGGTTTTGAACTACTAAGTTTATGAAGTATTTTATACCTATATTTTCTTTCAGAACATTATTGTACTGCACGTATATTGTCTGTAATGTATGTGAACATATATAATTATTCTTTTTAATTTTTTTGTGTTATTTCAATGCAGTGGAAATGGTTGGATGTACCCCCTGACAAGAGTAACATCGAGACTTCCGCCAAATTTAGTCAGAATTGGAAATGGATCCATATTGCAATTTGGCCGTATGTCAAGTGACGTTGGTAAGTATGTCTCAGGTTATATAACTCACTGTGAAGAAATTATAAGTTTGTGGGAAAGAGTACCAGACATTTTTTGGTATTTCTATTTTTGGCGCAGTAGACATAATTTAGGAGTGAAGACGACCACTAATTGGAATGAAAGTTAGTTAGTATTTTTATATATTTATTTATTTTTTGCTAATGCCTACTCTTAATAACCTTCTTACATCCGTGCATCTGTGGAGTTTTGCACAATTTACAGATAGGAAATTGGGAGATACAGAATAAACTGACACAAACACATACACGTATATCCTACCCTATTATTCCGTCACGTCCGTAGCGTCCTGCAAACAGATCGGGATTAGAGCTGACCGGTGCTAAATCCCAGTCACAGCCTCGCCCGACCCGCAGTCCAGGTGTGTGAAATTACGAGCTGAAATATTTTCAGTCTAGGGAACTTGGTTAAAAAGGATGAAGAAGGTAGTGTGTGTGTTAGTGCCTTGTGGTATTTGATAGCATTTTATTATCCTAAGTTGCACAATCCTAGATCTGCCCTGTGCAGCAAAGTGCCAGCCTGGAGGCAGAGTAATGCGGACGTGGTGAGCTGCCACCTGAATCCCCCACAGCATCAGTCATGCTGCTTTTGTAGGCTGTACAACGAGACACCTACAGAACGAGCGTGAGCCTTGTCACCTAATCTTTCTATCCCCGATTTGTTGTTTATCGCCATGTAGTCTTGTTACCGCAGCTTAAAAGCACCGTCCATGGCTTCTCGGGGTCCCAGTTGCTATTAAGTTTCACTTCCACAGAGCAACTGTTGTAAGTATTTTAATTGTCTAAAACCGATAGTTACATCTAGACTCATCGGTGCCTGCAATACGACAAATGATTGGCGTGGACTCGAATATTCTTATTCTCTTACAGTGAAAGATTGCAGTTGCCGTGTCATCTGTTGACCACTTCGTCAGCTGTTCTCCTGTAACAGTTTTCTGATCTGTTGCATAGTATATGAATATTTTTATGTTATAACTTTTTGAGCTGAACTACTAAATTTTCCATAGAACTAATGTGAATTATGACATTTGCCCTCATAATTAATTTCTGTGAACCTGTGCCTGCTTCTATTTGTGTTTGTGTAGTTATTATTCCAAAACTTCATTTTTAATATTACCTTTCTGCATATCTCTCTTTATCACAAAATTATATTCTCCCTACTTTTATCATGTGAACACCTTGATAATACGAATTTGTTTCATTGCTCTTTTCTCCCTTTTACAAAGAGTTAACAGCAATTGTTTGTTTATCTAAAATAAATTCTTATACGCGAGAGATTGTGGAAGCTTCAGCTACCTGTGTCCTACTGCTAACTTCAAAAAAAGTCCTCTTCTGACTTTAGGTGTAGTAATTTATATAATAGAATTTATACTTTAAGTTATAGATATGACATTCATTTAATGCTACTATAAAATTAAGTTATTAATATGCTTTTGACCATTACTTTTGTCCATATAAGGTAGTAACGAATTTTATTAGTGCCCTGTCCAGTTCATTTTATGAAAGTATCACTTGTTAAAAATTGGAACTTCACAACACAGGAAAATGTACACTCAGGTGTAAATTAGTTGACAATGAACTTGTGATGAACTTTGTCTTGATTTTCTTTTTGTTCCTTCTATTTCATTTAAAGTGCTAAGTATCAGCTCACTTTGTATTTTTCTGTAGGGGTTAATGCGGGTTTGGTTGTTATTGACTGTTGAAAATATCTCTCCATTACATTTGTTATCCACATGAACCACCTTTCTTAATTAATATTAATCCACCCTGCCCTACAGGACGGAAAAAATTGTTGGATCTTTTCTCCACTCTGTATTGGTGGACACACTGTATAAGGAACAGGTAATGACTGAAAGAACATAATTACAGACCTTGGAGAAACCAATAAATGAATTTTTTGGTGTTGTATTGGAGAACTTGATAGCATTGGAAAAGACATTTGTTCATACGTAGCAAAATTAATACTACCAAGAAACAGCCTGATAGCAACAGACATTCCCATTTTAACGGATTTTTTGGGATAAATTACTAGTTTCTTCCCCAAAATGAGATTCCTGAGTTTCACTGGAACAACCAAGTCACTCTAAACCCTTTTGTGCAGCCATTCGGACCAGTCCAGTTCATTGGTATGATGACATGTCAACAAAGTTAATTAAAGAATGTGATTCTGAGTTAAGTAACATATTAAGCTGTCTGTGTAACTAGTCGCTTATCAGTGGAATTTTTCCTGAATGGTTGAAATATGCTGAAGTTAAGCCACTGTTTAAGAAGGGAGATAAAGAAATAACATCAAATTTCCATCCAATTTCACTTTTGCCAGCATTCTCAAAAATTTTAGAAAAGGTAATGTACAACTGGCATTATAACCAACTTATCACAAATAACATACTGTCAAAGTCGCAGTGTGGATTTCTAAAGGGTTCTGATATTGAGAAGGCTATCTACACTCACAGTGAAAATGCACTTAATTCATTAGACAAAAGGATTGCACGCAACTGATATATTTTGTGATCTGTCAAAGGCATCTGACTGTGTAAATCACAATATACTTTTAAGTAAATTAGAATATTATGGTGTAACAGGAAATGCTGCAAAATGGTTCAAATCTTATATCTCTGGCAGGAAACAAAGGGTGTTATTAGGAAAGAGATATGTACTAAGCTATCAGGCATCATCCAACTGGAAACTAATTACATGTGGGGTCCCACAAGGTTGCATTTTAGGGCCCTTACATTTTCTTGTGCATATCAATGACCTTTCATCAGCAACTTTACCAGATGCCAAGTTCTGTTTGTTTGCTGATGATACCTAAATTGCAATAAATATCAAATCAAATGTAGTCTTAGAACGATAGGTTAATAAAAAATTTGTGGACATTAATCACTGGTTCTTAGCGAATTCTTTGTTACTAAACTCTGAAAAAAAAAACACACTACATGCAGTTCAGAACTTGTAAGGGGTGTCCCACGAGTATATGCCTAACATAGGATGACAAGCAGATAGAAGAAGTTAACAGTGTTAATTATTGGGATTACAGCTTGATGATAAATTCAACTGGGAGGAGAACACCACAGAACTGATGAAGCGTCTTACCAAATCTCTGTTTGCAATGCGAATTGTGTCAGACATCTGAGATATAAAAATGAAAAAGCTGGCATACTATGCTTACTTTTATTCCATAGTGTGATATGGGATTATTTTTTGGGGTAATTCATCAAGCCAATCTAAAGTTTTCCAGGCACAAAAACATACAGTAAGAGTGGTGTGAACTGAATAACATCCTGCAGAAGCCTGTTTAGGGAATTGGGGATACTAACTACTGCATGTTCTACATCCTGGAGGACCTCCTCACTACGAATCAATTGGAATGAAAGTAAATCTTATCTAATCTAATCTATGCTATAAACAGACGATTAGAGCTGGACCTGACTTTGAAGCACGGATTTTCGCCAGTCAAATATGATCAGACTTCCCGATGATAATATCTAGGATTAACGTTTATACAACGCAGATTTCCAGACTAACTCAATCTGAGGTCATTTTTTGTGTTGACCTAAGGTTAAATGCTTTATACAACTGGCTATTAAAGTAATAGGTGAGTTTTGCTACTTGGGCGGCAAAGTAACTGATGATTGTCTAGTAGAAAGGATATAAAATGTAAGACTGGCATTGGCAAGAAAATCATTTGTGAAGGAGATAAATGTAACACCAAATGAAGATTTCAGTGTTCAGAAATTTTTCCTGAAGGAGCTTATCTGGAGTGTAGCCATGTACAGAAGTGATGCGCACACAATAAGCAGTTTAGAGAAGACGAAAATAGAAAATTTCGAAATGTGGTGTCACAGAAGAATAACAAAGATTACTTGGGTAGATCTCGTAAGTAATGAAGTAGTACTGAATGGAATTGGGGAGACAAAAAGTGTGTGGCACAAGTTGACTAATTGCTTGGTAAGATGCATTTTGAGACATTGCAGGATGACTGAAGTGATATGTATCACCAACTTATTTTTCTGAAATTAAGAAAATTATAGATTCTCTCAAAAATAAAAGGTTATCTGGTTTTGATGTTTTTACCAATTGAGTACTAAAACTTTGTCCCTATTTAATAAGCCCAGTATTATCTGAAATGTGTAACGCATCAGGGACTAAAGGCATTTCTCGAGAGAGACTCCCCCAGGTGGCTCACCACTGTTCGATGAGGACACGCTCGGCTGCCACAGAGCCCCAACCTTTGGAGCACTACTTGCTCTTTCTGTTCTGTAAACCTACTCTTAGACTATGTCTTACCTCCTCACTTTCTGTGCAAACCCTGCCTGAACACGGTTCACAATTTTGGTCAATGAATTACAGTCCCCAATGTTATGGTGGCCTGCCATCTTTCTCAACTTTTACAAAAGTGTGTGTCGTCCAGGAAAGGTCACTCACTGTGGTGTCTGCTTTGCCTATGCCTTGCACCCTGGCACTCTTCCACCCTGATGTTGTAGTACACCCAAAACCCAGCACGGTAGCCATCCCATTGCCCATTGTGAGAGGGTGGCAGGTCGTCAAGTACCTGGAAGGTATTAACCCCATGATTAAGCAGGGATCACACTGTCGGTGCCAGCACTGCTCATTCCCCGTGCATGCCACGTAGAATGTGCCCGCCACTATTGTGGCATGGGGGTTCCGGGCAGTGTATTACTGGCCAGGTAGCCTTAGGTGTGCCTCGGTGGTAACAATGGGATACTCTCATTCAGAGTGGGTGGCACTGTGTGGGATAGTCCGCACATGAAGTGACTTAAACTTCTTCCTGCTGGTGCTCACATAGCCAAAGCAATTTTCGAATGCTGGACTAGACAATAAGGAGTAAGATCATCCCCCAAATACCCAGTCTCCACCAGCAACTGGGGTGACACTTTTTTTGCCAAAAAAGATTTATTTTTTTGTAGAGCACGTTGTAGACAAATACAAGGGAGTTGCAGCCATCTGTAAGATGGAGGGCAGATCCCTCCTGGTTTAAGCATCCTTTCGTGCCAAGGGACAGGCTCGCCCCGCTCCACCTCCCTCTAACCTCTCCTTACACCAGCAGCATTATTGCCAACTTTCTGTACCATCTTGTCACTCGCGTAGTGTTCCCTACTGTCCCGTCTCTTCCATTTTTTGGCCTTATATCCTTGTTTATGTGTGCAGCAGCTTCTCAGAACTCAGTTACATGATTCGTACATACATTATTCATGAAGGAGTATAATGCGAGAATGTTTTATGTAGTTCGAGCAGCAGCCCAGCCTTTACGAAGCAAAGGCGGCGGTGGCAGCTGCAGCAGCAACAGCCATAGACCAGCACCGACAACACCGATCAGCAGCAGAAGCAGCATCCAACAACGACCACCAGGTATATCGAGGACCAGTAGTACTGTGTTGCAATATCGAACGGTTCAGGCCGCACCTGGGAAATACTATGGGTGGGCGACTTGGCAGGAAGACGTGGAAATATGTGAATCTTTTCCAGTCTTTATCTTGTCAAGCATCTGCTTGCGTTTGACTGCGAATTGAAAACATAAATCTTCACGGTGTAAGTGCACCAGTATACAGAATGGCTTTGGTCTCAATTAAAAACATTGACTGACAGAACTGTTATTTATTGGTAAATTCCTTCCCAAAATTTATATAACCGGGGTGTATAAAGGAATGGAAATCTAGGAAAATGCGGCAATGTTTTATCCAGGGAAAAACCTAAGATGTTTAGAACTCCTGAACTCTTTCATATTTTTTTGTTATCAGTTAAATTTTTGTAACTTTGCTAGGTACGGTTTGATACTCTAACAAAGAATTTTACTGTAGTGCTCTACTGTAGAATAACAGTGCAACGATAAAAGAAATGAGAGAAAAACAATGAAATAGGCCGCTTGCAACAACAAGTGTGTACATGAGTGCCCGCCAGCAGCAAAATGGACTGAAGACTTCCTAACTACAAACCGCTAATGATGAGTGACGTCACAACTGTTTACATTTCTAACAGGTCGTGGGAAAGTATTGTGAATGGTGGTTTGAGAAGCGGTGCTTTCAAAATAAGATTCCTTTACACAAGAACAATTGTGTTACGTGTGAGAACGTGCGAAGAATTTATTATATCGATGTGTGCCTCTCATTCAAAACAAAAAGAAATTATCTGTGAAAGCTTAAGTTTTCTTACAGCTGTTCTGTACGCCTATTAATCTAAACCATTAACTTTGGCTAATTGCGTGGCTGTCACACTTTTTTGGTACTGCTTTTGGCTAAGTACTATATCACGTGTCCCGCACTATGAATGTCTGGTGTCACTGGCTGGTTAGATCATGGGACGTGAGCTACTATAGGCTGATAAAAACAGGCTACACGGTGCATTCTCGCTTTCAGTGCTGCGGAAGCCTCTGTGCTGTATTTGGTGGAATTTGTTTGTGTATTTCGGCAAACTGCACGATCGACTGGTTTCTGGTCAGTATCTACATAGTCACCTGTAGAGGCTATACCACATGCGAATATGGATTTTTGAGAATTAGTGGATACGTGGATCTCATGACTGTTTGTGCTATTGATCTGGAAATGTAATCACTTCATGAACTCCATAATCCACACGCTCTGTTCCAGCAATAAATATTGAGTGAATTTGGAACCTCTCAAAGGTGTACTAATATATTTTTCCAACAGTGTATATGTAAAACAAAGTGTAGATCGTAGGTAGAGATATGATGAATGAAGTGCATTTGGCTGTTAAGAGAGCAGCGAGCCAAGCCTTCAGCGGCTACCGTAATAGAACATTGTTTAATACTGTTTCACGAAGTCTGAAGACATTCTGGTCACATGTAACGGCTGTTAGTGGCACCAGATTTACTGTATAGTCACTTGTTGAGACAGGAAATGAAATTCAGAGTACAAAGCAAAAGCAGAAAAGTTTAACTCTATGTCCTTTGCGAAGGAAAATGGAAGAGAAGAGCCCCTATTTGTTCGACGTACAACTAAGATCGTCGGTGAAATAAGTGTGTCGAGAAACAGCTGAAATTGCTAGAACTGACAAAAGCTCTAGGGTCCAATGGAATCTCTGTCGGTTTCAATACTGAGTTTGCCGCCGAATTAGCCCATCTTTCATTTACATTCTGTCAGAGATCCTCAAACGAAAAACCATTTGCAGTTGTTGAAGAAAGGACAGGTCACACCTGTTTAGGAGGAATTTAGTAGAAATCATCCACAAAACTACCGTCCAATGTTTTCGAAGTTTTAGAAGATGTGAAGAAACAGAATTTATTTCTGCAGATGATAGAAAATGTGAAACTCAAATCCTCACAGTGCTTCTGATAAACTGGTCCAGTGTTCTGTGTAGACTTCATACACAACAGAAAGGAGAAGTGGGCTGCAGAGTGGTGCAGCAAACGTCATCTTACGAAACCTGAACGGGAGCAGAGGTGATCGGTGAACAAGATATCACAGTTACCAGAAGATTTACTTAACTTGTGTTTGTCCAAGTGCACGAAGACTCTTTAGAAATAATGCTGTAAGAAACCGTCCAGGTATCACGTTGTGAATCTGAAAAGATTCTCTGAAGTATGTATGAGCAGTGGTCTCGTGATGAAGTGTCTCACAGTGCTAGTGAGCTGAGCAGCTGGCGCCGGCTCTCCTATATTACAGCAGCAGAGAGCAGCCGGGGCTGTGGCTAGGTGGATGCGCACAATTGTCCATCAGTTCGGCGTCGGACGGAAACGTGGCATTCCGTTATCAGCCTTGATAAGCCGTGGGGTTGTATCGATGCACAATATTGCATATTTCAGAAACTCAAAGCACACGATTTCACAGGATAAAGGACTGTTCATCAAATGTTCAGTTTATCTGTACATAGAAAGAAAGTCATGTTGTGCTCTTTTAGAGAAAGAAATTATAAATCTACTTACTTAATTTTCTCATTCGGAAGAGTTAACTGACAAATTCCAGGGAAAAAGGTGGCATGACAGGAAGAATGGGAAAAAAGGAAAAATTGCAGAAGAGACTAACACCGTTAAATGTAGAGGAACTCCCTGTAATTAGAGGACAAATATCCTTGCAGTAAGGTGGATTCCTCAACACTGTCACAACTCTTGACTTCGTTTGTATTTCAGTGTGATGTGGTGGCACCCACTCCATGTAAGATTCATCAATATTTTAAAGGTATGATTGATGGAGCAAAACTAGGCCATCTAACTCATCAGGAACTCTTCCCTTAAAAATGTGTGTCTTAAATGGTTGTAAATTGCAGCTAGATGTTTTTGATTTTAAAGATTTTATGTTGGAGGTTATTTCTGCTGGGGTAGTGAGGGTCAAATTCGTATTATGCAAGTTACTTGAAATGTCCTGTCTGAGGTATTGCATAGGAGCATTTACAGAACTTGACAACCCCATCTTTTCAGGAACAGTTACAAAATGTTTGCCCAAAAGTTCTGTAACACTACACACATCTGTCACCAATGTATCATTTACTCTTAATGCTATTTGTCCCTCTTCATGTCTTATTCTGCCAGTCTCCTCCTTCACTATATCCCATATTGTCTTTATTTTGTTATCTGATATGAATATTTTTTCCTTGTAATATATTTGCTTTGATGTCCGTATTATAGTTTTTAATATTTTGCAGTATTTCTTGTAATGTGCTATAGCATCATCATCAGAAGTGTTTCGGACTGACAGATACAGTTTTCTTTTTGTTTTACAAGATACCTCTATGCCTTGAGTAATCCATGTTTTTTTTAAGCAGATACCAATCTAAATATTAAAGCTGTTATTAACACAAAAAGGCAAGTCAATGACTGCACCACTTCCATGCCATTGATGCTCAAAATCCTTGTGTTCTTCCACCTGGAATGTTAGGTTAAGGAAATTACCACCTAACGTGTGTACTTAATGACCAATCTCGTAACAACTCCCGGGAGATGACTTGTAATTTATGTGATTACTTCAAACGCATTTTATAGACACTTAGCAGTAGAGTAAGAGAGGTAAATTCTAAACATTTGCAGTAAGCAGTTAAGTATGGGAATTTTGACAGCAGTCAATAATGACTCAACACCTCTCAAATGTATGTTCCCTTTCAGACCGGTACCAGTAACTTTGCAAACTGTATAAATTTTTAACTACCGAACACGTCTTAAATTGCTACAGCAATTCCACGTAAGTTGATAAAAAGAACATAACCAAGTGGGTTGAAACGAAATAACCATATAACCCCCATGAATCATAGACCTCAGCGATACAGATAGCAGTACCGTAGGTGCAACCACAACAGAGGGGTCTCTGTTGAGAGACCAGACAAACGTGTGCTTCCTGAAGTGGGGCAGCAGCCTTTTCAGTAGTTGCAGGGGCAACAGTCTGGATGATTGACTGATCTGGCATTGTAACACTAACCAAAACGGCGGTACTGTGCTGGTACTGCAAATGGCTGAAAGCAAGGGGAAACTACAGCCGTAATTTTTCCCGGGGGCATGCAGCTTTACTGTATTGTTAAACGATGATGGCGTCCTCTTGGGTAAAATACTCCGGAGGTAAAATAATCACACATTCGGATTCCGGGCGGGGACTACTCGAGAGGATGTCGTTATCAGGAGAAAGAAAACTGGCGTTCTATGGATCGGAGCGTGGAATGTCAGATCCCTTAATCGGACAGGTAGGCTAGAAAATTTAAAAAGGGAAATGGATAGGTTAAAGTTAGATATAGTGGGAATTAGTGAAGTTCGGTGGCAGGAGGAACAAGACTTTTGGTCAGGTGAATACAGGATTATAAATACAAAATCAAATAGGGGGAATGAAGGAGTGGGTTTAATAATGAATAAAAAGATAAGAGTGCGGGTAAGCTACTACAAACAGTATAGTGAACGCATTATTGTGGCCAAGATAGACAAGAAGCCCACACCTACTACAGTAGTACAAATTTATATGCCAACTAGTTCTGCAGATGATGAAGAAATTGATGAAATGTATGACGAGATAAAAGAAATTATTCAGTTAGTGAAGGGAGACGAAAATTTAATAGTCATGGGTGACTGGAATTCGTCAGTAGGAAAAGGGAGAGAAGGAAATATAGTAGGTGAATATGGATTGGGGAGAAGAAATGAAAGAGGAAGCCGCCTTGTAGAATTTTGCACAGAGCATAACTTAATCATAGCTAACACTTGGTTCAAGAATCATAAAAGAAGGTTGTATACCTGGAAGAATCCTCGAGATACTAAAAGGTATCAGATAGATTATATAATGGTAAGACAGAGATTTAGGAGCCAGGTTTTAAATTGTAAGACATTTCCAGGGGCAGATGTGGATTCTGACCACAATCTATTTGTTATGAACTGCAGATTGAAACTGAAGAAACTGCAAAAAGGTGGGAATTTAAGGAGATGGGACCTGGATAAACTGAAAGAACCAGAGGTTGTACAGAGTTTCAGGGAGAGCATAAGGGAACAATTGACAGGAATGGGGGAAAGAAATACAGTAGAAGAAGAATGGGTAGCTCTGAGGGATGAAGTAGTGAAGGCAGCAGAGGATCAAGTAGGTAAAAAGACGAGGGATAATAGAAATCCTTGGGTAACAGAAGAAATATTGAATTTAATTGATGAAAGGAGAAAATATAAAAATGCAGTAAATGAAGCAGGCAAAAAGGAATACAAACGTCTCAAAAATGAGATGGACATGAAGTGCAAAATGGCTAGGGAGGCATGGCTAGAGGACATATGTAAGGATGTAGAGGTTTATCTCACTAGGGGTAAGATAGATACTGCGTACAGGAAAATTAAAGAGACCTTTGGAGTAAAGAGAACAGCTTGTATGAATATCAAGAGTTCAGATGGAAACCCAGTCCTAAGCAAAGAAGGGAAAGCAGAAAGGTGGAAGGAGTGGATGGAGGGCCTATACAAGAGCGATGTACTTGGGGGCAATATTATGGAAACGGAAGAGGATGTAGATGAAGATGAAATGGGAGATATGATACTGCGTGAAGAGTTTGACGGAGCACTGAAAGATCTGAGTAGAAACAAGGCCCTGGGAGAAGACAACATTCCATTAGAACTACTGACGGCCTTGGGAGAGCCAGTCCTGACAAAACTCTACCATCTGGTGAGCAAAATGTATGAAACAGGCGAAATACTCTCAGATTTCAATAAGAATATAACAATCCGAATTCCAAAGAAAGCAGGTGTTGACAGATGTGAAAATTACCGAACTATCAGTTTAATAAGTTACGGTTGCAAAATACTAACGCGAATTCTTTAAAGACGAATGGAAAAACTGGTAGAAACTGACCTCGGGGAAGATCAGTTTGGATTCCGTAGAAATATTGGAATACGTGAGGCAATACTGACCCTACGACTTATCTTAGAAGCTAGATTAAGAAAAGGCAAACCTACGTTTCTAGCATTTGTACACTTAGAGAAAGCTTTTGACAACGTTGACTGGAATACTCTCTTTCAAATTCTGAAGGTGGCATAGGTAAAATACAGGGAGCGAAAGGCTATTTACAATTTGTACAGAAACCAGACGGCAGTTATAAGAGGCGAGGGACATGAAAGGGAAGCAGTTGTTGGGAAGGGAGTGAGACAGGTTTGTAGCCTCTCCCCGATGTTATTCAATCTGTATATTGAGCACGCAGTAAAGGAAACAATAGAAAAATTCGGAGTAGGTATTAAAATCCATGGAGAAGAAATAAAAACTTTGAGGTTCGCCGATGACATTGCAACTCTGTCAGAGACAGCGAAGGGCCTGGAGGAGCAGCTGAACGGAATTGACAGTGATTTGAAAGGAGGATATAAAATGAACATCGACAAAAGCAAAACGAGGATAATGGAATGTAGTGGAGTTAACTCGGTTGATGCTGAGGGAATTAGATTAGGGAATGAGACAGATTAGTAAGGAGTTTTGCTAGGCCGGCCGTAGTGGCCGAGCGGTTCTAGGCGCTTCAGTCTGGAACCGTGCGACCGCTACGTTCGCAGGTTCGAATCCTGCCTCGGGCATGGATGTGTGTGATGTCCTTAGGTTAGTTAGGTTTAAGTAGTTCTAAGTTCTAGGGGACTGATGACCTCCAATAATAAGTCCCATAGTGCTCAGAGCCATTTGAACCATTTTGAGTTTTGCTATTTGGAGAGCAAAATAACTGATCATGGTCGAAGAAAAGAGGGTAAAGTGGCAATGGCAAGGAAGCGCTTCTGAAGAAGTATAAATTTAAGTGTCAGGAAGTCATTTCTGAGAATATTTGTATTTAGTGTAGCCATGTATGGAAGTGAAACATGGGCGATAAATAGTTCGGACAAGAAGAGAAGAGGAGCTTTCAAAATGTGGTGCTACAGAAGAATGCTGAAGATGAGATGGCTAGATCACATAACTAATGAGGAGGTATTGAATTGAATTGGGGAGAAGAGAAATTTGTGGCAGAACTTTACTAGAAGAAGGGATCAGTTGTAGGACATGTTCCGAGGAATCAAGAGATTACCAATTTAGTATAGGAGGGCAGCGTGGAGGGTAAAAATCGTAGAGGGAGACCAAGAGATGAATACACTAAGCATATTCAGAAGGATGTAGGCTGCAGTATGTACTGGGAGATGAAGCAGCTTCCACACGATAGAGTAGCAAGGTGAGCTGCATCAAACCAGTCTCAGGACTGAAGACCACAACAACAACCCTGTTTCATTCGTATCTGTGGTGCAGAGGTTGTTTGCGGAGTTCATCGCAGATGATCACTTGTTCGAACCTGTGGGAACTCCTTAAATTTTTTTTCCATTTGTTACTACTTTCTCTATTTTATTTGTCATAAACATAATTATAACCGCATTACCTTGCGTTCCATACCATTGAAACCATATTGTGCTCTGATTTCTGAGCTCTCTGGACCACTGTAGGGCAAAATTACATGTGCAAGAACCCTACGTGAAATTAATCACATTGATTCCTTTCGTTTATTTCACAAATATCTGATCATTTGGATCTGTTCACTGAGGTCGATGACAATGATATTCGACGAGCTCCCACAGGACACCGTGAAAGGGTGAATTCAATCTTGGAGTGAAATAACGTTACGTAGGCTGAGTTTTCATTTGGAGAAAGGTACTGTAGAGCAGGTGGAACTAAGGCTCAGACTATCCAGTGAAACCAACCAAAAGAAACGAACCACTGACTGCAATGTGCATGTTGCTGTTAACATTAAGATTTTACGCCACAGGAACCTTCCAAATAGTGGTTGTGATCTGTTTAAAGCAGGCACAGCAACAGCTTGCAGAGCTGTCCGTAAGGTATCAGCCTTATGAAAAACGTTAATAGCGACTTCTCCCCACGCTTTTAATTTGGTGGCCACAGCAATTTTTTTCCCTCTTTTTGCACTCGGTCACGTCTTTATACTGGCCCCGCACTATTTCTAGCAGTAAATCTTTCTCATTTTGAGAAGTTTGACGAACGCCCCTTTTTATATCTATTTGCTCCCACGGTTATAATGTGACACCTTCGGTAATAAATACTGCGTGTTTCCAACGTACAATAAATATCTGTGGTCCAAGTGCAATAAACGTGTCCATAGTGGATTGTAGCCATGTTGCCAAGTATGTTACATGCTACCTAAGATCGAATCTGAACCTGCTTCAGTGGATCCAAGTCTGAACAGACAAGAAACCTTATATGGTGACATTTGTGAATCCTCTCCAGTGCCATCGTAACACCACATAACTCTTCATCACGATTTGTAACTTATTCTATAAGACGCACCTTGAAAACCCTACCAGGGAAAACAGTGGAACAACTAACGACTTTCTCTCACTGGCACTCATCTGCATAAACATCAATGAAACTGTGGTACATACTTAAAATGGAAGAAAACAAAGTTGTAAGAACATAGTCTGGAATACACGCTTTCTTGTACAACGTCAAGCTTAAAATCACTTTGGGCATCCAAAGCCAGCGAGGCGGCAACGCATTCCATCCCCAGCTGTGAATTTCCAGGTCTGATAAATCCAGATCTTCAGGACAGTCCGTTGCACATATTCTGAATGGTTCGGTTGCATGGGGGCTTATTCCTGAAATTTGGTTTGGACCACTGCATTAAATGGCCATGACTGCAGAGATACTAAGATTTTCACTAGCTGCTGAGCTGAAAGAATAAGCCGTCAAAACCAGTGTGGTGATTCACCAGCCTCTGCACACAGACTCTGAACTGGGCCAGTACGAAATACTGCATAAAAGGATTTAGATTGACCTGGATGTTCCAGTGAAACCCAGGAACCTCATCTTGGGGAGGAAATCAGTAATTTTTCCCAAACAAAAACCTTTAAAATGGGAATTTCTGTTGCTGTCAGACTGTCTCATGGGAGTACTAACTTTTCTAAGAATGAACAAATGTCTGTTCCAATACTGTCAAGTTCTAGAATAGGACACCAATAAATTCATTTATTAGTGTTCCCAAGGTCTGTAATTATGTTCTTTCAGTCATTACCAACTCCTTATACATTGTGTCCACCAAAACAGAGTGGAGAACCGATCCAACATTTTTTTCAGTCCTATATGGCAGGGCATATTTTATATTTATTAAATAAGAAGCACAGTTGACGTGTACAACAAATGTTTCCCTTAATTAAATGGTGAAATATTTTTAAGGGAAGAGTTCCTGACAGAGTGGGTGCCACCACATCACACTGAAACACAAAAAGAGTCAAGAGTTGTGACAGTGTTGAAGAATCCATCTTACTGCTAGGATATTTGTCCTCTATTTACAGGGATTTCCTCTACATTGAACAGTATTAGTCTCTTCTGTAATTTTTCCTTTTTTCCCATTCTTCCTATCATGCCACCTTTTTCCCTGGCATTTGTCAACTAACTCTTCTGACTGAGAAAATTAAGTAAGTAGATTTATAATTTCTTTTTCTAAAAGAGCACAACATTACTTTCTTCCTAGTGTACACAGAAACAAACCTTTTGATGCACAGTCTTTTATCCCCAGAAATCGTGTGTTTTGCTGCAGTAAAACGATTGAGTTTTTGAAATATGCAATATTGGGCATCGATACAACCCCACGGCTTATCAAGGCTGGTAACGGAATGCCAAGTTTCCGTCCGACGCCTAACTGATGGACAATTGTGCGCATCCACCGAACCACAGCTCCGGCTGCTCTCTGCCGCTGTAATAAAGGAGGGCTGGCATCAGCCGCTCAGCTCACTACCACTGTGAGCCACTTCATCACGAGACCACCGCTCATACATACTTCAGAGAGTCTTTTCCAGATTCACCGTTTCTTACTGCATTATTTCTAAAGAGTCTTCGTGCACTTGGACAGCCGGCCGGAGTGTCAGAGCGGTTCTAGGCGCTACAGTCTGGAACCGCGCGACCGCCACGGTCACAGGTTCGAATCCTGCCTTGGGCATAGATATGTGTGATGTCCTTAGGTTAGTTAGCTTTAAGTAGTTCTAAGTTCTAGGCGACTGATGATCTCAGAAAATAAGTCGCATAGTGCTCAGAGCCAGTTTATCAGAAACACAGTGAGGATTTGAGTTTCATGTTTTCTGTCATCTATCCTGTTTCTTCACATCCTCAAAAACATCGAAAACATTGGAAGGTAGTTTTGTGGATGATTTCTACTACATTCCTCCTAACCAGCTGTGACCTGTGCTTTCTTCTAACTACTGGAAATGGTTTTTCGTTTGAGGATCTCTGACGGATTATAAATGGACGAGGGGCTAATTCGGCTGCAAATTCAGTATTGAAACCGACAGAGATTCCATTGGACACTAGCGTTTTGTCAGTTCTAGCAATTTCAACAGTTTCTCCACTCACTTATTTCACCGATGACCTTAGTTGTACGTCGAACAAATAGGGGCTCTTCTCTTCCATTCTCCTTCGCAAAGGACATAGAGTTAAGCTTTTCTGCTTTTGCTTTGGTACTCTGAATTTCATTTCCTGTCTCAACAAGTGACTATACTGTGAATCTGGTGCCACTAACAGCCTTTACATGTGACCAGAATGTCTTCAGACTTCGTGAAACAGTATTAAACAATGTTCTATTGCGGTAGCCGCTGAAGGCTTGGCTCGCTGCTCTCTTAACAGCCAAATGCACTTCATTCAGCATATCTGTACCTATCATCTACACTTTGTTTTACATATACACTCTTGGAAAAATATATTAGTACACCTCTGAGAGATTCCCAACTCACTCAATATTTATTGCTGCAACAGAGCATGTGGATTATGCAGTTCATGAAGTGATTACATTTCCAGATCAATAGCACAAACAGTCCTGAGATCCACATATCCACTAATTCTCAAAAATCCATATTCGCATGTGGTTTAGCCTCTACAGGTGACTATGTAGATACTGACCAGAAACCAGTCGATCGTGCAGTTTGCCGAAATACACAAACAAATTCCACCAAATACAGCACAGAGGCTTCCGCAGCACTGAAATCGAGAATGCACCGTGTAGCCTGTTTTTGTCAGCCTATAGTAGCTCACGTCGCACGATGTAACCAGCCCGTGATACCAGACATTCAGAGCTCGGGACACATGATATAGTACTTAGCCAAAAGCAGTAGCAAAAAAGTGCCACAGCCACGCAATTAGCCAAAGTTAATGGCTTATATTAATACGCATACAGAACAGCTGTAAAGAAACCTACACTTTCACAGATAATTTCTTTTTGTTTTGAATGAGAGCCACGCATCGATATAAGAAATTCATCGCACATTCTCACATGTAACACAATTCTTCTTGTGTAAAGGAATCTTATTTTGAAAGCACCGCTTCTCAAACCACCATTCACAACACTTTCCCACGACCTGTTAGAAATGTAAACAGTTGTCATTTCACTCATCATTAGCAGTTTGTTGTTAGGAAGTACTGCAGTCTTTGTCTAAAGTGTTCAGCCCATTTTGCAGCTGGCAGGCACTTATGTTCACACTGTGTTTTGTTGTTGCAAGCTGATTTCATTGTTGTTCTCTCATTCATTTTATCGTTGCACTATTAGTCTACAGTAGAGGACTACAGTAAAATTCTTTGTTAGACTATCAAATCATACCACGCAAAGTTACAAAAATTTAACTGAAAACTAAAAATATGAAAGAGTTCAGGAGTTCTAAAAATCCTAGGTTTTCCCTGGATAAAACATTGTCACATTTTCCTAGATTTCCAATCCTTTATACACCCCGGTTATATACATTGTGGGAAGGAATTTACCAATAAATAACAGTTCTGTCAGTCAATGTTTTTAATTGAGATAAAGCCATTCTGTATACTGGTGCACTTTCACTGTGAAGATTTATATTTTCAGTTCACAGTCAAACACAAGCAGATGTTCGACAAGATAAAGACTGGGAAAGATTCACACATTTCCACGTTTTCCTGCTAAGTCGCCTACCCATAGCAGCTCCCAGGTGCGGTCTTAACCGTTTGATATTGCAACACAGTGCTACTGGTCCGTGATATACCTGGTGGTTATTGTCGGCTGCTGCTGCTTCTGCTGTTGATTGGTGTTGTTGGTGCTGGTCTACAGCTGTTGCTGCTACAGATGCCACCGTTGCCGATACTGCCATTGCTTGCGAAAGGATGGGCTACTGTTCGAACTACACTAAACATTTTCACATTATTCTCCTTCACGAATAATGTATCTATGAACTAAGTAACTGGGTTCTGAATTGCTCCTGCACCCAGAAACAAGGATATAAATACAGGCAATGGTAGAAAGGAGGCAGTTGGGGACACTACGTGGGTGACAAGGTGGTACAGAAAGTCGGCAGCAATGCTGCTGCTGAGAGGAGAGGGATGAATGAGGGGGTGTCCTGGTCCTGGGCAGGAGAGGATGTTAAAAATCAGCAGGGAACCCTTGTTCATGTTACAGACTGCTGGGGCTATGTGAGCACCACCAGTTGAAAGCCGGTCACTTCATGTGCAAACTATCCGCCACAGTGCCATCTGTTCTGTACGTGAGTATCCCCATTGGTGCCACCGAGGCACGCCAATGGCTACCTGGTCAGTAAATCACTGCCCAGGATCCCCGAGCCACAATAGTGATGGGCACACTCTCAATGGCATATGAGGGGACTGTGAAACACAGTACCCAACAGTGTGATACCTGCACAGTCAGGGGACTACCACCATCCAGGTAGTTGACGACCACCCACCCTCCCACAGTTGGCAATTGGATGGCTACTCTGCTGGGTTTTGGGTGTACTACAACATCGGGACGGAAGAGTGCCAGGGTGCAAGGCAGAGGCAAAGCAGACACCACAGTGAGTGGCCTTTCCTGGACGACACACACTTTTGTAAAATTTGAGAAAGATGGCAGGCCACCATAACATTGGGGACCGTAATTCATTGACCAAAATTGTGAACCGTGTTCAGGCACGGTTTGCACAGAAAGTGAGGAGGTAAGAGATAGTCCAAGAGTAGGTTTACAGAACAGAAAGAGCAAGTAGTGCTCCAAAGGTTGGGGCTTTGTGGCAGCCAAGCGTGTCCTCATCGAACAGTGGTGAGCCAACTTGGGGAGTCTCTCTGGAGAAATGCCTTTAGTCCCTGATGCGTTACACATTTCAGATAATACTGGGCTTATTACGCAGGGACAAAGTTTTAGTACACAATTGGTAAAACCATCAAAACCAGATTAACTTTTATCTTTGAGAGAATCTATAATTTTCTTAATTTCAGAAAAATAAGTTGGTGATACATATCACTTCGGTCATCCCGCAATGTCTCAAAATGCATCTTACCAAGCAATTAGTCAACTTGTGCCACACACTTCTTGTCTCCCCAATTTCATTCAGCACTACTTCATTATTTACGAGATCTACCCAAGTAATATTTATTATTCTTCTGTGACACCACATTTCGAAATTTTCTATTTTCTTCTTCTCTAAACTGCTTATTGTTTGTGCATCACTTCTGTACATGGCTACACTCCAGATACGTTCCTTCGGGAAAAATTTCAGAACGCTGAATTCTTCATTTGGTGTTACATTTATCTTCTTCACAAATTATTTTCATGCCAATGCCAGTCTTACATTTCATATCCTTTCTACTAGACAATCATCAGTTACTTTGCTGCCCAAGTAGCAAAACTCACCTATTACTTTAATAGCCAGTTGTATAAAGCATTTAACCTTAGGTCAACAGAAAAAATGACCTCAGATTGAGTTAGCCTGGAAATCTGCGTTGTATAAACGTTAATCCTAGATATTATCGTCGGGAAGTCTGATCATATTTGACTGGCGAAATTCCGTGCTTCAATGTCAGTTCCAGCTCTAATCGTCAGTTTATAGCATAGATTAGATTAGATTAGATTTACTTTCATTCCAATTGATTCGTAGGGAGGAAGTCCTCCAGGGTGTAGAACATCCAGTAGTTAGTATCCCCAATTCCCTAAACAGGCTTCTGCAGGATGTTATTCAGTTCACACCACTCTTACTGTATGTTTTTGTGCCTGGAAAACTTTAGCTTGGCTTGATGAATTACCCCAAAAAATAATCCCATATGACACTATGGAATGAAAGTAAGCATAGTATGCCAGCTTTTTCATTTTTATATCTCATATGTCCGACGCAATTCGCATTGCAAACAGAGGTTTGGTAAGACACTTCATCAGTTCTGTGGTGTTCTCCTCCCAGTTGAATTTATCATCAAGCTGTAATCCCAATAATTAACACTGTTAACTTCTTCTATCTGCTTGTCATCCTATGTTAGGCATATACTCGTGGGACACCCCTTACAAGTTCTGAACTGCATGTAGTGTGTCTTTTTTCAGAGTTTAGTAACAAAGAATTCGCTAAGAACCAGTGATTAATGTCCACAAATATTTTATTAGCCTATCGTTCTAAGACTACACTTGATTTGATATTTATTGCAGTTTAGATATCATCAGCAAAAAAATAGAATTTGGCATCTGGTAAAGTTACTGATGAAAGGTCATTGATATGCACAAGAAAATGTAAGGGCCCTAAAATTGAACCTTGTGGGACCCCACATGTAATTAGTTTCCCGTTGGATGATGCCTGTAAGCTTAGTACATATCTCTTTCCTAATAACACCCTTTGTTTCCTGCCAGAGATATAAGATTTGAACCATTTTGCAGTATTTCCTGCACCATAATATTCTAATTTACTTAAAAGTATATTGTGATTTACACAGTCAAATGCTTTTGACAGATCACAAAATATATCAGTTGCGTGCAATCCTTTTGTCTAATGAATTAAGTGCATTTTCACTGTGAGTGTAGATAGCCTTCTCAATATCAGAACCCTTTAGAAATCCACACTGCGACTTTGACAGTACGTTATTTGTGATAAGATGGTTACAAAGCCAATTGTATATTACCTTTTCTAAAATTTTTGAGAATGCTGGCAAAAGTGAAATTGGACGGAAATTTGATGCTATTTCTTTATCTCCCTTCTTAAACAGTGGCTTAACTTCAGCATATTTCAACCATTCAGGAAAAATTCCACTGATAAGCGACTGGTTACACAGAGAGCTTAATATGTTACTTAACTCAGAATCACATTCTTTAATTAACTTTGTTGATACGTCATACTACCCATGAACTGGACAGGTCCGAAAGGCTGCACAAAAGGGTTTAGAGTGACTTGGTTGTTCCGGTGAAACTCAGGAACCTCATTTTGGGGAAGAAACTAGTAATTTTTCCCCAAAAATCCGCTAAAATGGGAATTTCTGTTGCTATCAGGCTGTTTCTTGGTAGTATTAATTTTGCTACGAATGAACAAATGTCGTTTCCAATGCTATCAAGTTCTCCAATACAACACCAATACATTCATTTGTTGGTTTCTCCAAGGTCTGTAATTATGTTCTTTCAGTCATTACCCGTTCCTTACACAGTGTGTCCACCAATACAGAGTGGAGAAAAGATTCAACAATTTTTTCCGTCCTGTAGGGCAGGGCGGATTAATATTAATTAAGAAGCGTGGTTCATATGGATTACAAATATAATGGTGATGTATTTTCAACAGTCAATAACAACCAAACCCGCATTAACCCCTACAGAAAAATACAAAGTGAGCTGATATTTAGCACATTAAATGAAATAGAAGGAACAAAAAGAAAATCAAGACAAAGTTGATCACAAGTTCATTGTCAACTAATTTACACCTGAGTGCACATTTCCTGTGTTGTTAACTTCCAATTTTTAACAAGTGATACTTTCATAAAATGAACTGGACAGGGCACTAATAAAATTTGTTACTACATTATATGGACAAAAGTAATGGTCAAAAACATATTAAGAACTTAATTTTATAGTAGCACCAAATGAATGTCATATCTATAACTGAAAGTATAAATTCTATTATATAAATTACTACACCTAAAGTCAGAAGAGGACTTTTTTTGAAGTTAGCAGTAGGACACAGGTAGCTGAAGCTTCCACAATCTCTCGCGTATAAGAATTTATTTTAGATAAACAAAAAATTGCTGTTAACTCTTTGTAAAAGGGAGAAAAGAGCAATGAAACAAATTCGTATTATCAAGGTGTTCACATGATAAAAGTAGGGAGAATATAATTTTGTGATAAAGAGAGATATGCAGAAAGGTAATATTAAAAATGAAGTTTTGGAATAATAACTACACAAACACAAATAGAAGCACGCACTGGTTCACGGAATCTAATTATGAGGGCAAATGTCATAATTCACATTAGTTCTATGGAAAGTTTGGTAGTTCGGCACAAAAAATAATAACATAAAAATATTCATATACTATGCAACAGATCAGAAAAATGTTACAGGAGAACAGCTGACAAAGTGGTCAACAGATGACACGACAACTGGAATCTTTCACTGTAAGAGAATAAGAATATTCGAGTCCACACTAATCACTTGTCGTATTGCAGGCACCAATGAGTCTAGATGTAACTATCGATTTAGACATTTAAAATACTGATAACAGGAGCTCCATGGAAGTGAAACTTAATAGCAACTGGAACCCCGAGAAGCCATGGACGGTGCTTTTAAGCTGCAGTAGCAAGACTACATGGCGATAAACAAAAAATCTGGGATAGCAGGATTAGGTGACAAGGCTGACGCTCGTTCTGTAGGTGTCTAGTTGCACAGCCTACAAAAGCAGCACAACTGATGCTGTGGGGGATTCAGGTGGCAGCTTACCGCGTCCGCTTTACTCTGCCTCCAGGTTGGCACTTTGCTGCACAGGGCAGATCTAGGATTGTACAACTTAGGATAATAGAATGCTATCAAATACCACAAGGCACTAACACACACACTACCTATATATTTGCACAGCCTCAGTTATGTTCCAGAGCTTCTTCATCCTTTTTAACAAAGTTCCCTAGACTGAAAATATTCCAGCTCGTAATTTCACACACCTGGACTGCGAGTCGGAAGAGACTGCGGCTGGGATTTAGCACCGGTCAGCTCTAATCCCGATCTGTTCGCAGGACGCTACAGACGTGATGGAATGATAGGATAGGATTTCCGTGTATGTGTTTGTGTCAGTTTATTCTGTATCTCCCAATTTCCCATTTGTAAGTTGTGCAAAACTCCACAGATGCACGGATGTAAAAAGGTTATTAAGAGTAGGCATTAGCAAAATATATAAATAAATAAATAAATAAAAATACTAACTAACTTCCATTTCAATTTGCGGTCGTCTTCACTCCTAAATTATGTCTATTGTGCCAAAACCAGAAATTCAAAAAAATGTCTGATACTCTTTCCCAAAAACTTATAATTTCTTCACAGTGAGTTATATAACCTGAGACATACTTACCAACGTCACTTGACATACGGCCAAGTTGCAATATGGCTCCATTTCCAATTCTGTCTAAATTAGGCGCAAGTCTCGATGTTACTCTTGTCAGGGGGTACATCCAACCACTTCCACTGCATTGAAATAACACAAAAAAATTAAAAGGAATAATTATATGTGTTCACATACATTACAGACAATATACGTGCAGTAAAATAATATGCTGAAAGAAAATATAGGTATAAAATACTTCAGAAACTTAGTAGTTCAAAACCAAAAACTTTAACAGGCCAAAATATGTTGTGGTTGACATCACAGTAAAACGTAACCGTTTCCCTAACCCTGATATATGTACAAACTGTAAAGTAAGCGTTAAATAAAATTGGTCATTTTATATTTGATTGTCGACTCATTTGAAAATGGTGTAGAGATAAGGCTAGAGGATAAATGCCAAGGAATGTTGTCTGTCAGATGTCTCCAGTCGAGTCCTTTGAGAAGGTTACTTTTGGAGGCTGGGGTCCCTTCATTGCGCATCGAGTGCCGAGAACAACTCGTCGAGTATGCTACACACTTCTGCAGCTCTCCTAAGCAGCCAAACTACTATCTCCTTTTGCCAAACAGTGGCAGTCTAGATCAGAGATTATAATAGCCACCTGCATCTGGTCCCTCACCTCTCGAGCACCAGTCATTTCCTTCTACCACCTCTCCTTCAGGCCCACTCACGTTCAACTCCATGCTGCACCCCTCGGCCACAGTTCATCTCGACCTATCACGAGTTTCAAAAGACTCGTTTCAGCCCGAGGTCCTCTGCTACCAACTTTTCTTCGTTCTTGGAGCATTCCGGGGTTCAGAAGTAATCTATCCTGACGATCTGGCGGTTGCCGGTCACGTAGGCTTTGCTTGTACTCGTGTTGGACATACCGAATTGTGCTCGCTACTGGACGATTGTAGTGTTTTCGCTGTGGCGTCGGTAGCTGTTTCTCGTGCTCTCGAGCATATCCGTTCCAGCACTGGTGAGTGCTTTATCATCTGCAGTGACTGTAACCAGTCGGCAAACTCTCGACCAGTGTTACCCTCGCCATCGATTGTTAATGGCTAGCTGGGATTCCTCGTATGCCCTCGAATACTGTGGACACTCATTGACCTTTGTCTGGACACTGGGCTGTGTTGGGATTCTGAGGAATGAACTTGTTGATAGCTTAGCCAAACTGGCTACCAGAGAGCCAAATTGGATCTTTGATAGGTAATACACTGTCACATTTTAGGGATCTGGAGTACGAAACAGCTCAATCTGACTTCACCAAACTACGCACGGTTGATAACAAAGACTACGAATTCGTGGAGGTCCTTCGTGCAGCCTTTTGTAAGGAAGGTACTGTCCTGTGCCAGCTCTGCGTAGGCCATTCTCGGCTGACTCCATCACCAGGACCCACCACTTTGTTGTGGTTCCCATTTGACAGTGGTCCACATTCTGCTCAACTATCCCAACCTAGCAACTCTACGGCAGACTCTCAATCTGCCCGACTTGTTACCCGTGGAATTAGGAGATGATAGTTGCTGACTTAGTTCCGCATTTCGTCTGTGAAGGGGTTGCTCGACCCCACTTCACGACCGCGATGCGGCAGTGAAGAGTGCTGTTCTGGAACTGGAACTGTACAGCACTCGCGGCTGCCACATCGTGATCGCGAAGTGGGAGCGAGGCAATTCCAGATAAGTTTTATAGTCTGACGATAATTTATCGATTTGTAGTTTTAGCTTGACAATGTCCACTATGGAGAAAAGGTATTTACTGCTATTTTGAAGAAGGTTGGGTTATCCCGAGTGAAACCTATGTAAATTCTAGGTAAACGGTGCAACTGAGGCTCTTGATTATTAAAATTAAAATAAACTGTTTTGAAAGTATTGCCTAAACGACAATTCAGGAGGAAGAGACTGAAAGCGGACTTTTTGTTATCCAGTATACAAAGCCGCGCACATTAAAGAAAATATCTAGTAGCAACCACCTGAACCGAAACACCACAGTCAGATTACTAATATAGGACCAGCTGCTCGCTAGTGACCAAACTCGTGACTATCAGTGCTGAAATGGATGTAAGTTGGGTTTTAGTTTTTCTGAGGTCTGTTCTTAAGTTGCCCGAGTATACTCAGCATTTAAAGTTTGTGTTAGAATAATAAAAATGAGGTAACTCGGGGTTTCATGTTGTGGGGTCGAAACTCTTCTTATATAAGGACTTGCCGTCACTGAGCCTTGCATCAGTATGATTAGTTATGTTCTTATTTATGCCTAACTTAACGGTCTATTGTAGCAATTACTCCCTGATAATTCTCATATGAATATGCTGATAACGTAGAAAGTAAAACAAAAATGAAACAATGACTGCTATGACAAGGAGGTGCATCCAATTAATTTTCCCTGCTTTTAATTTGTTTTAGTGTGGCTTATACACTTTTCCTTACACCTGTCATATTTAATGCTTGTGTCAGTTTGGAAGCATTGGGATTTGGCAACAATGTAGAATGTGCGTGACAACACTGTGGGAGTAGGTTCACTTTGAAGTGACACGCAGTTACGTAGAAATATATATATTAGTGTCCGGTAGTCGTAGGCCAGTGGAGCAGAAACTGTTCTGATCAGGGCAGGCAGCAACGAGCTCTTTCTCTTTTCCAAAGTTTTACTGTTACTGGCAGATTAGAAAATTAAGTAAATTGTATCTGATCTTCCAACAGATTGATACTGGTTGCTGACAGACAAGGTTTTGTTTACTAAATTACAGAAAAAATGGGTTAGTAAAACAGCTTGCCTTTCGTAGTGTGCGACATTTACCACAAGCAGATAGTTTGGCAGAGTGGCTCGAGTGGAAGGCAATAGAATCTGTGAAAATTTCCTCATCCTACTGTGTCACCTGTTTGTGTAGCTGGCCATTATGTGATTTTATTTCAGTAATTACAAAATCAAGTAAGATTTACACATTGGGTAGCTATGACAGTTGGGTAAACGTGATTTGATCAAATAAGGAAATGAATGTATTGAACAGGTGCTAATCCACTGCAAGGAGTCAGGGAGTCAGAATTCTCATTCAGTGTAGTGTAATTCCATTATGACAACATTGTTACCAGACTAAGTGTGATGTTTGGTGGTCCGATGTGTCGATGGTAGGGTTGTATATGTAGTATCTGTGTTCGATTCCCTCCTCAACAATGGTTATTAATAGGTACAAACAGGTCCTATTTGAATCCTGCAACAAAAATGTAACATTGCACCACGGATCCATATTTAAATAAAATGTGATGCCCCTTCGCTACTGACCAGGCGTTTGTTTGAGCCACAAAACGGGTGCAAGTGGCACCAGTAACTTTACTTACACTTGTAATTTTATTTTAGTTAAAGGTCATGTAATGACACAGGATTCTTACTTCATCTTTTATTTGAGGTTGAGATGTTGAGTATATTGTATCTGGACTCAGACATTGTCTTTGAACTTGCTGTGATGAGGCAGTTCCATGAATTCCTTGCCTGCTCAAGATTTGAATCTCCTCAGTGTCTCCACAAAATGAGCACGTGTGAGGCAATGGCTGAGCCACTGACAAGCCTCTGTGGATATCAAACCTATCTGTACCTGGTGACCTTACTGTTAATGAGTTTTCTCCCCACTGAATTTAATTACACTGTCGTGCAATGGATTATCTTACTAAATTTAATTTCTTAAACTGTGGTAGCTTTAGTGTACATTAAATATGAGGACTGTAACTCACAAAATGATAAAAATGGGAAGTTTCATGAAATTACTGAATGAAACAATGGTTAATATTGGACCCCACTTCTTCCAATTTATTGTAGACTTCAGTTTAAACACAAGTACACAAAGACATGAAATCATTACATTTATTAAACCTTTATCAAAAATTAGGTTGAGGTTGATTTGAATACATTAATATGTGATTAGAATACACTAGGGTGACAGTTTAATTCACAAAAATGTCATAGTGATTGTCTAACATTACTCAGGGAGAACAGGAAGAACTATAGAAAAAATCATGTATGCACCCATTATCTGAATGGGGCACATTTTGAGTTTGAGGCTGGTAATAAATGTAATAAAATTAGAAATGTTAAAGTCCTTATGTCAACCTGAAAACTTGGTGCTCATCCCATCAGTCAATTTGTGAACTTGTCAGTTGCTCACCGTACTTAGCATTGCCGCTCTCTACAAGTGGTGGCAGACAATTATAAGTGATCTGGATAGACTGATATCTGCTCTCCCTCAGAGCCCAGAATTGAAGCCCCTCTCTCAGCAGAAGTATCCCCTGGCGAATGTGGAATGGAAGTAGTTCCATGTTGCTCTCCCAGGAAAAAGAAGCATTTTTTTGTGTGACCCCTTGCATAATTTTGAGTACAAATGGCAGCATTTCCTCCCATTACTGACTAGTACGGTCCATTCCAATAATGCAACAATCATGCTTCCGTACTCAGTGTAATCATAATTAACAAGTGGGTTTTTTGCTAGAGTTCAGAACGTGCAGCTTCTGACCCCACCATCTGTCCTGGTCTTCATCTCAACCTTTTCCACACAAACAGATGTATGTGTGTCCTGTGACCTTGGATTTCATTTATCTTTCCCAGTAGTAGCTGCCCTCACAGTTTCTCAACAACAAGGCAGTTAACTTGGCACCAGTCTGACAGCTGTCGGTGCCATGTTCTCAAATGCAGAAGATTCAGGTGACATCTCATCTTGCTCCACTCCAGAGATCTTATCTTTGCACTGGCCCACATCTGGCATTTCCCATTTTCTGCAGAGTGCAGGGAACGTCAGTACTGTGCTCCCTGTCATTGTGTGCTCGCCGTGCCTCTCCTTGGCACCGGCGGATTTCCCACATTGGAAACAGTATATAATACTGTACTGTCATTTAGGATACAAAGTAGGTGGCAACTCGCCAGTGAAGCTTGGCACTCGTTTCGTGTACTGGTTCCATATTTGTTCTTGCCTCCTCATCTCCATGTGAGAGTGGTGGTGTCATTGTTTTTAGAGGACTGCAGCCTCCACTAATGATGGCTGAACCCTGCCCCCTCTCACAGGTTTTCATTCATCGTTTTCTATCAATTTTACGACTATTGTCTACTTAAATTCCCCATTCACACTCATTTGCTTTATAAAAATTGTAATGCCTCAATATTAGCACTCACTCACTAACTGTTTATGAACTAATTTTGGCATATTCCTTATTGAACACAAAATTCTTAAAATCAGTTAAACTCATATTTTATACAATTAAATATTCACTATCATTCCCACTTTTGGCTAATGTCTATGTATAATATGAGCATTATGCCAAATTATTGTGCAATGTTTATTTCTTCCACATGGTTCTCATGATTTAATGATATGATTGATTCATGTTAGATTTTATCACAAATATGCAATGATTATTGCACTGACTATTAATTCGTCATAAGACTGACAGTTCCTTTGTATCAGGTTCATACATTTGGTTCATTATTAACACGTATAGTCCAGTCCAGTACACCAAAACATGCAGCACATATGAAGTTCATTACTCAGTCCCTGTAAAAAAATATAACAAACAAATTTTTTACCAATTTGAGTTTTTTCAGTCTGCTCATAACGTGACATAACAATTATTATGAAGGAGTCACAGTTCACTGGAACGAAGCTATTTTCATTTGCAATGTAGAATTGATTTTCCATAATTGTTGGTCAAACTTATGAGTTTCATCTCAGCAGAAAGTTTCTCCTGTCTTCTTCTTGTCATGCATCAGTGTACATTAACTCACTTAGGTGTTGATATTGTTCATGACCACAACCATCTCTACATTCAAATTTTTCTAGTCTAAGAATTTGTCACCACTGTTCTTGTTTGTTCTAACTGTATACGAGATTGTTAGCTAATAAATGTCCATTCTTTCAATAATATTATTAAATTTAAGGAACCTTAAGCAGATAATAGTGTCCCTTCACTTGCTCAGGAGTTAGAGTATCACTTGTCACTTCATAGTGAGAAGCGTTACATGATTGTAAGTTCAATTACATCATCTTTTCTCCCTTAGCAAATTGATTGTGTCTTGTGCATAGTATGTTGTGCTCAGTGCTCGCGGTTGTCATAATTGAATGTGTGATGTGAGTGAAGAGGAATTCATTGAGATACATGAGTAACACATAATGGATCTCTCTATAGTGTCCTCATGCGGACCCCATGTAAACAAGGTTATCCATCATATCTGGCTCATTCGTTGTTATGTGATCTCTACCCATGTCGGGGAACTCTGGCTCCCATAAACAGATTAAATGAAGAATAAGCATCAATATATCATTATTGTTGTCACTAATCTAAACTTTATGCCATGAGCTCCTTCGTCTCCAGCACAGACTGAGCCCTTCTCCCGCCAATTTTCAGAAAGAGGAGGTGTAGTGGAAAGTGTGTGAGGGGAGGGCTTGGGAATTTCCAAGAGGGGGAGGGGTTAATTAATTGGTGAATTTAGTTAATTAGCCAATTAATTTCATATTAAAATGGCGCTTCTATTGGTGAGGAACAGAGGGAGGGGGTGGCGATTTCCCAGAGGATGTGGCTTGGCGGTGGGGGTACTCTGAAGGTGGGATTATTCCCAGGGGGTCATAAATCGATCATCTGGAGCCATAAATCAATTAACAGAACAATAGGTTAGTCAGTGAATGTATACGTCCCCCCGAACGTATGCAACACTGACAAAGAAAGTGGTTCAGAAACAATGTTACCTTACTACTAAGGCCATCATGATGGATGATGTTCTGAAAGCAAATTAGTCACATTAATTTATATGCCTGTTGAGGATCTGTACTCATTCCTGTCCATAATAGACAGCATAGGTTTGATTGACGTAATGAGGGTTGCACAAAGTATGTGTTCTTTACAGAAAGACAGCAACATTTGGTCATCAGACCACAAGGATCAAATTATCGAACATGTGCGCATATCCAATCCTCACAGCATAGAAACACACATATTAAAAATTACGAGTTCACGCTGAGCGAGCGAGGTATGAGGATAGCTGCTGACGTTTGCTGTGCTACTGGGTCTGAAGGAGAGCTGTGATGGTGTGCTCCTGCCGTGTCGTTTGCTCAGATACAGATTGTCGCGTTTTGAGCTGCAGCATGGGCAAAATAACCAGGCAGAAAGATGCAGAGAGAGCTGAGGCTGCAAAGAGGCCTTCTGTCATACAACTCAGCGAGCATGCCAATTGGCCAAAGACCGAAGACGACTGTACACCTGTCGCTCATCTGTAAACCAGCTGCAGATGTACAGGTCAGACGGAGACGTTCAATCACAGAGCCAGCTGCTGCAAGCATAACATCGGTATCGCATCTGTCAAATATTATGCTACGATTGAGCTGCAAACAGTGAGCTGCAAACTTGAGGGCCCTAAAGAGCAATGTGAACGCCCACATCTTCGAGACACCTGAGAGGAAGGAGAAGCCAATGACAGCGCAGTAAGTCGACTGAGGCACTGCTCTGTGGCCTGCCGTGCACCTGTAAGGAAGAGACACTCAAAGAACATTTACATCTATGTGATTACTCTGCTATTCACAATAAAGTGTCTGGCAGAGGGTTCAATGAACCACCTTCGAGAGGGTTCAATGAACCACATTCAACAGTCTCCACTGTTCCACTCTCGAGCGGCGCGCGGGAAAAACGGGCACTTAAATTTTTCTGTGCAAGCCCTGATTTCTCTTATTTTATCGTGATGCTCATTTCTCCCTATGTAGGTGAGTGCCAACTGAATGTTTTCGCAATCGGAGGAAAAACTGATGATTGAACTTTCACGAGATTCTGTCACAGCGAATAACGCATTTGTTTTAATGATTGCCACTCCAATTCACGTATCGTGTATGTGGCACTATCTCAGCTATTTCACGATAATACAAAACGTGCTGCCCTTCTTTCAACTTTTTCGTTGTCATCCATCAGTCTCACCTGATGCGGATTCCACACCGCACAGCAATACTCTAGGATACGGCGGACAAGCGTGGTGTAAGCAGTCTCTTTAATAGACCTGTTCAACCTTCTAAGTGTTCTCCCAATGAATCGCAGTCGTTGGTTTGCACTACCCACAACATTATCTGTGTAATCAATGTAGGGTATTTGTAATTGTAATCCCTAAGTATTTAGTTGAATTTAAAGTCTTTAGATTTGTGTGACTTACCGTGTGATCGAAATTTATTGGATTTATATTAGTGCTCATGTGAATAACTTCACACTTTTCCTCATTCAGGTTCAAGAGACACTTTTCGCACCATACAAGATCTTATCTGAATCATTCTGCAACTCGTTTTGGTCATCTGATGGCTTTACAAAATGGTAAATGACAGCATCATCTGCAAACAATCTAAGAAGGCTACTGATATTGTCTAATATGTCGTTAATACGGATCAGGAACTATAGAGGGCCTAAACCACTTCCTTGGGGAACGCCGTATATTACTTCTGTTTTACTCAATGACTTTCCGTCTATTACTATGAACTATGATTTTTCTGACAGGAAATCACTAATCCAGTTGCAGAACTGAGGCAATATTACATTCGCACACAGTTTGGTTAGAAGAGGCTTGTGAGAAACGGTGTCGAAAGCCTTCTGGAAATCTCAAAATATATAATAAATTTGACATCCCCTGTCGATAGGACTCATTACTTCACGTTTATAAAGAGCTAGTTGTGTTTCGCAAGAACGATATTTACTGAATCCGAGCTGGCTAAGTGTCAATAAATCGTTTTCTTCGAGGTACTTCATAATGTTCGAATACAGTATATGTTCCAAAACCCTACTGCAAATCGACGTTAGTGATTTGTGCCTGTAATTCAACGGATTACTCCTAGTTCCCTTTTTGGGTATTGGTGTGACTTGGGCAATTTTCCAGTCTTTAGGTACAGATCTTTCTGTGAGCGAGCGGTTGTATATCATCGCTAAATATGGAGCTATTGTATCAGCATACTCTGAGAGGAACCTGACTCGTATATAATCTGGACTGGAAGCCTCGCCTTCATTAAGTGACTGAAGCTGCTTTGCGACACTGAGGAAGGGCCTTTGCATGTTGGTTTCACAGATGTGGCAGTCAAGCAGCAGACCCAGACAAACATTAAGTAGCTGCCACTGGTTGTCACAGCTGTGCAAACAGCAGGCGACGTCTTCATGCTGAAGAAGCAAGCTCCTAGGCTTGCCGATTTAGATAGTAGGCCCCCTCCAGTTTTGGGCACTAAGCCCCAGTGCTTCAGGTGCCAGTATGACGATAACGGGGCTAAATTTTACCGCCACACCCCGAGACGCATCAAGTGCTCTCGTGGGCACAAGAGCACCTGTGACAGATGAAGAGAAGACACTCAGACAAGTGCTCGCTACGCTGACTCACATGTCACCAAGTGGCTGCCCGGCCTTCTCTGGTCACAGCCGAGCCACGGACAAAGGGAGACCCCAACAAAGAAGAAATCCCACTGAAGGAAAGATGCTGGTAGACGGCGACAACACGACTGAGAGGCGAGCAGCCAACTGCCGACCACGATAGGCCGGAACATCCCACCAGAGGCCCGGCCACTAGCAGAGGAGCAACGGATGCTGCCTGCTACCGAGCAGGTGACTGTAGCCTTCGAGGCCGCCACAGTGGCAGAGAGGGTTGCTTTCGTGGCCGTCCTCACAGTGGAGACCGAGGAGGCGTGCCGCAAACTGCGTCAGTTGCACGCTGCTCTCACGAATTGACCGGCAGCAGAGGCAGAAGTGGAGCCAGCCACTGCCTCAACTTTGGAGCGGATAGTGCAGGAAGGAGCCATCGAGCAGACAACCACTCCCATCGTGCTGGGGCCAACTGAGTGTAGCCTCAGTTGCCTGAGATTGCAGTCTTTTGTGTGTGTGTGTGTGTGTGTGTGTGTGTGTGTGTGTTGCCTGATTTCGACAAGGCCTTACTGGCTGAAAGCTATATTTGTGACATTCTCTTTGCTGTGCGATTCAGCATCTCCACTACATGGTGTGTACAAGGTGTATACGCGGACAAGGAAGATAAATTAACATATTTTTCCCGGATTTTCTGGTTAAAAATACATTTTCTCCCGAGTGAAAACACACTTTTTCCGTATTAATAGACAGCATATTTTCCCTCCAATTGCAAAACTTATCAATTCTTTGAATGGTTATGGTTTTATACACGGGAGTAGAATTTCCTGACACTTTAGAAAACGAAACTGAGGGAAAAAGACACGTTTTGGAAATATATTTGATGTGCAGCAACATGCACACTGCGTATTTTCCTATTGCGAAAGTATGCGTTGGAATTCCACCAAACACCGCATGTTACTTTCCGAATCATTGAAATCGATATTGCCATGAGCTTTTGTAAGCCAGTCGTAGCTCATTTCAAGTGATCTCGCCAGCCATTGGCAACGGATATTCAGAGCACAGGACACGTGATATAGTCTGCCAACAGCAACATCACTGTTAAGTAGCACGAACACACGAACAGGGAAAGTCCATAGTTTAAATTCATATACACAGTGTTGCTACAAGAAAATCAAAGCTTTCACCTATAATATTGGTCTCTAAGATTAATAAGCTGCAAGAGAAGCTAAGCTTTCGCAACTAATGCTGAACTTTTTTGCGCGTATTACACTTTAAGATATATCACACAAGCGTACCACTAAAATTTTTAATAATGACATAAATATCTGATCTTCAAGATTCAAAATTCTTCTAAATGGCTCGTCATCAAAGAGTTGATTTTGGAATGAGAGTCAAACGCTCTGTGATTTAAGAAATTCGTGGTACATTCTTGCACATATTTCAACTTACATAAAAGGATATTTACTTGGAAAGTAAGGCTTTTCAGACCACCATTCGCAATATTTTCCCGCGACCTGTTAGAAATGGGTTCGTTTCAGCAGTCGCTAGAGAGTGCAAATAACAGACGACACCGCGCTTGCGCAGCTACCATGACGTAGGCTCAAAATCAAAATGGTTCAAATGGCTCTGAGCGCTATGGGACGTAACATCTGAGGTCATCAGTTCCCTAGAACTTAGAACTACTTAAACCTAACTATCCTAAGGACATCACACACATCCATGCCCGAGGCAGGATTAGAACCTGCGACCGTAGCAGCCGCGCGGTTCCGGACTGAAGCGCATAGAACCGCTCGGTCACCGCGGCCGGTCATGACGTAGAAAGCCCGTACGTACATACGTGTAAATCATTGAAAGCTCATACATTATGTCATAAAATAAACAAGACATCAGAGGATACTCCAAGAGCATCAGAAATTTCATGAACCATACTAAAATATGCACATATAAAGTGCGTATTTAAAGTGCAGATTCTTATGTCCAGATTCACAATGAAGTAGACCTCGACCTGATTTAAACTTTTCAGTGTGGTTTTCGGGATGTAAATTTTCTTGGAGTACCAGTACTGTATTACATCACGTTTTGTTCTTTATTATGGCATAATGCCACAGGTGCTAGCAGATGGAAACGTTCACTTGCAACGCAGCGAACACATTTGAAATTGGCCAGTACTGCGGAATTAAACGACTGCCTCTGAGGAAAAGGTTAATAAAAGTCAAATTTCATTAGCAAACAGACAAAAAATAACTTCATTGTTCTGCAAGGCGATTAATGCTTGACTGTCAGAAACATGGAAATAAACTAAAATTTGAAACTAATAACATATTTTAGCCTTCTGTAATTATATGACTATATTTTAATTCACTTGATAGCTCCCAGCCACAGATATCTCTTTTGTTTTCATTTGATATGAGAGTAAACTAAGGGGAAACACCAAAATCACTAAATGTAAACACGGGTCGCATGGGGACTACCCACTATACCTCAGAGTTTTCTGCACATCAGCCCTGGATCTACGATATTTGCTAACTGGGTCAATACTAAAAAAAATCGAATTTTCAAAAATATGTTCAACCTGTAGTGAACATCCTTCTGAAAAGACTGAAACATAAAACTTATGTGTTCGAGAAAATGTAAGACATGTTATTTGGTCTTAAGTGTGCCAAAGTGCAGTGCCACACCTCTTCATACAGCATTCTTCTATCGCACGTCACTGTATTTTGTTCTGTGGTACTCAACCATGTAATATTTTGTAATGGTTTTGTGTGACATAAAATTAATTATAGGATACATAAAACCAATAAAGACAAGAGGGAAGCAAGAAAGTACACATTTCTTCAAACCTTAGCTCCTAGCATTTTTTTCTCTCTAATCTAGCTACAGGTTTACATGGCGTGCTTTTCTTTCTGCGAAGTAATCTATTACCTCATCAAAGTTCGAGGAAAATCGAAATGTTATCTAATACTGAAAAAGCTGTTAATACACATAATACCCAGGACTGGTATGGTCTCTCGATCTGATTACATCTATTTTGTCACTGAATGCTAGATAAAACAAAATAGGCCTTTCCTATATTGCAGCAATATTGTAACACTGACCAAATAAACGAGAATGTTTTGGCACAAATGGTCATTTTTGTAATGCAACAGAATATAATTCACAAAGTACATATATCAAATGCATATGAGGCCTACTAGAAGCAAAAAGCTTTATGTTAGGAAATAGTTTCACATTTCATTCATACACACCAGTTTCTCAAACATGAGATCGAAAACTGGTATTACAAAATTTTAATTAAATTTTCAATCTTCTTATTCTTCCATAATTTGTGTGATGTCCCCGCTTATTCTCCTTCCTCGTTCTATCAAACAATCTTGTAATCACTAATTCTGTAGCTGTTCCTGCCATTGTCAATATTTGTATGCTGATTAACTTCACTAACCCTGCCAGAATCACCGGTTTAGTTATCCCGCGATTATTCTCTGGTTAGGCGTTGTTACGTGTTCGTACAACATGTTTTCCGAGTTACTTCCAGAATAGAGCGTAAGCGGACGCTAGCTGGGGACTGTACACCTGGTCCTTACTAGTGTAGCGACCTGACCAAAAATTTTCTGTCAAAATTTCATTTTCTCACATACACAGAGAAGATAATACGAAATGTTTCGCATCTGTTATTCCTGTTTGTCGTCTGGCAGTCTGAATCTATGGATTTTGCTTGTAACTATAACGCCGATCATTCGCAAACCCAATCAACCACATAATCAGACAGTGACTGGCATTCATCCGTTCAACTTTACTAGGCTCAGCTCGTATAGTCCCACCCTCTTTTATCTGCAGAAAGTTTATTTCTAGCTGTAACGATTGTACTCCTGACAGATACATCACATACACTATGTACGCATTCCAAAATCAACTTATGATTCATTCAGAAATCAACTTAAAATGTGTTAAAAATGTTCAGAAACCAACATGGATGCGTTTCAAAATCATATGAATAATCGATAGAGCAACGTGCGCTGGATGCTAGGCGCTTTGTGAGACAAGTTTTTTTCCTCAAGAATTTGAATTTGGCTCCCCCTTTTCCCGGTAGCATCTAGCTGCTTGCTGAGACTGCTTTCACAGCCAACAGCCACAAACAGCCACATGCCTGTAGCCAGAAGCGGGAGAATCTTCTAATCAAACGCGACTCAACTGCGCAAGCACATTAGCCTGCTCGTAACTTCTAAAACGAATCTAATGTAAATAGTTGTGACTTCACGCTCATCGGAAGCAATTTTTTGATATGAATCATTGCATAGTCTTCCTAAAGCCTTTGACACATTTCGCTGTTGGCAGACGCTTGCATGAGCACTGTGTGTTGATGTATATGGAGCATTTCCTTCGCAATTTAAGATATTTTGGCATTTTTCTCTCATTTATGTTTTATTGTTGAAGTATTATTCTGCAGTAGCGGGATACAGTAATATGCTTTGTTAGTGTATTGGTTCTTACTAGTCAAAATTACAAAAATTTAACAGCTGTGTGTAGCAATTTCCTTTTCACAATATTGGATACCTGGATTCCATGGAGGGACTCAACGAAACCACACTGCCTGATATAACTTCATTCACCAGCAAACTCACAAACACAGCCACTTCGAATGCAGAGTATAGGCATGTGGTGAATATCTGGCAGGAATTAAACATCTCTGGCTTAGAGGGATATGCAAAATTGTACATAAAGACAGACATGCACTTGCTCACACACGTTTTTAAGAAATTCCAGGGTGTATACCCCGGCACAAATACTCTGGAACCTGTGTTCTATAACATCGTGCTGTGGGATTTGTGGGTCGCAACATTCAAAATATGTGTATCGTTATCGGACTGTTTGTGGTGTCACCGCCAGTCACCACACTTGCTAGGTGGTAGCCTTTAAATCGGCCGCGGTCCGTTAGTATACGTCGGACCCGCGTGTCGCCACCATCAGTGATTGCAGACCGAGCGCCGCCACATGGCAGGTCTAGAGAGACTTCCTAGCACTCGCCCCAGTTGTACAGCCGACTTTGCTAGCGATGGTTCACTGACAAATTACGCTCTCATTTGGCGAGACGATAGTTAGCATAGCCTTCAGCTACGTCATTTGCTACGACCTAGGAAGGCGCCATTACCAGTTACTATTGATGCTGTAAAACATGTACCGTCAAGAGCGATGTTCACCAATTGTGGATTAATGTTAAGTATTCCAGCAGCTACGTACGTTATTGGCTATATTAATTACCTTGTCCTGTTCCAGACCTCATGCCAGCCTGTGTGAGCTTCAACGCGTGCCTTTCGGCTTCCTCATAGTGGCTTGGCTGTCTTGCCAAGCCACAACACTGTTGACTGATATCGGTATGTTGCTTTTCTTCAAATGCAAAAGTCACAGGCGACTTTGACAATGCTTCCACAGGAGAGCTTGTTTTCACCCGAACGAGCTAAGGAAGTGACGTGTAAATGACATACCTTACACGAAGTACGTCAATCGGCGAGTACAAATCGAGTTGACATAAAGGCTTAGGCCAGCCATGGGCATTAGGGTCCAGGTGCATGCAGTCTTACACGGAGTCTCCGCGAAAATAGACTGTGTTAACCATGTAAGAAAAATATGTAGTTAACATGTGGATAAGTCATTGAGGTTTCTCTTGTATTCTAATTAACTGTACTGTGTCTGTTCATTCATCCGTGGCAAAATATGCATATGACCTTTCTTCCAATTGTATTTGCCAAATGTTATGTGCTTTTACTAGTCGATTAATGAAGTGCCATATTAACAGACGTAATCCAGAAAAGTACATATAGAATCGAAAAACGCGTTAACTGGTTTATTGCAACGTAATTCACCGAAGTATGATTAAAAAACGAAAGTTGTCACAGACTCAAAGATTTCTTTCTCTACATTTGTTGCTGTATATATGAAACGACCATGTCAGCACATCATTTAGAGCATTCATTTCCACACTGTATCCGCAATTTCAGAACTGAATGTGGATGTTCAGATGACTATTTGAAAAGACTATTAAACAAATGTAAAAAAATTATGAAACAAATACCCATACTCTTAAGTGAATGCTATTTTTCTGAAAATTTATGCATTGTTTTACTGTTTTCATTAAGAGCAATGTACAGTCTCCAGCCACACTCATAATCATGACTCCATACATACAAAACTGTACCAATAGGGTGCAATAATGTGTTAATAAAAAGTGAAAATAATATATGGCTACCTTGTGAGTGGTAGTGGGTGATTAAACATAATTCACAAACTAAATATTGAGGTAACTGTGTGATCTGACTGGCTGTTGGTTGGCATAATATATGCAGCTTCTGAATCTTTTTTACTCTTAGGAATGGGGTGGGTTTTGTAAATAGCAACAATTTGTATTGGTGAAAAAAGTGTTTCATTTGTTTGCATCCAGATGCTGATAGTGATAGAGTGACAACACTGTTTTAGTATTGATTCTTCTTGCAACCCCACAGAATTTAGTACTTGTTGTTCATTGCCATTCCCTCTGTCTCAGAAAGGTTATTTGCAATAGTTTTAGCCACAATTGTGACAGTATATTATGCTAGGACACTGAGACCTCATTTTTTGGTATCATGCAAGCAGTAAACTTCATGGCATGAAAATGAGATGTAAAGCAAAAGTGGCAGACCTTGGTCTCCTCTACAGACCTAGTAGAATATCAGTCTGGTGTCAATCATTCTCTATCTTATTTATTGTGATAAAAATCATGTTTGATGTTTGTTAGCAAGACAAACTGGCAGGCACTTTACAGAGATAAATAGTAACAGTAAACAGTGGGTGTACAGAATACTATTTATTCTCAGGCTTTGAACATATTCGCGTATACATCGAGGAGATGAGGGAACCAAAAACCAATATGGACAAAGCTCCTAGCAACACTTTTACAGAATGGCATGGAGGAAGGGGTGCAGATCAAGACAGTAATGCGGCTAGGCTTGTCTACTCTGCTCCCAAAGGAGTTCTCATTATTTTTAATACATCAGTTTCCTTTTCAAATACTGGCAGTACTATATAGAGGAGACTGTCATAAGCTAGAGTTTATGGTTGCAGATTTTTCACTGTACCTCTAACTGGTTCTAAACTGCAGAAACACTAGACAACTAAGGTCTTTCTTAGCTCTTTCAGTTAAATAATGTACAAACTCCCAAGATTATTTCTCTTTTAGTACTAGGTGAAGCAGGTATGTTTCTTATCATACAAGTACTGTATAGATATATGTGTGATTCATAAACTGCCAGCTCTTACCAGCATACCGTCGATTTTCATATGTGTACAGGCCTAAAATTGTTAGTGTGCCATCATATGTTAATTTCGTTTACATCTACACATGTTTGCACAGAATAATTGCATATCCAGTCTACAATATGGGCTACATGATTGTGTCCATGTAGCATTCTGTGGTGTATTATGAAATGCACAGCAAATGACTTTGGTCTGCACACTTTATTGTGTTGTTCAAGCACCCAGTGAATAGGTTTTGGTTATGCTTTTCAGTAAGATGATAGCCCAGCTCTAATACAGACAGAAGGTCCTGATTTCGAGTCTCGGTGTGGCATACAGTTTTAATCTTCCAGGAAGTTTCATTTCAGCGCACACTCCACTGTAGAGTGAAAATTTCATTCTATATGCTTCTAAAGGTTCAAAAAGGAATAATAGGTGGAATTTCACATTGTTGTAAAAGATATGTAAAAGCAAATAATAAATATTTAAAAGGTTTTAATGAAGAAATATCAAATTGTATAATGTATCTAGAAGCAAATAATTTATATGCTTATGCTATGAACCAATATTTACCATATGGCGGATTTCAATGGAATGAACCAAATAATTTTAATTGTACAAAAATAACAGCTAAAACTATATCAACAAATGATTTTGAAAAGGGTTTCTATAAATTAATGAATAATTCACTATTTGGAAAATATAAGAAGCAGACAAGCTATAAAATTAATTTCAAATAGTAAAATTTGTGATAAACTTGTAGCTAAACAAAACTTTAAATATATTTAATGAAATTTTGCCGCTATTCATATGAATAAAACTAAAATAAATTTTAATAAAACTATTTGTGTTGGATTAAGTATACTTGATATATTTAAAGAATTAATGTATGATTTTTGTTATAGAATTATGAAATCTAAATATGCTGAAAATATTGAATTATGCTATCAAGATACAGATAGTTATATTTACAATATTAAAACTGAAGGTCTCTATGAAGATATGAAATCGACGATTGATTACTTTGATACAAGTGATTATTCAGCGTATACTATACATGGTATTCCACAAGAAAGTTGTTAATAAAATTAAAGATGAATGTAATGGAAGAATTTTGTGGTTTAAAGGCAAAGATGTATGCTTACAAAGTTGGCGATAAAATAGAGAAAAAATCTAAAGTTATCAAAAAATTTGTTGTTAAAAACAGAATAAGTTTAGAAGATTATAACAATTGTTTGTTTAAGAATTTAGAACAATATAGAAAATTTAATTTAATTAAAAGTGAATACCATGAAATATATACAATTCAAGTAAACAGAATACCACTAAGTCCTCATGATAATAAAAGATATGTATTGGAAAATAAAATAGAAACATTACCATATGACCATTATAATTTATTAAATTCATAAAATTATTTCTATATAAAATTAATAAAAATTTTATATACAAAATTTATATATATATATTGAATCTTTTTACAAAGATAAAATAAAATTTTGCAAAAGTCAAATAAAGCAAAGATTAGTGTATACAAAAACTATGAAGATTAAGTAAATTAAACAATGAAACAATTGAAATAAAAGATGAAAGAATTAAAATGAAAGATGAAAGTACTACAGTAAAAGTTGAAAGAATTACAGTAAAAGATGAAATAATTAAATCAAAATAATTCAAATTCAAAATTTGATGGAAATATTTGATACTTATTTTTTAAAACATAATTGAATGTTCAACTAATTCTTTGCGACAGCAAAAAGTTGTCTTAAGACTGCGTCTTTATAAAATTACTTTATCTTTATTTACCCAACTGTTGGTGTATTATCAAAACCTAACCATTTAACATAACCTTTAATTTCTTTATTTTTTAAAACTCTTAAAACTAAGTATACATCTGGATATTTAGTTTTTTGTAGTTCCTTTTTTATCTTTTAATTTATATGTAACTGGATTAGAATGAATTATATCTTCAATTTCAAATATTTCTGTTGACCACTTAGCTGTATACCCTTTTTTAAAAAGACCTTTAAGTTTACTGATTCTAACTTTATCACCTTTATTAAATTTACATTCTTAATTCGATATTACTTATTTTTAAATTATTTTCATTTACTTTTTTTGGTTTCTTTTTTTGTAGAATGTTTTGTATTTTTGTATTCATGAATTAAATTTGTAACTAGATTTAACCATTAATAATTTCTCATAAAGCCAATTTCTTCCACATCTTTTCTTTAAGTGTTCTGTTAAAATGTTCAACAATAGATGCTTTTAATTCTGAAAAAGCTGAATAATGATTAATGTTATATTTCTTCATTCATTCTTTAAATTCTTTGTTATTGAATTCTTTAGCATTATCGTTTGTAAATTATTTGGCTTTCTAGATATAAAATCCTTTTGAAAAGCACCAACTACATTCTCACTTGTTTTATGTTTAATAGGAACACCAAATGCTTATTTTGAAAAAAACATCAATACAAATTTTTAATTTTATTCCAATTTAACCATCCTGGAGTTAATATATAATTATCAATCATTAATGTGGTTTTTCCACAACCATTTCATCCAATTATTGCACATCTTATAGTATTTGGTAAAAGTTTTCCATGTTTGTATTTTAAATTATTTTCTGGAATTCTTACTTTAGGTTCCCAATCTGTTTTGTTCATTTATTTAATAATTTTTTATTTATATATATTTTTACATTTATTTTTATTTTTCATTTTCTAATAATTTTTATATTTATTAACAATTTCTCAGTAGTAAATGATCCATTTGTTTCAACTTATTGATAAATCTTCTATACTTATAAAAAGATTAACTGTTCCAATACGTGGTAATTGTACTAATGTTTCACTAGTTAGGTTTTATTCTACTTTTTAAACACCTAATATCACAAGAAAAAATAATAAACTTTATTGTGATGGTGAAACAATGGTAAATCCTGTAGGTTAATATAGTTTTAAAACTTTTTAAAAAATTTATACATTTAAAAAAACCTAATATACACATTAGAGCAGATGAAATTTTAAACAGAATTGTCATTGAAAGTGATGTAAAAGATAGTATTGGAAGTTTACTTGGTTTATTAATCAAGTTGTTTTACCTGATGACAAAGCTATAGGCAAAGGTGTTCTCAAAATAATTCCTCTCGAATTAATAAATATAAATTTTAATCTTGTTGATGGAATGTATGTAAAACATAAGGAAATTTTCATAAAGGAACTAATATTATTGCTTCATTTTAACATAATGGAAAATTTGGGGGAGCAATAATTTATGAACCAAAATATCCTATATCAGTTACTATAACTGATGAAAATGATATTTTAATTGCCTTTAATGGTGCTACTGTAACAGTTATTTTAAAAATATATTAGTCGCAGGCTACAGTCTACTTTAGCTGATGGTAATAAATTTTTTCCTTAATAAATAATAATTACTTAAACTATATTAGACTGTGATGAATAAAATTGAAAGTTATCAATTTTACCTATTGCCTGTTAATGAAAAAACTAAAAATAATTTAAATGTTCCTAACAAAGATACAGAAATTGAAATACATATTGGTGATGGTTCGCTACATCCAAATATGCACAATTATACATGAATTTTAGTATTATGGGAAATGATGGTACAGATTATACAACTTATGATGGAAAATCAAATAAAAAATTAATTTATAATTATGTAGCTAAATTGTTCGACTTTGTAACAATAAAAAAAGGAAATAATATATAATTTCTAGAATTGAACATCCTTTTTTTCAGCAACAGTTTTATTATATTTAACTTCATATGATACTGAAAAAATAAGTTTAGAAGGACATATTCTTAATACAGGGAAAGTAAATAGTAAAAGAAATGAAGTACATTATCCATTATTATTACTTGGTAAATTTTTTAAAGATTATAATGAAATTAGGTTTGAAGGAGACATAAATGTAGTTTTTGCATGTAGTTCATCTTCTGGAGATGCAATTCTACATTAGTTTGATACAAACGATGCTGGTGTTGAAATAAAAGATACATTACCTAAAGAAGGTAAAATCATTATAGAATCTATGGAAATTCATGTATCTGTTGTTAAATATGAACCAAATTACGAACTTGAATTACATGAATATACTTTTAAAAAAACCTATAATTCCTATTCCTTTTATGAACTTCAAACTGAAGAAGTCGCTGGTTTATCTAATAAAAACAGTTTTGAACTAGATATAACAAATAACTGAACTCTACAGAATATGAAATGTCATATTTTGTTTTTGTTGTATTTCAGACAAATCGTAAAAATAATCAGTTAGTTGATTTGTCATTATTTGATCATGTTGAACTGCAGAATATGTATTTGAAAAATGGTAGAAATGAAGTAATTCCTCAAGAAATGTGGAATATTAATCCACCAAATAATTTTCTGAAAGCATGCAATGCATTTTTAGATTTTAAACGAATTACTTTAATTATGTATGGTAAAAAGAATCTTACATATGATGCCCAATATAGAATACTTACTGAAAATTTTTCATTTCTAACATTTGCTTCTATATAAATGATTAAAAAACTTAAAAAATTTATAAAAATGTTTACTTCATTTTGCTTTACCTTTCTAAAACATTGCAAGAAAGATATTAAAAATAAAAAGTGATTTTTAAAAATAACCTGCTTTTGTTAACTAATTTTTTTAATTATTTACTTACGTTCACAATGTGATTTTTAAAATAATGTACTTTGTTAACTAATTCATTCCATTTATTTCCTTATTATTGTCCATTTTTTGTTATCCATTTCATTTTTAATATAATTTACTTTTGTTAACTAATACATTTTAATTAATTTACTTACTTTTATAAAAATTAATTGTTTTCAAAAGTAGCTGATACGAGGTAGTTGAAAGCAAATTAAGTACTTTTCTTACATATCTGAATGTGGTAGAACTGTAAATAAGTATTATCTCCAGAAACATTTAGAAACAACAAATCATAATAATCTAATGGCCACTAAAAGTAGAAAGTAAATAATTTTATGTATTTAAATTATTATATATTATATATTTATTAGATTCACCTATGGGAAATGTATGTAAAACAATGATTTTTTAGTACTTTACTAAAATGATTTTATGTAGTAAAGAAATAAAGTAAGTAGATACCTTTTGAAGGTTCTGGATAATTAGATCAATTTAGTGAAAAATAACAAAATTGTAAGTGTTAATGAGCAATTTTTTTAATTATTATAAAATTGGTCTACTGGTCCAGAACCTACAAAAGGTATCTACTGAAAGCCTGTCTACTGATAAATCTTTAGTTCTACTAATAACAGGTGTTATCCAGCTCTGACTGTGCTCTACCGATGCAAAACGATTTTTAGACTCCTGGTAAATATCGTATTCAAGTATTTTTCCACTTCTCCCATACTCGAAATGCAATGGACGTACATGAATTTGAGCTGACGTGCTTCTAGTGAAAGCATTAACTTCCAGAACGACAGAACAAAAAACCAACTGCACAAAATGATCACAGTAAACAAGTCACAGATTTTACCTCACAAAGTGTAAAAAATAACATTTATATCAGACAGCAGATTTCACTGAAATTACTAAAATAGATGTATCATTGTTTGTGACATAAAGCAGAACAACTAAAAATACACTGTACACAGTGTGACACCGCTTCAAGGTGGTGAAGCGCGATACGTTTCAATGAGTACAACTCCTTTAAGAGTACAGTGAAGGACTCAATAAAGAACTGGTTCATGTAGGCCTCACAGTACACTGCTGCACGTTTCCGTTCTCAACTCCTGAAGAAGTACCTCTTGGCAAACAAGTGCAAGAATATTGTTTTCCCATCAGGGAACTGGTACAATATTCCAGCTTTCGTCAAGTAGTCCCTGTAAAACGATGGCATTGCTGGTATGTACGTATTCCACAACAGAACCGATGCTGCAAGAAACATCTGCATTTCTTTGTGCCTTTCCTCGGCCTCCTCAAGCTCTCTCTCCATCCCAAGAGCGAGCAAATTTGCCACCTCGTTTCGCCCTCCAAACGCTCCTGACGTTATTTCAGAAGAAGTATTCATACAGTGAGAATGTCGTATGTCTCCTGTATTTCCTGTGACAGATTTGAAAACAGAGGTATTCTCAGCATACCCTTTGTGGTCCAGTTGAGACAACTGAAGGGTGGGACGTTTTGCTCAAGGAGTGATATGAGAAGGAATCTCCTGTCCCTGAGTCTCTGAAAGGCTCCAGCAAATATGCCGGCACTTCCAACCAAGCCTCTAAGAACCCCACCACTGCTGGTCACGTCGCCACCAGCAGCTTGCCCTGGCCTGGTCACAGCAGTGGCAACACCTTGAGACACTTGACAATGTAGCCTCATCAGAGCCGTCCACAAGAAAGACCGCTTACAGGGACTGGAGCAGCTGTGACGAGGCAGTGCGTATTTCAGTTCACCCAGCTCAGTTTCGTTAAAAACTCTACCCCTCAAGATGTCTTTCACAGCACTCACACTATTCTTACTGTAATTTAAAATTGTGTAAAACTCAAAAAGATTAACTTTCAATAGGCAGCATATAGGGGCATCTTCTTTTATTTGCTCTACGTCATGTGACAGCACCTTCGACTAGCCCACTTCAAGCATCGCTCCCCAATTAGTCTGCTACTAGCGGTAGGTAATCCTTTGGGCTCTCTTCCCCCTGCTGTCTTTCATAAACTCGAATCCTAACCAAAGTAGAGAGAACACATCCATCAGATTCCTGGGCATGTAGTTCAAGGGCAGCGATTTCAGCTCTGCGCCCATCTTCAGAGGCTGTTGTTACAGATGTGTCAGAGCCAGTAAGACTGCTGCTTTGCTGCCCAGCAGTTTCATAGCTTCAACACCTGCCACCAAGTCCCTCAGGAGGTAACTGTAGCAGTCCCCATGCATTCTGATGTTGACGCCCAGCCAATCATTCCTGATGTCGTCCCTGTCATTAGTTAAACAATAGCTCTGGATGAAGTCATTATTTTTCCTGTATGACACAATGATGAGATGGCGTTCAGATTGTATATGGATCACCACCTCATCCAAAAGGCAGAGTTACATTCTCTGTCATCGTCCACATCACTTGTAGCTGAGTGAAGTAGACTAGTTAACACAAATATTTTCCAAGGCTTTATTTTTTTTTAAAAAAAGGGAGTTGAGTATCCTTCCAGAAATTGTGAAATGCATTCGATTAATTTTTTTCACGTGGTAACATGCCTACATTAAAAATATTTATTATTCTGGTTTATTTTCAAAAACCTTTTTTGCATACATTTCAGTACTCTTCATAAAACTAAATTTTCGCTTTGGGTTTGCTTTGAGAAACTATATGCTTGATAATATGCAATGGCAGTGAGAACTACTAGTTATTTCCAGTGCAATAATAGGTTTTGTAGGGGACATCTATCATTGGATAATTCTAGCAAACTTATGATTCAACAGCACTGTACTACTTGGTACTTTTGACAAACAGCTTATGGAAGAAACTGAATTATCTGAATAGAAGCAGGAAATTAAAATATTTAGATTCATACACTTTCGCACACAACACTCAACTAAAGTGAATAAACTACAGTCTAGGTTAGCTTCAGTACACATCTACTAGGAAAAATATGACTCATATTCTCTGTATCACACAAATACTACAGTTCAATATGCTTGTCTATAACATTTCATTCACCTTTAATTGAAGTAATTCTGTAGAGAATTTTTATACGTTTGTAGTACTACTACACTCACGCCAACCTGTACAATATACATTTTGCAAATAAGATTTTTATCCATAACGAAGTCTTTTTTTAATGTCTCAGTGAATTACAAAAAGAAACAGTTACTGTGTCACTGATAACTACAATGATAATTTAATGGACGATATTGGTTGACAATAACTTGAAAAATTATTTTGATACGATTTCCATGTAGTATGATTGCCTCATGGACCGATCACATCAATAGTGTCTGTACAAATTCAGTAAATACTTACATGAAGCAGGAATGTGCACAATGATGTACTTTCCAGTGAATGTTTCTTCTGAATCTGTATTTCTGAAGTCAAACTATTTATACTAGGGAATAAGTTTTCCACTTTGCAGATTTTAAATAAGCTAATGTTTTAGTGGACCATAAGTACACCAGAAAACCAGTGCAATTATTAGAGAAAAACTAAATAATGCTTGTCTAATGTAATGTTTGGGCAAAATTTTCACCAAAGTTTGCAATTTAAACAAGAATGCGACAAGGAGGTGGCGTGTCTTTGTTACCTTACAACTCGGTCTCAGAAAACTTGACCTTCATTTACTAGAGATGTCGGTAAACCTTTGAGCTTTTTGCAATTACGTGATTTATTGTTACGCAATATTTTTCTTCTGGGCTGTCATGGTCACCATCATTGTTTGTTTAGTTTATCTATTGCTAGTAATGCTGCCATCGTGAATTGTTTAGTTCTGCATTAGCGGTAGTTCGAGTAATACATATTTTGTTATGGCTTCGTCAAGAAAAACAAGAGAGTCAGTATGTGCAACAGCTGCTAACTTTGATAGTATTCCCACTCAGTGGTTTGAAGAAGCCAATTCATGCGAAGAAGGAAGTATTTTTCAAGATAAAAGTAGTGAAGAATCAGACTTTGAACATGCTGATACGAATGTTCTGTAAGAGTAGAGTATTTCAGAGAGTATTACTTCATCAGAGACTGAAAATGAAGTTCCACATCAATTTAGATCCTCCTGCAACTTCTTGTACACCTGTTCACAATATCATACAGAAGGCACGCACTCCAGCTTTTAGATTGAAAACGTGTAAACCTAAGGATCCTTGGGCCTATTTTTTCTCCAGGGATACACTCGATGAGGTCATCAACTGCATAAATATAAAAGGCAGAAGAATGGCTGAAACAGAATGATTCCTAATGAGTTGCTCACAGTTGACGAATAGTTACTCCCATTCTGTGAAAGATGCAGCTTTATTCGTATATACTACCTAACCCACCAAGTATGGCATAAAGATATTTTGGTTATGTAATGCTACGTCTTCATATGGTTTAGACGAAACAGTCTACATGGAAAGGAAGCCACATGCACCTGTTTAGAAAAATCTTAGCCTGAATTTGGTGCAAGATCTTGCTAAAAGTATAGAAAGATCTTCCAAAAATATTGCAGTTGACAGTATTCAGGTGGCAGAAGAGATGCTTCAGAAGCAAATTACTACGGTGGGAACCCTCAAACGAAACAAAGCAGAAATTCCGAGTGATCTGAAACCGTCGGTCTCAGGGGAAATGCAGTTCTCATTTTTTGCCTTTAGAGTGAAACCACAAAGATGAGATACGTTGCCAAAAATAAAAATAAATCAGTAGTTCTCATTAGCAGAATGTATCACAAAAAAGACATAGATCAAACTCACGCAAATAAGTTCTACAGAAGAAGATGGTCATTTGCATTATGGATGAATATGATGGACGTCGCAGCCATGACCACTGAAGTTTTATTTTCTGCCCTCCATCCGTCATATCATAGTAGAAGACCCAAAAGGAGGCATTTGTTCCTAAAAGATTCAGTAGAGGAAATAGACCACTAATGGAGCTTCGTACTCATATCGCCCATCTCCCCCCCCCCCCCCCCCTCCACCCCGAAAAAAGCTTGTGTCACGACAAAAAGAGTAACTTTTCTAATCTTGTTTATAAAAGGACAAGTACACATTTTGAACCCAAAGTTTTATACGCTATGGAAAAAGAGCTTAAGTTTCTCTATATTTCAGCAAAACCATTTAAGAGACAAGCCTCGAAAATATTATTTATGAGATTCATTGTGACAACATTCAAACAGCCTTAACCTTACGGAAGATATTTACAGTAGAAACTCTATAACATGATCATCAAATCATAGTTTCTTGTGATTCTGTAATATGCCTTTTTTAAAAAATAGCCATTGAACAAAACCAAAAGAGAACTAGGCAAGTTGTGAAGTTCTACGAACCTCGCAGCAAAGATAAAAAAGGGACAACCAGCGGAAAAAAATGCTTCTTTCGGAGCACATTGGCGAATATGTTCTACTTTCACTAAATCCTGACAGAAAAGTTGGGAAACAGTTGCACCTCAGTCTTCAGTCTGTCTTCTTCAGCCGCAGGCAGGGATGTTGTGATGCCCTTAGATTAGTTAGGTTTAAGTGGTTCTAAGTCTAGGGCACTGATGACCTCAGATGTTAAGTCCCGTAGTGCTTAGAGATTTGAACCATTTTTTTGTCTTCTCCAACAAAAAATTTGGGATGCGAACAAATCCTTTTAGCCAGTCTCTCTTTGCAGTTAATCCTTCATACTCTGCATCTCTCTGTCTCTCTCTCTCTATCTCTCTCTCTCTCTCTCTCTCTCTCTCTCTCTCGGTGCCACTGTCTATATACGTCTCAGTTTTCTCCCATTCATTTACAGTGTGTTGTGTTGCCACTGTCTCTTCACTCACTTACATTGTCCTCTTTTGTCTTTCTTTCCCCTGCCATTGTCACCAGCATATTACGGCAGCTAAAAATTCTGAGGACATTCAATTTATTTTTCCCCCTATACCCACAAGTTTAAAATTTTGGTAAAAATGCGCCCTCCCCTACACCTATGTGTTAAAGTTCGCTGTTCTGTGGAGGTCCAGACCACCTAAACTATATATGGTCTCCACTCATCTGTACTTTTCATTTCCCCTGTCTCCTCTTTCATTTGCTCCCACTACTACTACCTTCACCCATCTCTCATTCCTTTTACTGCTATTGTCTTCACCCACGTCTCTTTCTCTTTTATTGACACTCCTGCTTTCGCTGCGTTTTCTATCTTTTCTCTCTTTCACTGTCACTCGCTCTCTGCTATCTCTTTCAGCATAAAAAAAGTGCAAGTGTGTTTGTATGCCAACACTTCTGGCGAACAAGGCGGCATAAGGATTGAGGCAGCCAGTTGCCCACTTTTCTACTACAGTCTTTTAAAAAGTAACATATTCGCCTTTTTTTACCCTCAACAGGAGCATTTTTCCAATGATTTCATTATTTTCCCATCTACAGTACTTATACAAAATGAATTTTGTAGGTCACTAAAGTTTTTGCATTTTATTTATATACTTCGATACATTTATATACGTTGACATACATAAACACCAAATAAGTATGCATAATACAAGGGTAACACACAATCGTTTGCTTTACTTTGTTCTTATATCGCAGTTCAATAAAAATGCTCGGCTTAGGTTTTGTATCTTTAAAAGAGCAAAAATATTGTCAGACATATTTTAATGAATTTGCAAATTTTTGCAGATTTATATAATTTTTGGGAGTCATTTTAAGTCATGTTAAGAGCCTTTTAGTCCATTTTGTCATTGTGGTACCACTTTGTGCATGTGTAAATGCATGACATGGAGAGACATTGCGTCAAAGTTTTATTACTGGAAAAAAACTGACTTAAAACATATTTTGCTGACCTGAGAACCCTTGTAATTGCCCTTTAACCCTTGCCATATGTTCATTACGTCAATTAAAACTACATTTTATATCATCATCCATACCTTACGTGCAAATGTATAACAATTTGGAGCTCTGGATTTCGATGACGAATAATGATATCGATTAAAGCTTCTAGGTTCCTGGAGAATATCACCTTCAGAACGTGTGGTCAAATTTCGACGATCTGTCATTAATAGAATCTATAGAAGTGGCCATCCCCGCTATTGATACTTTTTGTACCCAAAAATCGTCGTTTTCCGTGGTTTTCTCAGGAACTGCCCATGAACAAATGGTGCTTCCATCTACTACATCGTACTCCGCAAGCCACCTAATGGTGCGTGGTGGAGTGTACTTTTGGTACCACTGTCTGATCCATCCAACACTGTTCGACTCGCGAATAGTGAATGATTGTCGGTAAGCCTCTGTATTGGCTCTAATTTATCGAAGTTTCTCCCCGTGGTCAATACGCGAGATGTATGTGTGACCGGGGGGGGGGAGTAATATGTTGTCCCATTCCTCCTGCAAAGTGCTGTCCCGAAACTTCAATAGTTAATCTCTCTGTGATGCACAACGCCTCTCTTGTAACGTCTGCCAGCAGAGTTTGGATAGATGAACAATACTCAAGAATCGGGCGAACAAGCGTCTTATAAGGCACTTCTTTCGTGGATGAGTTAAATTTCCTTAAGGTTCTTTCGATGAATCTGAGTCTGGTATCTGCTTTTGCCACTATCTGTTTTATGTGGTCATTCCACTTAAGGTCGCTCTGGATAGTTACGCTTAGATATTTTACAGTAGACGCTGTCTCCAGCTGTTTGTCATCAGTAGTGTAGCTGTACGGTCGTGGATTTCTTTTCTTATGTAGGCGAAATATATTATATTTATTTTCGTTCATAGTCAACTGCCAGAACACCATTCGTCAGTTCTGTGCATGCCGTTCTGTTAATTCTTACTATCTTCTGGCGTTGCTACTTTGCTACAGACAACATCACCATCTGCGAATAGCTTTAAAGAGCAGCCTACGCTTTCTACCAAATCATTTATACACAGGGTGATTATAATTACAGTTAAACTTTCAAAAAACACCACTGATCAGAATGGCGTCGAATTTCAATGGAATATTATCGGAGAAGCAGGCTAACGTATGGCAGAAGAAGAAAAAATTTGAAAATTTATCAATAGATGGCGCTGTATATGTTATAATACGTAAATTAAAACACCTGTCATGCGCACTACCCACTGAAGTTGGTATAAACAGGCCAGGTACATGGCTTTCCACATCTCTGCCCCCCCTACCTTTTATAAATCCCTTCAAATCGTTGAACGCCATGCTCTCCGCCTCGCCTATGGCATCCATCTCCCCTCCCCCATGCGGATCCTGTACGATCTCATTCCGTTCCCCTACCTCTTCCTTTTCCTTGAAAGGATGCAGATCCTGTACACCTCCCGCAAACTCGATCCTCCTCACCCGCTTGTCTTGCCCATCCTCTTCCACCCCCGCCTGCTGCCACGCCTGTATTCCCACGTCCCACCCGGTCTCCATCTCTCCACCCTCCTTACCCTCTCCCAAGGTGGCTTCCGCCAGCTTCCCTTCCCTGATGATGTCCTCCTCCCCTCCATCTACCCCTCCTATCAACTTTGATCCTGCCCCCCCCCCCCACTTCCGGTGTCCTTTCCTTTAGGCACCCTCCCTCCCTTCTCTCTCCTTTTCCCCCCATCCCTCTTCCTCCATCCTTCCCCCAGACTTCCCCTCCTCCTTCCTCCTTTCCTCCTATCTCCTCTGCCCATGGCAGTCTGCTCTCCCCTCTCCCTCCTCCTTTCTTGGCAGGTCCCCGGACTCGCACATGCTACGTGGACTTTCGCGCGCCGGAGATCATCGCCATCACTGCCTCGAGTGTGCCGTCGTGTTAAGTGTTCACCGCCGCACCCCATCGTTCATCTGTGCCATCGCCATCTTCAGTGTTTGTGTGTCGTATCAACAGTTTGCCGTGTGGATTATCGTCGAGTGTGAACGAGGCTCCGTGTTTGTCTTTATGTGTCTACTGTTTTATTGCCCACCGTTCTGTAACTTATGTGTATTCTTAATGTTTTTTTCTCATTGTGTATTCTATGGCTGAAGAGCAGCGTCGAATACTGCTGACAGCCTGCCTCTTGTACAGGTTGTAAAATAACAATAAAGTAAAAAAAAAAAAAACGGCTTTTCCTCTTTTCGCGCCTGCGACAGTCTCAATGCAGGATCGCGTGCTGCTTGTAAAGCTGTATTACAAGAATGATGACTGCACACGTCGCACTGCAGAAGTTACGGGCACTGTAGGGTTTGGAAAACGGCGTTGGTTCGATGACTGCTGTGGGTCTGGAGAAAATGATTCGAAAAGATGGGTTCTTTTAGTGTGCAACCTGATAGAGGGAGGAAACGAATTTATTCGACGTCAGTGGAAGCAGTGGTCACAGAAATGTGGGAGGAGACGAGTGGTGGTGTACAAACATGTAGTGTACGGAGAATTGCCCGAACACTGGACATACCCGTGACACAGTGCGTAAAATCCTACGAAACATCCCTCTATGCTGTCCATTCAAAATTACCCATGTGCACGAGTTGCTACCTGTTGACCTGCCACCAAGAGAGACCTTTGCTTTAGAATTTCTTGCTCGCATGGAAGTGGACAATGATTGGCTATGGAAGATTTTGTGGACAGGATATGTCAATAGACAGAATTGTCGAATATGGGCAACGGAAAATCCACATGCAAATCAGCCAGTAGCACTCATCCTGATAAGGTCACTGTGTGGTGCGGGTTTACGGCATCGTTTCTCATAGGGCCATATTTTTTAGAAGATACAGATGCTTCCGCTCCTATTTCCTGTACCGTCACTGGTAAGAGCTATGAGTAACCACGTCTTTCCAGCTCTCCAACAGCGTAGATGGGATCGTTTTTATGCAAATTCAGCTAAGAAGCTGCTGAAGCGCCATTTCGGAAATGCTAAAATTATCAGCTGTCATTTCCCTACAGCCTGGCCATCCCGATCACCTGATGTTAATCCGTGTGACTTCTGGCTGTGGGGCTATCTGAAAGATGTGTTCAGGGTTCCGATTGTAAACTTAGCTGCATTGAAGGCACGCATTGCGCAACACTTTCTGAACGTGACCCCGAAACTCTTCGATCAGTTGTGGTACACGCTATTTCTCGATTTCAACTTGTAGAAAACGGTGGAGAGCATATTCAAATGGTTCAAATGGCTCTGAGCACTATGGGACTTAACATCTATGGTCATCAGTCGCCTAGAACTTAGGGCTACTTAAACCTAAGTAACCTAAGGAGAGCATATTGAACATGTTTTGCGCCAATCACACGGACATTAATTATCCGATTTGATTTTGATTGATGCTTTTTATACGGTTTTTGGCCTCAGGACAACTGAAAACCGATTTTTCCCATCCCACGTGATATGACTTTACCGTGGTGGATGGGCTTACGTAACTAACAGTACCACACCTGTACACCCATGCACACTGAGTGATACAGTTTGTTTAACGTCAAACGTACACCTTAGGCATTGCTGTATGATTCATTTGTCATTTGTAGTCGACCACTATTAAATTATGGTGCTTACAGCTCCATCTATTGCTTTATTTTGTATTTATTTTTCTTCTACCATACATTTTCTCCCTTCTCTGATAACATACCGGTGCAATTTGACGTCACTCTGACCAGTAGAGTTATTTCCACAGTGGTTTGAAAGCTTAAATTTAATTATTATCACACTTCCCTGTGGTACTCCGAATATTACCTTTACATATGTAGATATTGTTCCGTTAAGAAGGACATGTTGAGCTCTGTCTGCAAGAAAGTCTTCATTCTGTATCCGCCCTGTTAAATTTTTAAAAGCTTAGTCAGTCAGTGTCGTAATTTTGAAATGAGAGTTCGTATGGACGTCGCGTGATAAATATTTCGCATGAAGAACCGTTCCGACAGAGGCAAAGGTCAATTGTAGAAACTAAGTCACTGAATATTAAAAGTAGTGTTACTAGGGAATACACCCAACTGACTACCCAAAATAAGAGGGCACGTACATTCGCGAGTGAGTGGTTCAAATTAGAATTAATACTGTGAGAGAAATGGGTTATACGTATAGTTACGTCGGTACACACTCGGTTGTATGCGAATGTACCATCACGATAGAGGAACGTACATTCTAAGTACCATCATTCCCCGTGGACTGGGTAAAAATAATTGTGGTTAAAATGCATTTACTCATCTCAGAAAGAAAGTAATCGAACTTAGTGATTAAATGAAAAGAAAGACTGCAGGTTCTGAATGTCGCCGCAGATAAGACCTAAATATTAAAACTGACGTACTTCCATTGTTGAGCAGCGCCGTCGTGAAGATCGTCGCCTGCATCTATATTCTCCATAGAAAATTAAAATTATAATAACCTTCCAGAGTTACAGGAGCTGGGATCCATGGTATCGTAAATGAGAAAGTCCCTTTGTTTCAGAAGTTGCTTTCATTATTCAGCACCATATTACTAGTAATTACACAGCACGTCTTACCACCAGGACATGAGAGCAACAAAAGGTAACTATTACCAGAACCAATGAACGAAGAGCGTAAATCTTCTTTTGTCCATCAGTGTTAAATACTTTTCAAATTAATCTTTGGTATGAGAGTCGAATTATGTTGTATACATTTATCAATGAGAAAAAAATTGTTAAGTTCCTTTATATCACCCCTTGGGCGAATTGTCTCAAGAAATGTCAACTTCTGGGCAATAAACCCAACCAATTTACACACTGACAGTCCTTTCACTCCTTTACACACGTCATTGAAGTGTCTTTTAAGGGATTCCTTATCACCACTTTGCTTACATAGTTTTGGTACTGGCCCTGGCATGTAGCAATGAAAACAGAACATACACTTTATGAGGTGGGTCAGGAAATTGTGTCTCTAGTTCTCTTTGCACTTTGGTGAGTGTCCATTTGAAGGCAAACTTTGCTTTCCGTTCAAATTGTCCTCCTGCTTCGCGCCGTCAGTCAATAATAATAACCACACACGCAACAATGAGTGTCGATCCAGGGTATAGGGTTAGCAAGGGTATCTGGAGTGGTAAGTATGATAAATTCTTCCCCAAAATTGCTTATGCTCCCCACTACGTCCCTCTTTTGTACCAGTATCTATTTGATAGCGTTCCAGTACATGCCCTTTATGGCTTTTTATTGTTGTCTCATCACGGGCGAGATAAACATATACCAAATAAAATTCACAGAGATTATTGCTTAGTCTAACTTAACCCTAACATATATTATACATAAACATAGGTATTGTTCTGCCTTATGTTCAACGAACAACCGGCCGGAGTGGCCGAGCGGTTCTAGGCGCTACAGTCGGGAACCGCGCGACCGCTTCAGTCGCAGGTTCGAATCCCGCCTCGAGCATGGATGTGTGTGATGTCCTTAGGTTAGTTAGGTTTAAGTAGTTCTAAGTTGTAGGGGACTGATGACCTCAGAGCCATTCAACGAACGTGGATGTGGTTTTTATTTCGTAACGTGGGACGTAGATCATGAGCTGTAGCGGTAAGACTTTATGAGGTGGGTCAGGAAATTGTGTCTCTAGATCTCTTTGCACTTTGGTGAGTGTCCATTTGAAGGCAAACTTTGCATTCCGCTCAAATTGTCCTCCTACTTCGCGCCGTCAGTCAGTAATAATAACCACACACGCAACAATGAGTTTGGCAGCACGCTACTCACCGTTTGGCGTCCGGTAGCCGTGCACCCACCTCAGGGTAGCGATGTCGCGCATGCCGGTCAATACATCTTTATGAAGTGTTTTGTGCAGCGTTCGCAGCATTTGCGAAACTACTGCAACCGCTTTAACTCGTCGTACGCATTTGATGCGAGAAGGGACCACAGGGCACCTCCCACGTTCACTGCATCAAGGTAAGTACAGCACTTTATTGTTGTTTACCTTGCCAACGGCACACTGTCCTAGAGACAAACACACGTACCGTAGCAGGCTTCCTCGATTCACCAAGTCTTCTTTATTTCCAAGCAGAAGGCTCGTGGTATAAAACTTGTTCTCACTTGCCTCCATGCGTATAAATGACTGTCACTGAATAACTCACTGTCACTGAATAACTATACAATGTCCCATTCATTTTTACCGTTCAAAAATACAGTAGCTCATGAGACCACTGGCTAGTTTTTAGTAGTTTATGCCCACGTTCGTTATTTGCTCCTGTATTCTCTTTCAAAACTTTATCGGTGCTCAAAATATTTCATTATACATTATACAAGTTGGTAGGTGAATGTGCTCTCAGAAAATACGTGCCTCTGGTAGTACAGTTCCTGATTGCGGTCATATCTTACATCTCACAGGGCATAAGAGAACACATTTTCGAGAACTACAGCACTTCCCTAACTTAGGATCGTGCTACAAATGCACTTACACATCTAAACGACTAAAAAAATGAATGTACCCAAAGTGCTTCTAGAAATTGTCTCCAAATGAGGCAAAATCTGTGCATTCACTCCCCGCGAGTTACTGAGGGGGGAGAGGGGGGGGGGGGGGGGGGGGGGAATTTCATCTTTATATCACCCAACATTGTAACAACGCGTAGTACATATATCAAAAACAAGTAGAATGAAATGAAAACATAAATAAACGAATCACTACACTTATATTCACACATTAATAGATAATTGTTTCCCCCCGGTAGCTGAGTGGTCAGTGCGACAGAATGTCAAACCTAAGGGCCGGGGTTGGATTCCCGGCTGGGTCGGAGATTTTCTCCGTTTGTGTTGTGTTGTGTTGTCCTAATCATCATCATTTCATCCCCATCGACGCGCAAGGCGCCGCAGTGGCGTCAAATGGAAAGACTTGCACCCAGCGAACGGTCTACCCGACAGGGGGCCGTAGTCACACGACATTTACAATAGGAAATTAAAATGCTAGGTAATACGAACAACAGACTGATAATGAAGTTTGGCTGCTGTACGTTATATTGTTTCCTAAGTCTGTCTGTGTTTGTACATCTTTTCATGTTCGTGTGTTCATCATTGTATCACTGGTGTGTGCACAACTCTTTTTTTTATATCGGCTACTTTTTTATACTGACCGTGATCTTAGTCACTCCCTACTTTACTTCTTCCACAAAATATCTTCAACTCAGATTGGATAAAATATTATAAACGCAAGAGAAAATCAGTGTACGTATTCTCCCAAAGTCAACAACAATTCTTAGTACTTTCATGCCGAAGAAAATCTCTGGTGTTACTGAGCTTCAGGCAGTGTACTTCTCAGTGATATTGGAAATATTTTATAACGTCGATCGTAAATCGTAGTGACATTAGTGTAACTTAGTTGCTTCTCATCGTCGGTTGAGTCTCGTAGCATCTTGATGAACGCCACCTCTAAAGAACTGTATTTGTTTGGCATTACCTAATTTCTTTGCCGGTCAGTTTCCTGTAACTTACATCATACATATTAATTTCTTTCTTTTTTTTTATTAGTATGAGAGAGGGTGTTAATTTTGCCTCAGATAACGTTCACAAATCGTACCTCAAAAGTGTATTTGCATTCTAACATGTGTTTAAAGTTGAAAAACTATTTGTGTTTCAGTAAGATCACACTAGTTTTTATTCATAGGTTATATCTTTAGATGCACTTTGCTTAGATTAGCTTGTCATGCGTATGGTATATACCGCGCTGAAATTTCATTAGCAACCAGAAATCATTTCATCATCTCAGCATTAAAAAAAAAAAATTAATACCGTTTTTCACGATGTATTCACAGATAATGCCTAGTGGTGTGGATACGTCAGAAAAAAATATTCTCTCACGGGACCATATACTTATGTAGTACCTTACGGAGTCCAATATATTCTGTATGTTACCCTGTACTTTACAATCTTGATGCACAAGTGGCATAAAAAAAACTTACAGCTACATTGTTCTCAGGTCTGTGCTAATTGTTCGCTCTAGAATCCTTCGTACATAAACTTAAAACTAAAATACCACTGTGATCATAAACTATTCAGTCAAACCTTGCAAGTACACCCTGTGCTTACATTGTTAGTCATCAATTGATGTGTATATCCTAGCTTGCTTGTGTATTGTGTATACAGTGACTGACAAATGTAAATAAAGGTAGTGAAATGCTCTGATTCAAGTAGCTGCATAAAATAGACTTACTTTACCCTGATCGCATTTCTTCTTTTTTCCATAGGTTACTTATTTCATTTGTGTGCATAAATAGATGTGAAATGTGATACTTAAACATGATAGAATTTCTTCAAGTCTCTGTGTGCGTAGAGTCCTTTGATTTTACCTTTGTGAAGATACGCAAGTAAATAACATCGGTCGTGCGGAATATGTACAATAATGTACGGACCAGTGTACCTTATTTGCCACAGCGTTTTTCTTGGCTAAGAGAAGATTTCACATGGGTCTTAAGTAATACTTTCCCTCTAACCACAAATATAGCTGTTTGTCAAAGTGTTTCTTACGGCGTTGAGCTTGTTCTGTATTGGAGATCAATACCTGTCTTACCTTGGATCGCCCCCACGACTATCTGTAATCAACATTGGGGAGCATAATAAGGCCACGTTTAGTTTAACGCCCCATTATTAGTGTTTGTAGGTGTTTCGTTTGTCATTTCTATAATATTCACTGCCGACGTGTTGTTCCTCTGTTGCACATTCCGGTCATAATTCTGTCCTGGGTTTATAGGCGTAATATTAATTTGCGCTTGTGACTGATAAGATTGATTACTAATTAGGTACTGCCACTGCATATTTCGTGTGTCTTATCAATAAGAGAAAAAATATAAGTTCCTTTATAAATCCAATTGGAAGCCTTCACCGATACTCCGTAAGCTCGTGTTTTTTTTCATTAAACAGCAATGCGGTACGGTGTCAAATGCCTTACTGAAATCAAGGAACACATCAACCTGAGCACTGTTGCCCACTGCGTTGTGGATCTCACGTAGGAACAGAGCGAGCTGAGCTTCGCAGGATCTCTGTTTGCGAAATCCTCTCTGATTTTTATAGAGGAGATATTCATTTTCCAAGAACGTCATAATACTTGAGCATAAAACACGTTCCATTATTCTACAACAGATTGACGTCAACGATATAGGTCTATAGTTGTGTGGATCTGCCTTACGGTCTTTCTTAAAAACGGAAATCACCTGCGCTTTTTTCCAGTCGTCAGGTACCATTTCGTTGCTCAAGCTGTTTACGATAAATTACTGCTAGAAGGGGAGCGAGTTCTTTCGCATAATCTTATAGGATCTTATATGTATCTGATCTGGTCCTGACGCCTTTCCACTACTAAGCGATTGTAGCTGCTTTTCATTTCCGCATCGGTTCTCAATATCTGCCATTTCGACGTTCGTACGACGATTGAAATGAGGGACAGTGTTACGATTTTTCGCGGTGAAACAACTTCGGAAGACCGAATTCAGTATTTCGGCCTTCTCTCTGTTATCTTCCGTTTCGTTGCAAATGTGGTCGCTGAGAGAATGAATAGATGAGTTTGACCATTTTTACTCAGGTCGGTTGACGTCTTACTTTCAAAATCATTGAACGCTTCTCTCATTGCTCTCCTTACGCTCATTTTCGCTTCGTTCAGCTTTTGTTTGTCAGCTAGGTTTTTACTTCTCTTGAATTTGAGATGAAGTTCTCTTTGTGTACGTAGCGCTTTTCTAACACGGCTATTAAACCATGATGAATTTTCTCCATCCCTTAAAACCTTACCGGGATATACTTGTCTAGAGCATATTGAAGGACACCTTTGAATCATTTTCCGTTTGTTCTCCACATCTTCGTCCTCATCACAGAATATTTGATGCTGACTGCTGAGATATTCTGAAATTTGTATCCCATCCGTCATAGATATTGCCACAGCCTTACGAACACTGATACCTTCCTCTGTCTTAACTGATTCGATACGTTCAGGTCTGTTTGTTGCCAGGAGGTCTAAGACGTCACCCTCACGAGTTGGTTCTCTATCTGCTCAAGGTAATTTTCAGACAAGACATCCAGAACAATGCCAGACGAATCCCTGTCTCTGCCACCAGTTTTGAAAGTATAACACTCCCAATCTATACCGGGCAAGTTGAAGTCCCCCCCCCCTCCCCCCTATTACAACGACCTGATCAGGAAAATTACTAATGCTATTCTGCAAGTTCTGTCTGAAGCGCTCTACAACTATACTACCTGACACTGGTGGTCTATAAAAGCATCCGATCACCATTTTTGACCGTTCTTTGATACTCAGTTTCAGCCAGATTACATCGCATTCCGTATCCGTGATAATTTCGCTAGATTTTTTCGAATATTTTTACTGCAATAAACACGCCGCCACCATTGGCGACTAACCTATCCTTACGATAAATATTCCAATCCAAACTTAGAATTTCGTTGTCATTGACGTCTAGTTTAAACCATCTTTCTGTTCCCAATACTATCTGTGCATTATAACCTTCAGTAAGCGATACTAATTCTGGGACCTTTCCTTGGATGCTCCTGCAGTTTACTAAAACCATAATAATCTTTTCTATCTCTGATCTGCGAGGACCAAGATTCTCTGAGGTCACTATGGGTGATTTAACAGACAAATCGTCTTTGATCCCAAGGGAGGAGTTCTGTAACCTTTCATAAGCCACATAAGGTCCACCCTAGACTACACCTAATGCAAAAGAAGCAACTGATTTACTCAAATTGCCTTGACTGGATGATGTGTGTAATGTGTAAATTTTGACTTTGTACTACGGGACAGATACAGTAAACCCATTCTTCCAATAGGTAGACAAATGATCATGAGACCAAGGACTATCTAAATTACTTAACTCATTATTTCTGTGCCCAACAGAACCTGACATATGACGCTCTGCAAAATCTCGTTTTAGCTGGTGGCTTTTTGGAACATATTGATAACGTGTGCTATTGTGCACCGACTGATGAAATGAATCACAGCAGTAAAAGGAGACCTGTAACAACCAGAGGTAGCACAACCGCGAAAACAAGAATTTGGGGTAGAATATTCAGGAATGAGCAGTTATCCAGGAAGTAAAACCAAAGACGACTTAAACTACTTGCTCATGCTGAAGAAGTGACTGTAATATGGTGGCAAGGAAAGGGCAAAAGACAATTCAGTAAGGTCTAAACGTGAATAATAATAATGACAAAACTGTCTTCAGTCGTTACATGTTTATTGTTGCCACTATTTAAAATGAGCTAAGCTACGTTTTCAGCTTTACTGTATTCGTTCAGGTGAACTGGCTTTCGAACCTCCCACTAATTTAAAAATATAATAACTTTCGTCAAGGAATTCAAAGCTACCATTGGAGAATGACAGCTGATGGGTGTCGCCAAGGTTAGTTTACGGAACCGTAATTTCGCAATACTAAAAGGACCAACGAGCAACAGACAATGTAGTTTTCTACACTTGCACTGACAAGCCACTACGAGACTGATTGCTGACTGGTGGCGTTTTACAAATGAAACACAGTAAGGAAAGTATATGAGAAGAATAGTGACGAACGAGGATTCATTCCATCGATGAAAGCGATGGAATCTTCCATCCTAAACCTCAACATTCACAATTATGCTTCTCTAACCACTGCAGCGCGATTTTTGCCTTGTGACATGAGATAATGAATGTTGACATTTTGGCCACCAAATTCGTTCACTCTGAAGTCGGTGGAACACATATGGGGTGGTATTGGACGCCAGCTCCACACCCACAGAGCACTGGCTCTTAATTTTGCGTAATTCGTGACTAGATATTTGGTGCCACGTTGTTGTCGTTGTGATCTTTCTCCTGTAGCACCACTTTTCAAAAGCTCTCACTCCGTTCTCCTCTGAACTGCTTATCTAACTAGTTTCACTTCTGCACAAGGCTACAGTCCAGACAAATACCTTCAGAAAAGACTTCCTAACACTTATCCCTTTCAGACTCACTGATGCAATTGTGTAGATTAAATTTTGCTGTCTCTTCGTTGCAACAGAATAATTTTTTTCCTACGTGGAAACCTCACTAACACTTTTGTGAATGTTCAGTCTTTTTATCATGTACAAGTACTGCCAACTATTGGTCTTCACTGTAAAAATCTCAACAACGCACCGTAGTAGTGCACAGCAACTTGTGGCCGCCAGAATACACAGACGTGTTTTGTTACTTGTGTTCTACAGTGTAAATGAATATTATTATTGTTATTTTGCATGGTAATTCTTGAATGATCAGTTTATTTATTACAGCAGTGAATATTTCAAAATTAGTTATTTTAGTACATAAAAAGAAGAAGTGACAAAGTACTTTTTGGAAGTGGGTACATAATTTTGTATAAATCTTGCATCTAAAATGACTGAAAGATCACCTAAGAGCGTTACAGCATAAAGAAATTTTTTCTTCGTCCAGAAGAAATACAGGTGTGAAAGGTTTAAGCTGATATTAGATGTTAATAAACTCCCCTTTTTTATAATACTTCTCTTGCTATTGCCAGTCAAAATTTTGTATCCTCTCTATTTCGGCCACCATCAGTTATGTTACGACCCATAGCGCAAAAATTCTTCTACTATTTCTAGCGTCTCATTTCGAAATCTCATTCCCTCACCATTCGATCACAATCCTTTACCCTTGTTTTGCTTTAATTCATGTTCATCTTATATACTTTCAAGACACTGTTTATTCCGTTGAAATGCTCCTCCAAGCCCACTTCTGTCTCTGGCAGAATTCCGGTGTCATCGTCAAACGGCAGAGATTTCATTCCTTCTCCCTGAACTCTAATTCTCTTCCTGTATATCTCCTTCGTTTGCTTCACTGCTTGCTCGATGTGCAGATTGAATAATATTGGAGATACCTACGATCCTGTCTCACTATCTTCTGAATCACTCCTTGCCTTTCATGCACCTCACCTCTTATAGATGCGGACGGATTTCTGTACAAGTTATAGATACCATTTCACTCCCTGTATTTTATTCCTACTCTCTTCAAAATTTCAAAGATTATAGGGCACTTAACATTGTCAAAAGCTTTCTCTAAATCTATAAATGCTATAAACATAGGTTTTTCTTTCTTCAATCTATCTTCTTGGATAAGTGGTACGATCAGGCATCTGTGTTCCTGTATTTCTCTGAAACCCAAACTGATTTTCCACATTGTTGCCTTTTACCAGTTCTTCCACTCTTGTGTAAATAGCTTGTGTCAGTATTTTGCATTGATGACTTATTAAACTAATGGTTCGATATAATTCACAACTTAGAGCGACTGCCTTATTTGGAATTGCAATTATTACGTTTTTCCTTAAGTGTGAGTGAGTGTATTTCCCCAGTATCATATATCTTGCACATCAGATGCAATAATTTTGTCGTGGTTAGCTCTCGCGCCGGCCTCAGTGACCGAGCGGTTGTAGGCGCTTCAGTCTGGAACCGCGTGACCGCTACGGTTGCAGATTCGAATCCTGCCTCGGGTATGGATGTGTGTGATGTCCTTAGGTTAGTTAGGTTTAAGTAGTTCTAAGTTCTAGGGGTCTGACGACCACAGATGTTAAGTCCCATAGTGCTCAGAGCCATTTGAACCATTTTTGAAGTTTCCCTTGTATAGACATTCTATATGTTCCGTCCGCCTTTCATTGTCTCCTTTGCTTAGTACCTGCAAAACTCTTGATATTCACACAGTCGCTTCTATTTTCTTCAGAGGTCTCATCCGTCCCCTAGTTCTGCATACCATTCCTGCTTACCTGTTCTGCACTTTCTGTCAATTCATATTTTATACATTTGTATTCTCTTGCTGCATTTTTATATTTTCTCCTTTCATCATTTAAACTCAGTTATTCAGGGACTTCTACTAGGTCTTGCTTTTTTACCTATGTGATCGTGTGCTGCCTTTACTATTTCATCTCTGAAAGCTATGCATCCAACTTCAATCGTATTCCTTTCACCTGTTACAGTCCAGTGTTTCCCGATGTTCTCTCTGAAACTTTCCTTCAGCCACATAGTCTAGAAAACTACCAAACAATTATCGAACGCATGTCAAGCACATTCGCAGCTGTATTGCGTTCCAATAGTGGAGGAACACGCTATTAAGCACATGGTAATTATGTTTTGGCTCAGCAGTATATGCATTTGCTACAACAAAGCATTTCTGGGTTAGCATCTGATGCTGATTTCAATTGTTTTGATGGTGGCCAATGGTGCCTAATTGTACTTAATGATGCAAAATATTTTCTGAGATCACATAAAAAAATTTGTACAATTCAAAAAATTAACTCTTTCATACCCAGCAGCGAAGAACCTGTCCATAGCTACCAAGGTGTGCGTTTTGTGAGCCAGTCTTTGGTGAGTCAGTAGCAGAGAGAACCACCGTTCCCATTTCTGGAGGCTTCATCTTTGCTGAGTTACAGAACTCTATTTAACCCGAAACAACAGCCACACTGCAATACTCACGTCTGGTGGTCACCATTCTTCACTCAGTCTCTTTCCTGGTGTATTCAACTACAAGTGTCCAACAATTGCTCCAGCCACTCGTCAAACACACACACTATTTGTACATCCAAGACATGAGGTCATCACACATATCTTACCAGATGGATCCTCACAGGTTACCTGCGCCCAACAAATGTTCCAGCTCTCTGTAAATGTCGCCCAATATTTTCACATAATCCCTCTGATTACACAATAGGTAGAAATTCTCCACAAAGCTTATGTCCTCATGGACTGCCTTCCACACCCGTTCGTTTTTAGGGTTGAGCTTGTACAGGTCACCACCAGCCTCTAGCAGCTCCAGACCTGGGACACTGCCCACATCCTGGCGCTGAAACAAGCTGAGGCTACTGTCATCGAGGCAGATGTTCGTCAGCAAGACGCATGTGACTCTGCCGTTCACCAGTGACTTGTTAATTTTTCTGTAGGAGGTGCAGTACTTGCTGAGACTGAAGTAACCGCCGGAAGTCTGGGTCAGCCACATGCGCCTGGCGATGGTCATCCTCCTAGCGGTTATGCGTCTGACCTGGACGAGCAGGGCGTGCACCTCAGAATGTTCCTCGCGTCGCCACACCAGCACCACATCGCCGAACTTGCCTGCATCGCGATTGTTGGGAGACAACTGGAAGAGAAGCCCACGCCTCAGGCAGCGGAGGAGGACCAGGGCCAGCACACGCTTCTTGTACGATCCTCCAAATTCTGCAGTGAGTGCTCCCTTCTTGTACTCCATAGCAGCAGACCTACAACAAGCAGGATGATGATGATGATGATGATGATGACAGTGGTGGTGGTGATGTTGGTTTTCGGGTACTCAAGTGCGAGGGTAGCAGCACCGTTTCTGAATATGAATGTACTTATTTAGTACGAAAGTAAGTCAAAAAGTATCTACACAACACCTTTCTAATATATTAGAACACCATTATAAAATCTACAATGGCACAATTTCGCAACATAGACACCGTACCCTGCCTGCCAACATCTTCTCTCTATCGCTGCATCAGTTTTCCAGTACCTTTAGAAACAAGTTTCTCAGTTGAGCAGCATGGGATGTACTCGCCACTCCCTTCCAAAATCTCTTTCTTCACTGGAGGAGAACTGACATCCTTTTAAACTAGAGGTGCTGTCTGGGCTCCAACAGGGTGGGCAGCTCCGTCAAAAATTTAAAATTAATACCAATAGTTTGGTGTGGGGTTCCTTACAATCTTGCAAGACGAAGACTTAATTATTTTGAATGGACTGCTTGTGCTAAACACATTCACTTTTCAAACTTCTCTCTCCATCAGGACAAACTCCGAGTGGTTCCCAGACAAACGAATCGTACATGAATTAGCATAACCAAAAGACTTTTAAAAGAAGTTTTAAATGACATTCAGATGAGTTGGTATCCAGCGAAAGTCGATTTCTTCCGTTCCTCATTTCATCCCAAAGTTGGCTCCATAAGGCATCAAACATTGTTCCCCTAATATCACTGCTGTGAAATGACGTACTTACCCCTTATAATCGCAAAGAACAGTGGAAAATTGAAATATATCAGAAGACGGATTCGAACCTTCATATTATAACACAAGGCTCAACGATTTGACACCACTGAGTAATGAAAGTGACGTCTCAAAACAACTAAGTTAACAAGGTATTATAAGAAGCTTGATGAGAACAACGAAGTAAAACAATCGATTCAGTGGTTTGTTAGAAAACATTCGACTTACTCGTATTTGGTTGTAGTTTGATGTATCGATTGAATGCTTCATTCATCCTTTTGAGTGAAACCAGTCTACGGAGACAACTGAAAGGAAATAATTGATTTAGCTAGCTGCTGTTTTATGGCCATTCATTTCTTTTGAGAGAAACCAGAAACCGAATGAAAACAGGGGGTACATTCTGTTGTAGTTATACATATTGACTAAGTTATTCGTTCTTTCTTTTCAAGTGAAACTATTCTGTAGTCTTTCTGTTGGCCACCCGTTAGATTAACTGTTGTTTACCTGTTCATTCTTTTGAGAGCAGTCAGTCTGTGGTACTTCTATTTGTTGAACCAAAGAACTGGTATACATCGGGCATATCTGTGGTACGAAAACATCTCGGGTGGAGAGGGTGGGCGGCGGGGGGGGGGGGGGGGGGGGAGGAGTGCGGGGGGTTGGGGCGGCCGGCCGTGGCTGGAGGTACACAAAAGTTAAAATACGATATTGCAGTGCCTGTAGCGTTCAAAAGTACGATGCATAGTTCCTTCAGACTTGCATGCATGATCGAAGAAACAGGTGTTGTAGCGACTACAGCCGTTATGAAAACCACCAGCTGTATATGGGAATGATGACAATGAAAATTTATGCCTGACCAGGACTCGAGCCCGAATTTCTCGTTTTATGTGTGTGGTCGCCGTAGCTGCTTTGGCTATCTGTGTACGACACATGGCCAGAACCAAACTTCCATATGTTGTCGTTTCTGTCGCAAAATATATTCATACACACATTATGTAACTCCCATACCGGGGAGGACATTTTAATTGAAAGTTGCTGCCTGGTATCGGTGGATAAACACACTATTACAGTGTCCGTGTTGTCAAGAATGACACATTCATCCTTTGGATATGCATGCATATTCAAGAAGCGATGGTAGAGGAGATGAATAGAAAGGAAAGAGGAAGAACGGCAAGATCAAGGCATTTAGTGACAGAGATGTGACATGTGGTGAGAGCTGTAGAACCCCGCCACAAGAAGAAGAAGAAGAAGAAGAAATATTATGAGTGATGGATGAAAACTAGCGAAAAACGATACAAAGAATTTCAAAAATTCAAATCAAAAAGTAGTTGTTCATATATTCTAAGTGCAAATTTACAACGGAGAAACTTTGACGTCAGCCGAATATTGATATGTAACGGCAGAAGTACGAAAAAATATTTTTAAGTAAATGAATAAGTGAGACAGTTTAGACCTATTGCTTTTTTACATCTCTTTGAAATGAGATACATTACTTGTGCCTTAAAATTGTCATAATAATGTAGTAACGAGTACCTGGTGCCCTCGTCGCTATCCAGCCAGTGCTCATGCCACTTCGCTGCTTGCCCACAGCCACTGGAGCCTGCTGGAGACCCCACCTGATCCTCTGGCAGGGGTGTGGTGCACCCATCTGCAACGTCAGTGGCACGACAGGGGCTGCTGCTGCTATTGCTGCCATTTCCTCTCTTCTCGCGAAGATAGCTCAAAACTCCTACTGTTCTGAAGTTGTGAGGGTCAATGAAAATGGGCACCTGAAAAATAACACCTGTCTTTAGAATATAATCGCAACAAAGTGATAACGTAATAAGAACAGTAACTGTTTTGTGCTGTCTGCAGTACTAGGCACCCATGCCATGCCTAATTCTCAGGAAAGGAGAAGTATTATAGTGTAGTCAGCTGTTTTTCTTTCGAGGAAATGATTTACATATCGGTATTACGGAGGTTTTTAACATAGTCGGAACTGGAACTTTTTTTATGGCTACTTACAAGTCACTATTCACCTTCCAAAATGCACGTTAAGACAAAAAAAAGTACCACAAAGGAACCATCCGACTGGGATAGAAATGGGTAGTTGTGATGTGCATATACAGCCAAACAAGTGATTGCAATTTCAGGAAAATTGGGTGATATATTCAAGAGAAAGATCTTCACAAATTGGGCAAGTCAGTAAATCGTTGGTCCACCTCTGACCCTTATGCAAGCAGCTTCTCGTCGTGGCTTTGGTTGACAGAGTTGTTGTATGCCCTCCTGACGGGTACTGTCCCAAGCCTGTCCAACTGGCGCTTTAGACACTCAAAATCCCGAGTTGGTTCCTTCCAGTAACGCTAATCTTCTCAATTGGGGAGAGATGTGGCGACCTTGTTGGCCATGATAGGGGTTGAAAGGCACGAAGACAGGCAGCATAAACACTCGCTGTGTGTGGTTAGTCATTATCTTGCTGAAATGTAAGCCCAGGATGGCTTGCTATGGAGGACAACAAGCCTGGCCATAGAACATCGTCGACATATCGACATACCGCTGTGCTTTAAAGGCAGCTCAGTTGTCAACCAAAAAGGTCCTGCTATGAAACGAAATGGCATCCCAGATCATCATTCCTGGTTGTTGGGTGACAGTCAGGTTGGTATCCCACCACTGTCTGGGGCGTTCAAATGGCTCTAAGCACTATGGGACTTAACATCTGAGGTCATCAGTAGAACTACTTAAACCTAACTAATCTAAGGTCATCACACATATCCATGCCTGAGGCAGGATTCGAATCTGTGACAGTAGCAGCAGTGCGGTTCCAGACTGAAGCACCTAGAACCTCTCGTCCACAGCGGCCGGCGTCTGGAGCGTCTCCAGACACGTCTGCGCTGGTCATTGGGGTTCTATTCGAAGCAGGATTCATTACTGAATTTTACTCCAATCAATGATATTCCGGGCCAAATGTGCCCGACACCACTGAAAACGGGCTTGTTCACTTGTGGGTGTAGAGAGGTCAATGGTAGTTGATGCAAGAGACGCCGTGAGCTTAGTCTCCTTTCTGTGAGCTGCGTATTAATGGTCTCTGTGGGTACTGAAGCATCTATTGTACGTACGATGGATGAGAATGGTGAACACAGGGCTATGAGTACCTCTTGACGATTGCTTGGTCGACACATTCTGTCATCTTTCTAGGTCGACCACTTTCTTCCTGGTATTATATTCGACCATAGTTCACTCATTCCTGCAAACGTCGTCGAATAGTTACATCAGGCCCATTCAAATGTCGAGCAAATTACCTATTACTCCAATTGGCTTCTTTGAACTCAACTACACACCTTCTCTCAAACGCAGACATCTGTGTGTATTGCTCATGTATCTGTCTGTGGGGCATAATCACTGTGCATATGAATATACGGAACGAAATTTGGAAAAACTTTATGCCCTGGTATCGACACGACTGTTGTTTACTATCCTTGCCAGCTGTGAGGTGAAACCGCTCTGCAACATCACACATCCATCCATCGGCCGCCAAAGTTTATAAATTTGATTTTCTGTCGATACCTTCATGATTTACAATTTGTGACCAACTTGTATAACTCTGTATCGTTTTCTTTTTCTTAAGAGTGGATTAAAAGTACTCCGTATCACCTGGTTATCCCCCCCCCCTCCCCGTACAAAGTAACGTATGGGCACACTTCGGTACTATAACCCAAAAAAAAGTAATAAGTTTGCAAAATCTATATACTGACTGGTTATAGTTAAACTTACCCTATTTAACACGTTATAGGACAGAAACTAATTACCGTACAAGTACCAAACTTGGTAGCATTAATCTCCGGAAAATTAAGTTCACAATTTCCATGCATCACAGCGCCACCGTCCAGTTCCAGCTGTGGCCACCAGGTGTCATGATCAGTCATTGTGGTTCACAGTCTCACAAACCTGACCAGCCGCAGTGCACTTGACATGTCAACATGGCCTTGGACAAAAGGAGCAGGGCATTATTGGTGAAGCTCTATTATCAAAACAACAGCAATGCTGCAGCTGCACTTCGGGAATATTGCTGGCTGAAAGGATTACGGAAGGGTGTTCTTCATCCACGTGCTGTGTGGAGCATTTTGAAGAAGTTTGAATCAACTGGAGAACCGGGCGTCGCTGCGGGAAGAGGCCAACGACCGCTTGCACCACGGGTTGTTGATGAAACCGCTGTTGCTATGGCAGACAAGGCAGCTCAAAATTCTCGATCGTCAGGCAGTACACGTGCTCTGCCACGACAGTTGAACATCCCGTGGTCCACTGTACGGAAGGCGCTTCGAATCATTCTCAAATGGTGTCCATACAAGATCCATATCGTACAGCAGCTTGCACCTCAGGACGCACGACAGCATGCCGATGTCGCTCTCCACTTTCGCGTAAGGATTGAAGTTGACGAGGGCTCGCCCTGGACCATCTTATGGACAGACGAAGCTAATTTTTCTCTGACGGATGAGGCGAACACACAGAATTGCCGAGGGTGGGAATCTTCCCCACAATTCATTGTGCATGAAGTTCCTCTGTATGGTGAACGTGTCAGCACATGGTGTGGCTTCACAGCTACGTTCATCATTGGCCCATTCTTTTTTGAAGAGACTGGCGCTACAGGATGAAAGACGTGCAGTGTGACTGGCCAGCGTTACTGCAATATGCTTCTCCAGTATGTCATACCCGCTCTGCACTAGAGAGACGCCTTGAACTCAACAGTTTTCATGCAGCATGTGACCCCACCGCACATCGCTCGTGAAGTTCACCTGCTTTTCTGAAACACAGTTGGAAACGATCGAATTATTAGCCGGTCGTTTCCAAATGCTTGATCGGCACCATCACTTGATCTCACTCTCTCTGACTTCTGGTTGTGGGGCTTATCAGTAGGACAGGGTTTACCAGGGGAACATTCACACATGTGCTGGTCTGATGTGCAGCATATCAAGAGAGGTAGCCACCATACCGATGGACATGCTTCGTTCTGCCGTCCAAAATGCAATCCTGCGCTTTCAGACTCTTCTGGACACTGATCGGCGCCATATTGAACAGCTTTTGTAGCAGTCATGATACTGGTTTGTAATGGCATGATGTACCGTAGCAGCGTATTAAAAGTGTTTCAATTGAATTGATTCTGCATTATTTCTCTTCCTTAACATTAATGCCACCAACTTTGGTGTTTGTAGGGTAATTAGTTTTCATGTTATAACGTGTTAAACAGGGAAAGTTCAATTGTAACTATCCGGTATATAAAAAAGAGTGTTCGTTTGATTATTTGTTTGTAATTCAAAAAAACTACAGTTTTATTCCGACCTTCATGATATTTTTCGTACTTTATCTTCAAGACAAGAGGAAGATCATTTCCAACATAAGATTTCTGACTATAAATATATACATGTGTAATCTATAAAGGGGAAAGGTGGTTACCAAAAATCTCTAAAAAGTTTTTGGCCGATTTACTTCAAATTTCGTAACGATACTCTAGTGAACATGTGAGCGGACATAGGCTACCCCTCTCTCTCTCTCTCTCTCCATAAGTATACAAGTTGAGTCAGGAGGTAAGGTACGTGCTTTGACGGGCGATACTACTGGTGATTCTGAATAAGAAAACTTCTAATAAATATATGGCATTTTCTTAACCGTCTCTGGGTATACCAATGAAAACAAAATGGTTCAAATGGCTCTGAGCACTATGGGACTCAACTGCTGAGGTCATTAGTCCCCTAGAACTTAGAACTAGTTAAACCTAACTAACCTAAGGACATCACAAACATCCATGCCCGAGGCAGGATTCGAACCTGCGACCGTAGCGGTCTTGCGGTTCCAGACTGCAACGCCTTTAACCGCACGGCCACTTCGGCCGGCCCAATGAAAACAGCTAGGAGCAGAAAAGGTGCAGGTGACGGAAAATTAAGACACTTTTATGTTATGGTTTGTTTAATTGTGTACGTTTCCTCACAGAAGATGTTCAAACAGTCCATCGTCAAATTCAGTGCATGATGCTGCTCTTGTAGACAGGTGTTGCGTCGACGATCGGAGCTCAGATTCGCATTCCTTTACCTGGGCACAAGCACGTAAAATACGAGCTAGAAGTTCCTCTCTTGTGTCCACTCTGCTCTTGTAGACGTCACTCTTCAGCCAGCCCCACAAACAGTAATCCAATGGGGTAAGATCGGGTGACCTCGGTGGCCAAGCAATGACTCCACGGTGACAGATCCAACGACCAGGATACGTTGTGTTGAGATACTGTGTCACTGGCAGTACGGAATGTGTAGGAGCTCCGTCATGCTGAAAGTACACATGGGCTCGTGTTGCCACAGGAATATCCTCCACGCATTCAGATAACACATTTTGAAGAAACTCAAGATACCGTGTCCCAGTAAGACAGTTATCTAAAACAACTGGACCCATGAGTTGGTCATCAATAAAACGGCATCACACGTTGACTGAGAAACGTCGTTGAAATCTCGTTTCCACAGCAGCGTGCAAATTTTAATTTGCCCATACATGATAGTTGCGCGTGTTGTTGATTCCGTTGCGGGTAAATACTGACGTATCAGTGAACTGAATACGTGGAATTAATCGATCGTTGGCAATGATCCATTTACAGAATTCTTGCCGGGCGGCAGCATCATCTTCATGCAGATGTTGTACACTCTGCCGATGAAAGGGATACAAACTGTGCTCGTGTACTGTGCGTATCACTCGTGTCTGTGGAATACCAAGCTGGGTAGCAATTCTTCTAGAGCTAGTAGTAGGGTTGCGTTCCACTAATGAAGAATGTTTTCAGCTACATTAAGAGTTTGTTGTACGGGACGTTGAGAGACAACATTTACGCTGGGAAGCGTACCACGCTCACGGAATCCGTGAAACACCCAGCTAAACCCCCTGCTATCTGGCCCTCTGCGATTCGGAAATCGTTGTTGGTATTCTCGCACATCACCTCTTTAATTCCCATTGGACAAACCACAGACAAACAACATGTCAGCATACTCTGCATGTGTGAAGATCCGTGGCATTTTCACCACACAAAACTGTATTCGTTGTTCACGCAACAACACTGTAGTACCTTTCACTACGACAAGCACTGTCGGACTGAGACTTGAGGTAAACAAATGCACTATGCACAAGTGAACTGCGTACTGACATAGTAAGGATGACGCTACACGTTTCCCTTTCCTAGTAGTTTTCATTGGTTTACTCGGAAACGATTACGAAAAGGGCACATGTTTATTAGAAGTTTTTTGTTCAGAATCACCACTTGAATCACCCCTCAAAGCATGTACCTTTACTCCTGACTCACTCTGTATATACACTCATCAAAAAAAGTTTTGCATCACCTCGGTTCCGAGAGTTCCGGAACCTGTACAGAAAATTGGAATGCAGATCCACATAAACATCATTGCACGCCTGTATTCGTTGTGGCATACTATCCACAAGTTCATCAAAGCGCTTTTGGTCCAGATTTTCCCACTCCTCAACGGCGATTCGGCGTAGATCCTCAGAGTGGTTGGTGGGTCACGTCATCCATAAACAGCCCTTTTCAATCTTTCCCAGGCATGTTCGATAGGGTTCATGTCTGGAGAACATGCCGGCCACTTTACTCGAGCAATGTCGTTGTCCTGAAGGAAGTTATTCAAAAGATATGCACGATGGGGGCGCGAATTGTTGCTCTTGAAGACGAATGCCTCACCAATATTCTGACGATATGGTTTTACTATCGGTCGGAGGATGGCATTCACGTATTGTACAGCCGTTACGGCACTTTCCATGACCACCAGCGGCGTTCGTCGGCCCTACATAATGCCACCCCAAAACAGCAGGGAACGTCCACATTGCTGCATTCGCTGGACAGTGTGTTTAAGGCGTTCAGCCTGACCAGATTCCCTCCAAACACATCTCCGACGATTCTCTGGTTAAAGGCATATGCGACAGTCATCAGTGAAGAGAACGTGATGCCACTCCTGAGCGGTCCATTCGGCATGTTGTTGGGCCCATCTGTACCGCACTGCATGGTGTTGTAGTTGCAAAGATGGACCTCGCCATGGATGTCGGGAGTGCAGTTGTGCATCATGCAGCCTATTGCGCAAAGTTTGAGTCTTAACGCGATGTCCTGTGGCTGCGCGAATAGCATTATTCAACTTGATAGCATTGGTGTCAGGGTCCCTCCGAGCTATAATCCGTAGGTAGCGATCATCCACTGCAGTAGTAACACGTGGTCGCCACGAGCGAGGCATGTCATCAAGAGTTCCTGTCTCTCTGTATCTCCTCCATGTCTGAACAACATCGCTTTGGTTCAGTCTGAGATGCCTCGACACTTCCCTTGTTGAGAGCCTCTCCTGGCACAAAGCAACAATACGGACGCGATCGAACTTCGGTATTGACCATATAGGCATGGCTGAACTACAGACAACACGAGCTGTGTACCTGCTCCCTGGTGGAATGACTGGAACTGATAGGCTGTCAGGCCACCTCCGTCTAATAGGCGCTGCTCATGCAAGGTTGTTTACATCTCTGGGCAGGTTTAGTGACATCTCTGAATAGTCAACAGGACTGCGTTGTGATACAATATCCATAGTCAACGTCTATCTTCAGGGGTTATGGGAACTGGGGTGATGCAAAACTTTTTTTGATGTGTGTGTATAGCCGATTTACTTCAAATTTCTACATGCAGATGAAATACATTATCTGATGATGACTCAATGTGGCACAAGCCCAATCACTCTATGTGGTAGTGACAACCGCACACGTATGAAGCCATCTAAAAAGGATATTATGGAGCTGATTCCCCATCGAAAATGATCATACTCCTTCAGCGCAGCATGACTGCGATATTCGCTCCTGCCAAGTTGCTCGAGGTGCCTGCAGGCAGACAACCCCTCGACACACCTTCTCATTCACATGCCTACCTGTAGACGCCTAGGAATACTTGACAGGTTGAAACTTCCTGGCAGGTTAAAATTGTGTGCCGGACCAAGACTCGAACTCGGGGCTTTGCCTTTCGCGGGCAAGTGCTCTACCATCTGAGCTACCCAAGCACAACTCACACCCCATCCTCACAGCTTTACTTCTGCCAGTACCTCGTCTCCTACCTTCCTGCGAGTTCGAGTCTCGGTCCAGTCCACAGTTTTATTCTTCCAGGAAGTATCATATCAGCGCACACTCCGCTGCAAAGTGAAAATCTCATTCTGAATACTTCACAGGTTGTTTCAGTACATTTTCACGTGTAACATTCTCGGTAAAGATAGGTAGGTGGATTTCGTGAACCGAAGACTCTTAGAGGAATCCTTTGCCGCTCTGTTCACATGTGTGTTAATGTTGCACCCCCTCATCACCAAGCTACAGGAGGATGCGAAACAGGAGGTTTAAAAATCATAAGCACCTTCTGCTGCTTCGAGTCACGTTCAGATTCCATCGAATGGTACTGAGGGGTCCCTAGTGGTTGGTTGGGTTGTTTTGGGGAAGGAGACCAGACAGTGAAGTCATCGGTCTCATCGGATTAGGGAAGGACGGGGAAGGAAGTCGGCCGTGCCCTTTGAAAGGAACCATCCCGGCATTTGCCTGGAGCGATTTAGGGAAATCACGGAAAACCTAAATCAGGATGGCCGGACGCGGGATTGAACCGTCGGGTCCCTAGTGGTGCGAACCTCTACACGAGAGTAAAATTGCCGATCGCGCTGCATTCCGAATGAATGCCATCACGTTCATTAGAGGTGCAACCCCCAGTGTGCTCAGGGAAGGCTTGAAACGTCGAGGGTTGTCAGTAGTGTCGAAGGCTGTGAAGAACTTCGTCCTGTTGCTCATCGCATTCTGAACTGTGTGGATATCAACGCCCCAGGGAAAATGGTGGTTCCATTTATGAACCCCCCCCCCCCCCCCGTAGCCCTTTCGTGTGGATCCTGAGCGGCTGTGTGTGTGAAACGTTTCCCTCGGGCACCCGTAAACAAACCACGTGACTTCAACGCTGGCGTCGCGGTTCTGACCTCCACAGCAGAGGCGTCAAGAGAAGGGGTGAAATGTGGGTAAGAAGGGTTGCGACGACCTTCCTACCGTGTGACACGTCGACGGCGGTGTTGGGAAGAGTTGTAGTGGAATTTGGTGCCAATGTGACACCATTAACCCACCTCACATGAAGTTCTGAGCTTTGGCCTTTTCTTCACATGCGTCGACACGTTGCTGTTTGAAACGCCACAAGGCAAATGCTGGTTGTCACCTTTTAGCCAAATTTCAACCCCGCCTCCGTAGCGCAGCGGTAGTGTTACCGCCTACAGCGCTAGGGGGCCCGGGTTCGATTCCCAGCAAGGGGCTGGGTGTTGTGTGTCCTTCACCATCATTTTCATCATCACTGACACGCAAGTCGCCGAAGTGGTGTCAACTACAAAGACTTGCAATACGGCGGCCGAACCCCGAAGGGGATACCCCGGCCAATAAATGCCATACGCTCATCTCATTTTCAACCCTTTGCATCGCAATTGGGAATAACTGCGGAATGAGGGGATTTCGAAAAAAATAATCCTATAATTCTGTTGCGCAGCGCGCAATATTAGCCAGAGACTTTACCACTTGTAAATAGTTAGGTCAGTAAAAGCTAATTACAGTCCATTTGTCAGTATATTGTACACCATATTAGGCAACCTTCAATATCATCTTAAGACGGTCATTATTATTGTGCAATATGAAATATTGCGCAGTATGGTCGCCAGTCTATGGGCCACTTAAGGTACGTTTCACATGTAGCGTAGATGAGCTAAAGAGAAATTCCATTGGCTAATTATGTGATTGTCTTTCAGTAATCGTATTAATTCAGTTAAGGACTTGCTGCGTCAAGATTGATTGTTAGATCCACAGTAAAGCAGTAGGTATTTCTAGGCAATCAGCGAGTACTCATGATCATATGTGCTTCTTCTTCAACACTCTGGAGTCATTCATTGTGAGCTAAGAAGGGTTTCACTTACTGGCTAAGATAGTACATTTTTTCAGTGGATGGCTTCAGTCGTGTCGAAGAAGTGACTTCTGTCGTATCGGGATACGTGACTGAATACGAGTTTGCACATTTCATCTGATACTTACACATTTTTTTCGAATGCGCCCTCCTCAGCTGACATGGCCCTTCACTGCCCCAAACTTTTGCCTACTATATTCCTGATTAATATTCTTCAGTCCCAATTTTCACATGCATATGTTGAGTATAAGTGATTTATAGATGCCCGTTTTTGTTTTTCTATATATACATTTGCTCTTTAGGATACCACACAAGGCATAAAATATTTCATGTACGTTTTCAATCCTAATTTTACGTTGTGGGCTTCATTTACGAATCCTCCATCTCACATATTAACACTTCATTTATTTCTTCAACTGTTTCGGTTTGGATGTTTATAATTCTTATTATCTTTGGCAGTATAAGTGAGCACAGAATAATTTGTTTTGTTGCTGATATTGTTGAAGGTAAAGCTAAAAAACTGAAATTTGGATCTTCGGTAACACTTGAACATTTTAAGTGTCAAATTCCTTAAAAAAAACATAAATACAAGGGGAAGTCAGAAAGTAAAGAGATTTTTGAGAAAAAGAAGCCGGCCGGGGTGGCCGAGTGGCTCTAGTCGCGAAGTCCCGAACTGCGCGACTGCTACGGTCGCATGTTCGAATCCTGCCTAGGGCATGGATGTGTGTGATGTCCTTGGGTTAGTTAGGTTTAAGTAGTTCCCAAGTTCTAGGGGACTGATGACGTCAGATGTTAAGTCCCATAGCGCTCAGAGCCATTTGAGAAGAAAAATATTTATTCTGATGACAGAAAATTGAAACACACATTATTTTTCTACACACCCTCCCTGGACTTCAACACACTTTATCCAACGTTTCACAAGTTTTTTGATTCCGTCGGAAAAAAGCTTCCTGGTTGTGCCTGTAAACAATTTTGCACCGCATCAACGACGTCTACATCGGTTTGCGAATCTTCTTCCCCTGAGCGCTTCCTTCACTGGTCCAAACATAGAAACCAGTTGGAGCCAGGCCTCGACTGTATGGCGGGTGTTCCAGCAATTCGAATCCCAACTTCTTTACTGTTCCAGCCCTCCGTTTGGAAGAATGTGGCCGAGCGTTTTCTTGCTGCAGGGTAACAACTTTTCGCAGTTTTCCGCGATGATAACGAGTCAAATTTTTACGAGAAATGACCATCCTTTGCGTCTTACTCTACGCTGGAAGTTATTCGGTACCCATCTTGCACATACTTTCCCAAAGTTTAGCCTGTCGTATAAGATGGAATGTGCTGAACCATGGCTGATATGTAAAGTACTGGCGATTTCGTCCACTGTGTTTTCCATCACCACTCCCTCAACGACTTCCAAATTGTCCACAGTTGTTGACGTCGATGACCTGCCCGATCTTTCCTCGCTCTGTTCATTCGTAGATCTTGCTACGCTATAAATAGCTGTTACCACACTACACTCGTATTCGACGAATAATTTTCACAGGTTTAACGTCTTCGGCAAACAAAGAGCGCAAGACTGCCCTTATATCCTCCTTGGTGCAGATTGACAATGGAGCTGCCATGTTCCACGGTCTGCTACAATACACAACTAGCGCGAGAATAAGACTGACACGTTGTGTAGAACTGTTCCAGACGACACACTTCAGCCCTGGATACTAGCAGTGTTACCAAGCCCTTCGGTGGCAAACTGCAAAAGTCCCTTTACTTTTTGATTCCTCCTCGTTGTTGCCGAAAGATTTACAGTGAAGCGCCAAAGAAATTGGTATAGGCATGCGTAATCAAATATGGAGATTTGTAAACAGGCGGTATATGGCGCTCCAGTCGGCAATCCCTATATAAGACAAGCGTCTGGCGCAGTTGTTAGATCGGTTACTGCCACTAAAATGGCAAAATATCAAGATTTAAGTGAGTTTGAACGTGGTGTTATAGTCAGCGCACAAGGGATGAGACACAGCATCTCCGAGGTGGCGATGAAGTGGGGATTTTTCCGTACGACCATTTCACAAATGGACCTTGAAATCAGGAATCCGGTAAAACACCAAATCTCCGACATCGCTCGGTCGGAAAAAGATCCTGCAAGAACGGGACCAACGACGACAGAGGAGAATCGTTCAGTGAGACAGAAGTGCAGCCCTTCCGCAAACTGCTGCAGATTTCAATCCTGGGCCATCAACAAGTGTCAGTGTGCGAACCACTCAACGAAACATCATCGATATGGACTTTCGGAGCCGAAGGCCCACTCGTGTACTCTTGATGACTGCACGACACAAAGCTGTACGCCTTGCCTGGGCCCCTCGACACCAACATTGGACTGTTGATGACTGGAAACATGTTGCCTGGTCGGACAAGTCTCGTTTCAAATTGTATCAAGCGGATGGACGTGTACGGATATGGAGACAACCTCATGAATCCATGGACCCTGGATGTCAGCAGGAGACTGTACAAGCTCGTGGAGGCTCTGTATTGGTGTGAGGTGTGTGCAGTTGTATTGATATGGGACCTCTGATACGTCTAGATACGCCTCTAACATATGACATGCACGTAAGCATCCTGTTTGATCACCAGCATCCACTCAAGTCCATTGTGCGTTCCGACGGACTTGGGCAATTTCAGCTGGACAATGCGACACCCCACACCTCCAGAATTGCTACAGAATGGCTTTAGAAACACTCTTCTGAGTTTGAACACTTCCGCTGGCCACCAGACTCCCCAGACATGAACATTATTGACCATTTCTGGGGTGCCTTGCAACGCGTTGTTCAGAAGAAATCTCCACCCCTTGTACTCTTACGGCTTTACGAACAGCCCTGCAGGATTCATGGTGTCAATTCCCTCCAGGACTATTTCAGACATTAGTCAAGTCCATGGCACGTCGTGTTGTGGGACTTCTGTGCGCTCGCTGGGGCCGTAGATGATACTATGCAGGTGCACCAGTTTCTTCAGCGTATTTTCGAAAGGAAATCTTATAGTTCTACTCAAACCAAATACTTAAATTTGCAATAGGCGTGAACCACTGAACAATCGAATTACAATATCATAGTGCAATAACGCAATCAGAACACCTCCAAATATTTTCATTCAGAAAAATTTCACAGACCTTAATGTGACACCTCCCTCATAGATAAAGCATCAGTTGTTATTAAAAAAAATCATCATACTTACCCATACGTGTCCTTGCTCCCAGGCCTTTTCGGCGATGAGACTGAGACACTGTCTTGGGATATCTTCATACATCAGGTTTACAGCAGACTGAAACGTGAGACTATGTCAGTAGGGATTCTATTTTTAATGATCTTACTTGTGATAAAACAAAACAATAATCACTAAGAAGTTATTGAGTTTTTCGATATGACTACATTTTGTGTCACATTGAAAATACTCTTTCGTCCCAATCTTGTCACAAAGCACTCCTGAACTATTAGTGTCGGCCGCGTTTGTACGGTAAACATCGTAGAGTTCTGGATGGTAAAGTGACCAGTGTGATTTTTTACATTAACTACAGCAGCGCAGATACATCGAAAATGATGTAACATATTCACATGTTAACCTTGTCAAAGTGTGTGTACTGTTCCATAGCTCTGTATTTTAATCACTTCACTCAAATTCCACATTTGCACTTCGATAATGAATAAAGGAAGTACCTACAGAAACACATCACCTTCTGTTTTGGGAAACATGAGTCTATAAGCAAGTGGTAACATACAATGTTTCGAGCAAATGCTGGGCTTTTTGCCAAGTAATAACTCATTTATGACTCTTGTGAATCTGATGGATATATTAGTTATCCATTACACTGTAGTGTGTATTTTGTATTGAACCAGGGACCTACAAACGACGGAGAGGCTTCGTCTCGCCGTAGCTCTCAGTGGGTTACAACCCCACAACAGGCCACAGCAGTCCATCCACCCCACCGCCGCCCCACACCGAACCCAGGGTTATTGTGCGGTTCGACCCCCAGTGGATCCCTCATGGAAACGTCTCACACCAGACGAGTGTACCCAAGATATTTGCGTGGTAGAGTAATCATGGTGTACGCGTACGTGGAGACAGTGTTTGTGCAGCAATCACTGACATAGTGTAACTGAGGCGGAGTAAGGGGAACCAGCCCGCATTCGCCGAGGCAGATGGAAAACTGCCTAAAAACCATGCACAGACTGGCCGGCACACCGGACCTCGACACTAATCCGCCGGTCGGATTTGTGCCAGGGACCGGTACGCCTTTCCGCTCGGGAAGCAGCGTGTTAGACTGTGTGGCTAGCCAGGCAGGCCAGCTACATGTCCTTCTGTAGTCTTTACGACCATTAAGAGAAATTTGTGGCACAACTTGACTAGAAGAAGGGATCGGTTGGTAGGGCATATTCTGAGGCATCAAGGGATCACCAATTTAGTACTGGAGGGCAGCGTGGATGGCAAATATCGTAGAGGGAGACCAAAAGATGAATACACTAAACTGATTCAGAAGGATGTAGGTTGCAGTAGGTACTGGGAGATGAAGAACCTTGCACAGGATAGAGTAGCATGGAGAGCTGCATCAAACCAGTCTCTGCAGTGAAGACCACAAAAGCAACAACTTCCAAGCATTGACTGCACATATAAACTGAGTTTGAAAGTTAAATGATCTTGATAGGTCGCAGAACTGATTCGTCTTAGAATTTTAGAGGTACTTTTATTCGACTGCAGCCGTTCGTCACAGGGTGCTTCTCTTGTTGTAAATAAAAGGCGGTAACGTGGAAAAGCGAAATATGTTTGTAGAAAATGAAAAAAGTCGCTAAATATTTTTTCTGATGAATGTACAATTTTCTCTCATCGAAGGCGATTATATTCCGAATATCCCTCGAATGTCGCCAACAATACTGAAATGAAACTGCATACAAAAACCTAAAACTGCAAGGTCCATACTATATTTCACTAGTCAAGGTAAGAACTGAAGTAAATTGCCACATTATTATATAAATTAAAAAGGGAGTTAGACTATGAGCTACACAGGAATGGCATACCGTATCTGATAGTTAATGACATGTATACATGTTGCCGTTCTTAGGAGTCGTCAGTCGCGTTTTCTGTGGCATTTCGCTAGTTATTTGCAAATTTCTTTTTTTCCAATGTGTAGCTGGAGTCAGCACAGACAAATGCTGCTCATCACTTTTGTAAGCGACGCCAAACGTCAATGGAAAGCGTAAGTTTATTTGCCATTACAAATAAAGTTTTATGTGCCCAAATTAGTCTAGTGTGATATTCCTTTTATCGATGTGTATTAACGGGGGCAGTAAAACACGAAGAATAGCCAGTACCCCAGCACCGCTATGGCCCACTGCGTTTGCTACTGCGTGCAGCAGCACTTCTTAGTCGCTGCTGTAGTACTGGTTAATCTTCGTGTTTAACTGTTGCTGTTACGAGAGTCACTCCAAAAGAAATGCGCACTATTTTCCTAAAAATACAGTTTTCATTCTGCATGTGTGAAAGTTTCACAGTGTGTAGATACGTCATTCCCGCTTGTTTTCAAACTTAGTTCAACCTGCTCCCGTGAGTGGCGCCGTCACGGCATGTCTTCAAGATGGCTGCTACACTTGACGTTCGTCAGAAGCAATGTGCTGGCATAGAATTCCTGTGCTGTCAAAACGAGACAGTGGGAAACATCCACAAGAGGCCGAGAAAGGTGTATGGAGATGCTTCTGTCGATCGCAGTACAGTTAGTCGGTGGGCAAGCCGGTTACGTGATGAAAGCGGGCACGGCAATATTTAGGATTGTCCTCGCAGTGGCAGGCCTCGTACTGCACACACTCCAAACAATGTGCAGAGAGTTAACGAATTGGTGACTGCTGACAGACGCATCACAGTGAACGAATTGTCACGCTACATCTGGATAGGGGAAGGAAATGTTTGCAGAATACTGAAAGTGTTGGCGTTATAAAAGATTTGTGCCAGGTGGGTTCCCAGGATGTTGATAGTGGCTCACAAAGAAACAAGAAAAACGGCATGCAGCGAACTTTTAGAACAGTACGAGAATGGTGGAGATGAATTTCTTGGAAGAATTGTGACAGGTGATGAAACATGGCTCTATCATTTTTCACCATCATGGCATCATGCAAATTCGCCCAAAAAAAAAAAAAAAAAAATTTCAAAACTACACCTTCTGCTGGAAAAGTTACGGCTACGGTGTTTTTCGATTCTGAAGGACTCTTGCTTGTGGATATCGTGCCAAGTGGAACCACCATAAATTCTGATGCATATGTGACGACACTGAAGAAACGTCAAGCTCGACTGAGTCGTGTTCGACCACATCGGCAAAAGCAGGATGTTTTGCTGTTGCACGACAATGCACGGCCACATGTCAGTCAAAAAACCATGGAAGTGATCACAAAACTCGGATGGACAACACTGAAACACCCGCCTTACAGTCCTGACCTGGCTCCATGTGACTATCATCTCTTTGGGAAACTGAAAGACTCTCTTCATGGAACAAGATTTGAAGATGATGACTCCCTTGTGCACACTGCCAAACAGTGGCTCCAACAGGTTGGTCTAGAATTTTACCGTGCGGGTATACAAACGCTGGTTCCAAGATGGCGTAAGGCCGTTGAGAGGGATGGAAATTATGTGGAGAAATGAAAATATTGTTCCTAAAGGATGTATCTACACACTGTAAAACTTTCAAACATGTAGAGTAATAGATGGCTTTAAAAAAAATAGTGTGCATTTCTTTTGGAGTGACCATCGTAATATGCACGAATAAAGCAGTAGACTACTCTAGGTCACGTAAAATTTCATTTTAAAGTCATTCCATTTGTAACAGGAAACAAACCTACGCCCCCCGTCGACGCTGGCCATCGCGTGAGACACTTGATGAGCAGCATTTGTCTGGGCTCACTCCGGCTATACCTTGCAAAAACTAAACTTCAAATTCCTGTCGCAACAAGAGAGAAATAGCGCCTGATGAACCATGGGAGACACATCCAATATGCGGGGTGTAAACGGTATAAGCTGCCAAAAACTCATGGCAGTAGATCACAAGTAATTAATTTAAAAGTCTAGTAACATGATTGTCCCTTTCCTGCGGTGGTCCCAGGTCACTGTTTTTGGACATGTTGACATTGGACAGCGCACCCGGATTAGATGTGACTTGTGGAAACATGACGCACCGCGGTCCGCCTGCTTAGCTGCGTGGTAACGTGCCTGCCTCCCATGCAGCGGGCTTGGGTTCGATTCCCGGGATTGGTTGGAGATTTTTCTCCACTCCTCACCATCGTTTCATCCTCATCACCGGCACACAAGTTGCCCAATGTCGCGTCGACTGAAATAAGACTTGCACTTCGTGGCTGAACTTCCCCGGTTGGGGCCTCCCGGCCAACAATGCCTTACGATCATTTCATTTTTTCTTTATGCACAACAGACTGGGAGAGTTCATTAAACAGGATCAAACCTTTACGAGATTGCCTGCTCCACCCCCTCCTCCAACACAGCCGCACTTATGTACGCATCGGTTCGTGCGAAATAAATTGCTCACCTTCTAGCAGTAATTTATCGTAGATCGCTTGAGCCACGAAAGGTTCGTAACGACAGGAAAAAAAACGCAGGTCATTCCCGTTTTTAAGAAAGGCCGTAAGACAGATCCACATGATTATAGACTTATATCGCTGACGTCAGTCTGTTGTAAAATTAGGTAACATGGTTCATGCTCAAGAATCTACATCTATATCCATACTCCGCAAGCCACCTGACGGTGTGTGGCGGAGGGTACCCTGAGTACCTCTATCGGTTCTCCCTTCTATTCCAGTCTCGTATTGTTCGTGGAAAGAAGGATTGTCGGTATGCTTCTGTGTGGGCTCTAATCTCTCTGATTTTATCCTCATGGTCTCTTCGCGAGATATACGTAGGAGGGAGCAATATACTGCTTGACTCCTCGGTGAAGGTATGTTCTCGAAACTTTAACAAAAGCCCGTACCGAGCTACTGAGCGTCTCTCCTGCAGAGTCTTCCACTGGAGTTTATCTATCATCTCCGTAACGCTTTCGCGATTATTAAATGATCCTGTAACGAAGCGCGCTGCTCTCCGTTGGATCTTCTCTATCTCTTCTATCAATACTATCTGGTACGGATCCCACACTGTTGATCAGTATTCAAGCAGTGGGCGAACAAGTGTACTGTAACCTACTTCCTTTGTTTTCGGATTGCATTTCCTTAGGATTCTTCCAATGAATCTCAGTCTGGCATCCGCTTTGCCGACCATCAACTTTATATGATCATTCCATTTTAAATCACTCCTAATGCGTGCTCCCAGATAATTTATGGAATTAACTGCTTCCAGTTGCTGACCTGCTATTTTGTAGTTAAATGATAAGGGAACTATCTTTCTATGTATTCGCAGCACATTACACTTGTCTACATTGAGACTCAATTGCCACTCCCTGCACCATGCGTCTATTCGCTGCAGATCCTCCTGCATTTCAGTAAAATTTTCCATTGTTACAACCTCTCGATACACCACAGCATCATCTGCAAAAAGCCTCAGTGAACTTCCGATGTCATCCACATGGTCATTTATGTATATTGTGAATAGCAACGGTCCTATGACACTCCCCTGCGGCACACCTGAAATCACTCTTACTTCGGAAGACTTCTCTCCATTGAGAATGACATGCTGCGTTCTGTTATCTAGGAACTCTTCAATCCAATCACACAATTGGTCTGATAGTCCATATGCTCTTACTTTGTTCATTAAACGACTGTGGGGAACTGTGGTGGTGGTGGTGGTTAGTGTTTAACGTCCCGTCGACAACGAGGTCATTAGAGACGGAGCGCATGCTCGGGTTCGGGAAGGATTGGGAAGGAAATCGGCCGTGCCCTTTCAAAGGAACCATCCCGGCATTTACCTGAAACGATTTAGGGAAATCACGGAAAACCTAAATCAGGATGGCCGGAGACGGGATTGAACCGTCGTCCTCCCGAATGCGTGGGGAACTGTATCGAACGCCTTGCGGAAGTCAAGAAACACGGCATCTACCTGTGAACCCGTGTCTATGGCTCTCTGAGTCTCGTGGAGCAATAGCGCGAGCTGGGTTTCACACGACCGTCTTTTTCGAATCCCATGGTGATTCCTACAGAGTAGATTTCCAGTCTCCAGAAAAGTCATTATACTCCAACATAATACGTGTTCCAGAATTCTACAACTGATCGACGTTAGAGATATAGGTCGATAGTTCTGCACATCTGTTGACGTCCCTTCTTGAAAACGGGGATGACCTGTGCCCTTTTCCAATCCTTTGGAACGCCACGCTCTTCTAGAGACCTACGGTACACCGCTGCAAGAAGGGGGGCAAGTTCCTTCGCGTACTCTGTGTAAAATCGAACTGGTATCCCATCAGGTCCAGCGGCCTTTCCTCTTTTGAGCGATTTTAATTGTTTCTCTATCCCTCTGTCGTCTATTTCGAATTATGATGTTTTTGCAAAATGAACATTTCCTCTATAAAAATGAAAATGGATTCCGCAAACAGAGACCCTGCGAAACTAAGCTCGCTCTGTTCCTCCATGAGATCCACAGCGCAGTGGACAACGACGCTTAGGATGAGGCCGTGTTCCTTGATTTCAGTAAGGCATTTGACACCGTCCCGCATTGCTGTTTAATGAAAAGAATACGAGCTTACGAAGTATCGGAGCAGACCTGCGACTGGATTCAAGACTTTCTTGCAGATAGAACTCAACACGTTGCTCTTAACGGAACTAAATCGACAGATGTAAAGGTAATATCCGGAGTACCACAGGGAAGTGTGATAAGACCGTTGCTGTTTACAATATATATAAATGATCTAGTAGAAAGCGTCGGCTGCTCTTTAAGGCTATTCGTAGATGATGCAGTTGTCTATGCCAAAGTAGCAACGCCAGAAGTTAGTTAGAATTTGCAGAACGAGCTGCAAAGAATTGATGAATGGCGCAGGCTCTGGCAGTTGACCCTGAACGTAAATAAATGTAACATATTCCGCATACATAGGAAAAGAAATCCACTATTGTACAGCTACATTATTGATGATGAACAGCGGGGGACAGCGTTTGCCGTAAAATATGTAGGAGTAACTCTCCAGAGCGACATTAAGTGGTACGACCATATAAAACATATAGTGGGAAAAGCAGATACCAGACTCAAACTCATAGGAAGAATCTTAAGGAAATGTAACTCATCCGCGAAAGGAGTGGCTTATAAGGCGCTTGTTCTCCCGATTCCTGAGTATTGTTCATTTGTCTGTGATACTTATCAGGTAGGACTGATAGACGACATAGAGAAGATCCAACGAAGAGCGGCGCGTTTCGTCACGGGATCGTTTAGCTGGCGAGAGAGCGTTACGGAGATCGAAACTAACTCCAGTGGCAGACGTTACAAGAGAGGCGTTGTGCATCACGGAGAGATTTACTATTGAAATTTCGGGACAGCACTTTGCACGAGGAGTAAGACAACATATTACTTCCCCTTACATACATCTCGCATATTGACCACAAGGAGGTAGTTCGAGAAATTAGAGCCAATACAGAGGCTTACCGACAACCATTCTTCCTTCCCCCGCACTGTTTGCGAGTGGTCAGTGTTGGAGGGATCAGATAGTGGTACCGAAAGCACCCTCTGCCACACACCATTAAGTGGCTCGCGGAGTATGATGTAGGTGGAGATTTTCCGCTGCGCGTGTTGAAATCGCGAGCGTGAGCCGCAAACATGTAGGCAACGACGGCCTGTGTGGTTGAGTCACTGCAATGCTCCAATCCTGGGCAGTCGCCATGTTACCTGTGTTGACGTTATTTCAGCTCTGTTAAGGGGGGAAACCACATTAGTAGGTTAAAAATATACGATTTTTTAAAATTGCATAAATCGGAAGGTTAACTATCTAAGAATACCTGTCAAAATTTCAAAGCGAAATTCGCATTCGTTTAGATTTTCTGAGCATAGAACCGAGTGCACATCGGGTCCAGAAGGAAATTCTTCCAATATATTAAGATTTAGCAAGGGATGAATTACTGGAGAGATGTTTAGGTGGCCACACTTCAACTGCGAATGAAAGTTTTAATTCTACCTCCTAAACACTTGCACTCCGGACTGCAAGTCGTTGAATTGGCATCGTATGTAGCAGCGGGCTTATTCAATGAAGGAAATTCATCCCTTCTGATGGTCATGAACGAGGCAGGAATTGTAGTAGGCACACGAAGCTTCAGTTATGCCGAACAAATGGATAACCAGCGCGTGAGCCGGCAGAATCGACGTAGTTAGATGGAATCGAAGGAAGGTCGGAAAGCTCGAAAGCACTGCTGCAAGTGCAAAACGAAGCCTATCACGAAGACGAAGGATTGGTATATGATGCTGGACTCGCAAATTAATCGATAAGCATTTTACCCTATTGTTAACTTCTTTGAATTTCTAGTTTCCGCGAATTTATTTTTCAAACGCGTTTATCTCGAAATGACTTTTTTCACATTTGCGTGCAGTCTAACTCAAAAAGTGTAGAACGGATCATCATGAAAATAGATAGTATGATTCTTTACAAAATTACGAATTATATGAACTAAATCTGAGATGATATCATGATTTTAAGGGTATTTTTATTTGTATACTTAGAAAAAATATAGCGAAAATCGAAGTAAACTATTCCAACGCCTGCAAAATGTTTAATTTTCATTATTTTCACCTGAATTGAGGTTCATATTCTTAGAAAATAAGTAATTAATGTAAACTCAAAACCTTTTTGATTTCAGATGAAAATCGGAATGACTATACGGCACGCAATTGAAGAACTATACTCACAGCCTTCAGCGGACATCACAACGTAACTTTGTTATTTTTGACTGGAATTATTGAGAAAATTCGCAAAAACTGTTCGAAATATGAATAAAATGATGTCAAAATTTGATTAAATTCTAATTAATTCTTACTATCCAAAAAAATCCCAAAAAATCTGTGTCAAACAGCCGCCTAATGTGGTTAGGGTGGAAGGGAGATTTACTGTCACTGAACCATGCAACATTTATTTAATTTATGGCGAGTTAAAAGTGTTGCGAGGGCAGCTATACGAGATTGTCGAGAACGCTTCCCACGACGAAGAGTTCCCGCACGATTGTTATTTGTTGATATGCACCAAAGGTTTATATCATCATGAATCTCTACTTTTAGTCGATTATTTTGGTTGGTTGGTTGATTTGGTAGAGAGGAGCAAACGGTGCTTTAGGATTAGGAAAGGGGAAGGAAATCGGCTGTGGCCTTTCAAGGAAGCCATCCCGGCATTTGCCTGAAGCGATTTAAGTAAATCACTGAAAACCTAAATGAGGATGGCCGGATGCGGGACTGAACCGTCGTCCTCCCGAATGCGAGTCCAGTATGCCAAAAACTGCGCCACTTCGCTCGGTCGATTATTTTGCAATTCATTGGTAACACAGTACACCTGTTATCAAACTGCCCGTTGGCTTCTGTCTCTGGTTCTGCGGCCTTTGTTTGTTTGATGATTTTTCTGGCGTTTCGCCAGCTCTAATGGCTGGCATTGTCTGAGCTTCATCCTCCATTTCTGGTGGTGGACAGAAGCCAACAGACAGTTTGTCAACAAGAGGTCACAAAAACTGTAACAATTTTGTACAGTAGTTATCTTTACTTTTTCATATTTAAGTCTGTACGCGAAACCGATTGTCTGCTCTGATATGCTTCCGTTTTATTATCAAATAAATAATCACAGAATACAACTTATAGTACCTACTTAATTTGTATAGATTGAGAGATGCTGCTTTTTACTACCCCACGCAGAAGGCAGAGGCCCACAACGCGAAGAACGTACGTTGGAGGCTGAGGAACAAATTCTCGACTGCATCCACGAAGATCATACTCAGGGTATTAGAAGCACAGACAAATATTCTTATGTACTGAGCTACCGAGGCACGACTTCCAAACCACTCTCACAACAACACTTCGTCTCTCCTACTTTCTCAGCTTCACAGAAGACATTCTGCATAACTTTTGGAACTAGTGCTCCTGGGAGAAACGAAGGCAGAACACACTTCGCTGCAGAGTGAAAATTCACTTTGGAAACAATCTCCTCAGCTGGGGTAAGCCATTTTTTGGCAATATACTTTCTTCCGAGAGTGCTGATCCCTGGTATGCTTCCAAACTTCAGTGGAGTTTGGAAAGTAGGGGAGAGTACTGTCGGAAGTAAGGCTAGGAGGGTGGGGTGCGAGTCATGCACACCTGAGTCGGTAATAGCATTTGTCTGCAAAGGCTGAGGTTCCAAATAAGGTTCATAGCCGGCAGTACTGGATTAGTTACATGTAATGCACGGTACATCTTAATTTACCTCTAATTCTTCTCCCACCATACAGATGTTGGTGTCATTCTGTAAGTGACGTTTCACCTCCACGATGTTCCGGTACAGGGCCCGGCATCCGCCCTGCTCGAACACGGCCTGCAGTTGTACGGGGTCGTGCTGCCCCGCCTTCACGACCCCCAGGTGGCTGAATTCACTTCCCGCCATCAGCAGCACTTCCACAGCAGACCAGCATTTGCGCTCCCAGGCGTACCTCACCGGCGTCCACCCGAGCAGGCCGTCCTCTGCAGACAGTGTGCCCTCCCCCGCGCGTCTGCACAGTTGCCGCAGCAGAGGGAGCGACCCGTGGGCCACCGCCAGGTGCAGCGCGTTGCGCCCACACGCGTCTGTCTGCCTCCAGTCGGCACCCCCGGCCAGCAGCGCCCTCATCTCGCCCTCGTCGCCACTCGACAGGGCCTCCAGCACCGCCTCCAGCAGTGGCCGGCCCCTCACTGCCCTGCGGTCGAAGGACTCTCGAAAGAAATCCAGTCTCTCGTTGAGGTAGGCCTTACGGCACACCACCGCACGGCTCCGATCTCCGTATCCGAGGAAGCACCACTTGGCGAGGAAGTGTTCGGCGAACGTCCTGTGCAGGAACTGCGGTCTGTGGATGTACTCGTACACGATTCCGGCTTTCACGGTCACCCCTATCGTACCATGACATTCCCCGTACGTCTCCGATGTGCAACAGAACCCACGCCGCGAGGAGCATCAGCTGTTCTTCGTGCTTCTCCTGCGCCTTCTCGACCTCTCTCCTCTTCCCGGGAGCGGAAAAGTTGTCACCCCCATTTTTCCTCGTACAGCCTCCTAAATTTATTTCGGAAGAAAGCTTCGTACAGAGTCACAACGTCATACGCCTCATCAATTTCCTGCGACAGATTTACAAACATTTCAGCAAACAGGGGGATCCTCAGAAGATTCCTCAAGTTCTTGTTGAGAACACTGACGGCTGGGATGTTTCCCTTCGAGGAATGGCTCGTGAAGAAATATTCTAGCTCCGATTCACTGAAAGGCTCCAGCGTGTGTGCCGACTTTCTCCTCCGAGCCTGTAAGAAAAACACCGGTTGTGGCCTCGTCGTCACCAGTAGCTTTCCCTTGCGTGGAGACAGCAGAGGCAGCACCTCGAGGCACTTGTGGAAATAGTCCAGGCACACCTCGTCGAAGCCGTCCACGAGACAAACGACTTGCGTGGACTGCAGCAGGCAGTGTCTAAGCAGGGTGTACTCCAGTTCACCTAGAACGCCCTCGTTAAACACTGTCCGCCTCAAGATGTCTTCCGCAGCACTCACACCGTTCTTACTGTGGTCTAAAACTGTGTAAAACTTAAATAGATTAACTCGCAATAGCCAGCAGGAAGGGACCTTCTCTTTTATTTTTTCCGCCACGTGTGACAGCATCTTCGACTTGCCCACTCCGGGCTTCCCCTTCACAATTATTGTGTTGCTGCCGGTACCTTTGGAGTGCTCTTTCTCTCGCATCTTAACCAGAGTGGAGAAAAACTCTTCCGTCAACACCCGCTGGTCCACGAGCTTCCTGGGCACGTAGTGCGCGGGCAGTGTTTCCAGCTCCTGGCCCATCCTCAGAGGCTGCGACAGCTGCGCCAGAGCCAGCAAGAGTGCCGGCTCGCCGTCCAGCAGTGACTGGAGGGCGTCGACGTCCGCCACCAGGTCCTGCAGGCGGCATCCGTAGCGGTCCCCGTTTAACGCGACACTAATGTTCAGGAAGTTGTTCCAGCTGTCGCCGCTGATGTCAGCTGTGCGGCAAGTGTCGCTGAAGCAGTGGCTGCCCCTCCACGACACAACGACGAAGCGGCGATGACTTCGGTGTTCACTTTGCATCTCGTTCGTAAGCTCATCCAGAATCGCAGAGCTATCTTCAGTCTCATCATCTACAATCACCTGAATATAGTTGAAACAGATCAGTTAGACACAAATATATTCAAAAATGAAACTTCCTGGCAGATTAAAATTGTGTGAAGGTAGGAGGCGAGGTACTGGCAGAAGTAAAGCTGTGAGGACGGGACGTGAGTCGTGCATGGGTAGCTCAGTTGGTAGAGCACTTGCCCGCGAAAGGCAAAGGTCCAGATTTCGAGTCTCGGTTCGGCACACAGTTTTAATCTGCCAGGAAGTTTCATATCAGCGCACACTCCGTTGCAGAGTGAAAATCTCAATCTCTATATTCAAATATCTTTTTTTTTAAAAATACGGCTTGCATAATTATTTCAGAATTTTCGCATACTGAAATTTACACTACTTATTCACAACATAAAACAGCTTTAAACGTCTTGTTTCTCTTCAGAAGAATCAATTTACACATTTTTGTTCTATCTCTATATGATTCCATTTTCACTTCGTAGTAATTAAACTTGATAAGATCTATTGGCACTAAGAACCACCATTACTCCCAGGGAACTAATACACTATGTGGTCAAAAGTATACGGACAAAAACATACATTTTTCATGTTAGGTGCATTGGGCTGCCACCTGTTGCCAGGTACTCCATATCTGAGACCTCAGTAGGCATTAGACATCGTCAGAGAGCAGAATGGGGCGCTCTGCGGAACTCACGAACTTTGAACGCGGTCAGGTGATTGTCACTTGTGTCATACATCTGTAAGCGAGATATCCACACTCCGTAACATCCCTAGGTCCACTGTATGCGATGTCAGTGAAGTGCAGATGTTGTGTACATAGTTCCGCGTAGTCAGCGCGTACACAACTTTCCCACTAGAGCGAGCGCTGCTAATCACAACAGCGCAGGCGCAGCGCTCGTCCGTCTCCGCACTACGAGATGGCGCTGTCTGAGAGACGGACCAACTTCTGCTTCCGCCGATCCGCGTATTAATACGTAACGCAGCCAGTGAGATTGCTGCTAACGTAGAACCTTTTCTCCTTGCAGATCACACTCGCGCAGTGATACATGAACGCGCGAGGTATTATAACGAGTGTACAGACCTCCAATTAGTCAGTCTGCATTTGTCTGCCCCAGTCTGTACCAGTCTGCGTTAGTCTGTACCAGTCTATAGTAAAGTTTCAGTCTGCGCCTAATAAGATTACCATATTCCTGTACATAGCCATGAACATACAGGGCTATTAGAAATGACTGAAGCGATTTCATAAATTCACTGTAGCTCCATTCATTGACATATGGTCACGACACACTACAGATACGTAGAAAAACTCATAAAGTTTTGTTCGGCTGAAGCCGCACTTCAGGTTTCTACCGCAAGAGCGCAGTGAGACAAAATGGCGACAGGAGCCGAGAAAGCGTATGTCGTGCTTGAAATGCACTCACATCAGTCAGTCATAACAGTGCAACGACACTTCAGAACGAAGTTCAACAAAGATCCTCCAACTGCTAACTCCATTCGGCGATGGTATGCACAGTTTAAAGCTTCTGGATGCCTCTGTAAGGGGAAATCAACGGGTCGACCTGCAGTGAGCGCCGAGTGTGGGAGGAACTTGATTATCGGCTTTATGTCTGCCGAATCACTAAAGGGGCACATATCGAACATTTGTGAATGCCTAAAAAAACATTTTGAGTTTTTGTATGTGTGTGCAAAGCATTGTGAAAATATCTCAAATAATAAAGTTATTGTAGAGCTGTGAAATCGCTTCAATCATTTGTAGTAACTCTGTAAATGTATAGATATATGTATGTATCAGATATATATGTGAGAATAGGATTAACGTACCAATACCAAAGGAACTTCAGATTGTCAATTGTAAATAGCATCCAGAACCAAGTTAAGTAATTTTTATGCTTGTTATTATTTTAATAAATGTGTGTGAAAATTAATCAAGTTCTGTTTAAAGTTGGTCACCGTCAATCTGCTACTCTAAGCGTGCAAGTGGCATTTATATCGTCTGATCTAACGGCAGAAGATAAACACGCCACGATAAGACCACGAGACATATTGCTGACACTCCTCTACTTCGTTAGAGCGACAAGTCAAATAATCTGATGGTGTGTGTAGTGAAGGCCTTACAGTACGCACACCACAGGAGACGTGAAGGGACACGTACAGAACAAACGCGTATAGCCCACCCTGACAGAGGCCGCCGACAATTCAAGAGGGTTGGAATGTGTAATAAGCAGAAATCTATACAGACCATCACACAGGAATTCCAAACTGCATCTGGATCCACTGCAAGTACTATGTCAGTCAGGCGGGAGGTGAGAAAACTTGTATTTCATGGTCGAGCGGCTGCTCTTATACCACACATCACACCGGTAAATGCCAAACGACGCCTCGCTTGGTGTATGGAGCGTAAAACATTGGACTAATGAAAAGTGGAAAAACGTTGTGTGGAGAGACGAATAACGGTGCACAATGTGGCGATCCGATGGCAGGGTGTGGGTATGGCGAATGCCCGGTGAACGTCATCTGCCAGCGTGTGTAGTGCCAACAGTAAAATTCGGAGGCGGTGATGTTATGGTGTGGTCGTGTTTTCCATGGAGGGGGCTTGTACCCCTTGTTGTTTTGCATGGCACTATCACAGCACAGGCCTACATTGATGTTTTAAGCATCTTCTTGCTTCCCACTGTTGAAGAGCAATTCGGCGATGGCGATTGCATCTTTCAACACGATCGAGCACCTGTTTATAACGCACGGCCTGTGGCGGAGTGGTTACACGACAATAACATTCCTGTAATGGACTAGCCTGCACAGAGTCCTGACCTGAATACTATAGAACACCTTTGGGATGTTTCGGAACGCCGACTTCGTGCCAGGCCCCACCGACCGACGTCGATACCTCTCCTCAGTGCAGCACTCAGTGAAGGATGGGCTGCTATTTCCCAAAAAACCTTCGAGCACCTGATTGAACGTATGCCTGCGAGAGTGGAAGCTGTCATCAAGTTTAAGGGTGAGCCAACACCAAACTGAATTCCAGCATTACCGATGGAGGCCGCCACGAACTTGTAAGTCATTTTTAGTCAGGTGCCCAGATACTTTTGATCACATAGTGTAGATTTTGTGGGGGACAAAAGCACTGATATAGTCTGTGTTAGGCGAAACAGTTTATTGTAGAAATATTCCATTCAACACCTATTTTAGTAATACTGTATGTTTCTAGCACTAGTGCTGTTATAACACTCCATAAAATCAGTATCTTGTAAACGTGATTTAAATGTTCAAGGAAGTCGTATTCTGTGACTCAATAAACGACACAAAAATATCTTACACTGTTTCAGTGCTAACTACAATGATCGTTTCACTGTGTAGTATTTAATAATAGTAAACAAGAAAACAGCTCTGCTTCGTGGGCCATAGACAACAGTAATGCTAAAACAACTTCGGTAAATATGAAGCAGTTGGAGGTCAAAGACATACTGCCCAGAATATATTCGTTTTGAATCTATTACTCAGAAATCAAAAATGTATCCTAGGCGATTAGTTTTCACCTTCGTAGACTTTAAATAAGCTTATGACCCAGTGGACCGTAACAGCCCCTTCAAAATTCTAAAGGAGTTAGGCCTAGACCTCAAAGTCAGTGCACTTATTAGACAAATAGATTGTGCAAAATCTAACGTAAGGTTCAGGGAAAATTTTCAGCATACAGGAATATGACAAGATGGTGGAGTGCCTCCATTAATTTCCGTCTGTCTCTCTCAAAAATTATCGAAAACTTGAACAAATCAAAGGTTAAAATGGAACAAAGACTCTGGTTAAGAAGAGCCATTACCATGGTAGTCAGATCAGCTCTTGCATAATAACCTATCATTCTGATTTGATACATTCCAACAGATCAAAGCGAGTACATATTCTTAAAGAAACAAAAGAAAGGGAAAGAATCCATACCTCGTCATAAAAGGAAATGTAAGTGTTTGGCATCCAAAAAAAAGGGAGAGCTTCTCTATTTTTTGGCGAAATCATTTAAGACACTAGCATATAAAATATTGTTTATGAAATTCAGTACCACAAAAACTGAAACAGCACTTAGACTTACAGAAGATATTTACGATAAAAGATGCATCGGAGAATGCACAAAGCTAAGAGGTTGTAATATGATAATCAAATACTAGTGTTTTATGGAGCTGAAACGTTCATTTTAAACAGATGCACTGAATAAATCCAAAAACATCTGGGGAAGCTGTGAAGTTCTGCAAAACTCGCAACAAAGCTAAATCTGGAACAATGTTATTGATCACTGCAGTAAAAGAGGCCTGTAAGAAGAAGAGGTGACACAACGGGAAAGAAAATTTTGTAGCAGAAAATTCATGGCCACGTAGTCAGATAGTCGTTAGGTGTTTATTGCCTAATTTTCAGCTTTCCCGTGTTTATTTCCAGATGAGATGGCCTTTGGAGACCTTCAGTAATTTAAGACTGTAGTAATTTTCATTAAGGAATTCAGTGCTACAGATGGAGAGTTCGCTTAAGGAGCTGTAATGTGACAACATTATGAGGAGCGATGAATTACAGACTATACAAGATGGTCAGAAAGAATCTGAGAAACTTTTCAGGGTGTTGCATGGTAAGGTGTGCTGAAAAATTATTGTTAAGAAAAAAATTCGATACATTGCGACGTTTCAAAATTAATTAGCATTTAAGTTAGCAACCCGTTGCTTGTGCAAAGCCAAACGACCCGCCATAGACGGTGTTGCCAAATGTGTTCTTCGTTTCGTTTCCTAAAACCAAACAAGAGAGCGATACAAAATTTGGACATGACGATATTAAGGGCCGAACCAGAGCCAAATGCTGAGCTATCGCGTGCGCTATCACCAACAATATGAGAATAACTGACACTAAGCGTAAATGACGGGGTGCCTGAACTTCCGCTCAGCTTTCTGGTTGGCTAACTTCAATGCTGATTGACTCGGATACGACGCGACGTATCCAAGTTTTTTCTTGGCAGTTATTTCGGATCGCACCTACCCTTACAAGCTTTACAGACTGTTCCTGACCGCCCTCCGTATGAGTCAAAACATTATGACCATTGCCCACAGCGAGACTGAACGCCGAATGATGACGCTGCAGTCATATGACAGGCTGAGCAAAGTATACTAGTGCAACAGAGACTAATGGGGAACTATCATATCGACGATACAAACGGCAGTTGAGGTAATCCACAGATGTAAGCGACCCTGACAAATAGCATGTTGCTATGGCCCAGCATCTGGGAACGTGTATCTCGGAAATAGCGAAACTTGGCTATTCGTAACTGCATCTATGGAAAATGGTTAAACGGCGGTGGAACCACGAGCAGGCGCCAAGCTGACTGACCTCCACGCCTCGTCACAGAACGTGGAGGGCAAAGGCTTGACCACCCAGGACAGAAATGATGACAGAGTACAAGGCTGGTGCAGGCACAAGTGTTTGGAAGCTCACCATTCAGCCACGTTTTTGAACACGGAGCTTCGCAGCACAGGACCCCTATGTGTTATCTGCATCTACACTACTGGCAATTAAAATTGCTACACCGAGAAGAAATGCAGACGATAAATGAGTATTCATTGGACAATTTGGGTGCATAGGTCCTGTGAAATCAGTACCCAGAACAACCATTGGGCATTGAGTCAAACAGAGCTTGGATGGCGTGTACAGGTACAGCTGCCCATGCAGCGTCAACACGATACCACAGTTCATCGAGAGTAATGACAGGCTTATTGTGAAGAGTCAGTTGCTCGGCTACCATTGACCAGACGTTTTCAATTGATGATAGATCTGGAGAATGTGCTGGCCAGGACAGCAGTAGAACATTTTCTGTATCCAGAAATGCCCGTACAGGATCTGCAACATGCAGTCGTGCATTATCCTGCTGAAATGTAGGGTTTCGAAGGGATCGAATGAAGAGTAGAGCCACGTCCAATGTTCAAAGTGCCGTCAATACGAACAAGAGGTGACCGAGACGTGTAACCGATGGCACCCCATACCATCACGGGGGGGGGGGGGGGGATACGCCAATATGGCGATGACGAATACACGCTTCCAATGTGCGTTCACCGCGATGACGCCAAACACGGATGCGACCATCATGATGCTGTAAACAGAACCTGGATTCATCCGAAAAAATTACGTTTTGCCATTCGTGCACCTAGGTTCGTTGTTCAGTACACTACCTCAGGCGCTCCTGTCTGTGATGCAGCGTCAAGGGTAACCGCAGCCTTGGTCCCCGACCTGATAGTCCATGAAGCTGCAAACGTCGTCAAACTGTTCGTGTAGATGGTTGTTGTCTTGACTCAGGGATCGAGACGTGGCTGCACGATCCGTTACAACCATGCGGATAAGATGCCTGTCACATCGACTGCTAGTGATAGGAGGCCGTTGGGATCCAGCACGGCGTTCCGTATTGCCCTCCTGAAACCACCGATTCCATATTCTGCTAACAGTCATTGGATCTCGACCAACGCGACCAGCAATGTCGCGATACGATAAACCGCAATCGAGATAGGCCTCAATCCGACCTTTATCAAAGTCGGAAACGTGACGGTACGCATTTCTCCTCCGTACACGAGGCATCACAACAACTTTTCACCAGGCAACGCCGGTCAACAGCTGTTTGTGTAAGAGAACTCGGTTGGAAACTTTCCTCATGTCAGCACGTTATAGGTGTCGCCACCGGCGCCAATCTTTTGTGAATGCTCTGAAAAGCTAATCATTTGCATATCACAGCATCTTTTCCCTGTCGGTTAAATTTCGCTTCTGTGGTGTAGCAATTTTAATGGCCAGTAGTGTATATCTACATGATACTCCACAATCCGCCATAATGCGCGTGGCAGAGGGTGCCCCATACCACTACTAGTCATTTTCCTTCCTGTTTCACTCGCAAACAGAGGGAGGGAAAAACGACTGTATATGTTTCCGTATCAGCCCTAATTACTCGCATCTCATCTTCGTGGTTCTTACACGCAATGTGTGTTGGAGGCGGGAGAATCGTTCTCCAGTTAGCTTCAAATGCCGGTTATCTATTCTCAATAGTGTTCCTCATAAAGAATGTCCTTCCTTCCAGGGATTCCCATTGGAGTTCCCGAAGAACCTCCGTACATTTTCATGTTGTTCAAATCTATCAGTCACAAATCTAGCAACTTACCTCTGAACTTATCTGATGTCTTCCTTTAGTCTGACCTGGTACAGATACCGAATGCTCGAGGTCATCATGATGACTCAACGACATCATCAGTTATGATTCAGTGGTCACAGGGTCACTTAGACTTGACCGTGGGTCAGTCGAAACGTATCTCCTGGTCAGATGAATCTCGCTCCTCACTACACACAATCGGTGGTCATGTCCAGAGATGCCGGCATTCAAGCGAATGCCTGTGCGAAACATTCGCTGTGCCATGCTAGGACGCTGGTAGTGGCAGTATTGTGCTATGATAGAGGTTCCTCTGGACTTCCAGGGGACCTCTGGTGGTAATCCAAACCACTATGAGACCTGTAGACTAGTTACTATTGTGGACCACCTGCATTCCTTCGTGCTACATGTCCTCCCCGAGGGCCGTGACATCTCCAGCAGAATATCGGTTCCTGTCACAAGGACAGAATTGTGCTGCAGTGGTATTAGGAGCGTGTTAGTTAACTCATGTAGATGTTTTGGCAACAAAATGCACCAGTTCTGAAGTAAGTCGATGGGACACATACGAGACGCTATGGGGTGCCAATATATATACATCAAAAAAAGTTTTGCATCACCTCGGTTCCGAGAGTTCCGGAACCTATACAGAAAATTGGAATAGAGATCAACATAAACATCATTGCCGCACTTTTTATTGTTTATGAAAACCACACATTGAATGTTGTACCACCATACAGCGAGACCTTCAGAGGTGGTGGTCCAGATTGCTGTACACACCGGCACCTCTACTAACCAATAGCACGTCCTCTTACACTGATGCATGCCTGTATTCGTCATGGCATACTATCTACAAGTTCATCAAGGCACTGTTGGTCCAGATTGTCTCACTTCTCAACGGCGATTCGGCATAGATGCCTCAGAGTGGTTGGTGGGTCGCGTCGTACATAAACACCCATTTTCAATCTATCCCAGGCATGTTCGATAGGGTTCATGTCTGGAGAACATGCTAGCCACTCTAGTTAAGCGATGCCGTTATCCGGAAGTAAGTCATTCACAAGATGTGCGCACGATGGGGGCGCGAATTGTTGCCCATGAAGACGAATGCCTCCCAAATATGCTGCCGATATGGTCGCAATATCGGTCAGAGGATGTCATTCACATATCGTACAGCTGATATGGCACCTTCCATGACCACCAGCGGCGTACGTCGGCCCCACATAATGCGACCCCATAACAGCAGGGAACGTCCACCTTGCTGCACTCGCTGGGCAGTGTATCTAAGGCGTTCAGTCTGACCGTGTTGCCTCCAAACACGTCTCCGACGATTGTCTGGTTGAAGGCATATGCGACAGTCATCAGTGAAGAGAACTTGATGCCAATACTGAGCGGTCCATTCGGCATGTTGTTGGGCCCATCTGTACCGCACTACATGGTGTCGTGGTCGCAAAGATGGATCACGCCATGGACGTCGGGAGTGAAGTTGCGCATCATGCAGCGTATTGCGCACAGTTTAAGTCGTAACACGGTGTGCTGTTGCTGCACGACAAGCATTATTCAACATGATGGCGTTGCTGTCAGGGTTCCTCCGAGCCATAAGCCGTAGGTAGCGGTCATCCACTGCAGTAGTAGCCCTTGGACGGCTTGAACTAGGCATGTAATCAACAGTTCCAGTCTCTCTGTATCTACTCCATCTCCAAGCAAAATCGCTTTGGTTCACTCCGAGATGCATGGACACTTCCCTTGTTGAGAGCCCTTCCTGGCGCAAAGTAACAATACGGACGCGATCGAACCGCGGTAATGAGCGTCTAGGCATGGTTGAACTACAGACAACAAGAATCATGTACCTACTTCCTGGTGGAATGGTTGGAACTGATCGGCCGTCGGACTCCCTCCGTCTAATAGGTGCTGCTGATGGATGGTTGTTTACATCTTTGGGCCGGTTTAGTGATATCTCTGAACGGTCATAGGAACTGTGTCTGTGATACAATATCCACAGTCAACGTCTATCTTCAGGAGTTCTGGGAACTGGGGTGATGCAAAACTTTTTTTGGTGTATAGAGGGAGAGAGAGAGAGAGACACACGTACACACTCATAAGTCATGCTCAGCCTACAGGCGTCACTGAATGCGGATATGGAGGGGCCTGTGGTCAAAGCAACTTATCTCGATGGATTTCTCCATTTACAGCCCATATATTTGCTAGGATGATCCCCTGTCCGTGTCTATTTACATACTTTTGTTACCAAGTCACGCGCTCGCAACACCATTAGGTGGCATCCTACGTCATGTGGTCAGCACACCGCTCTCCTGGCTGTATGTCAGTTTCCAAGATTGAAGCCACTACTTTTCTATCAAGTAGCACTTCAGGTTGCCTTACAAGGGCGGAGTGCACTCAGTTTGCCAACAGTGCATGGCAAACCGAATGGTCAGCCATCTAAGCTTTTTCCAAACTGTTGGATCGGATGCAGAGGACCTGTACCTTGACTGGCCCATTCCCTGGATTTGACGCCTGTAGACTTTATTCTGCGGGGAAAGCTGAAAGATGTAGTCTACAAGGACATACCAGCTACACCCGATCATATGCAATGATATATTACTACAAGCCTGCTGAAATGCTAGCATGTGTGCAGAAGTTTTTCCATACCAGACTGGAAGCAGTATTGCCACTGATAGTGTCGTTTTGAACACAACCTTTGATGGTCAATTGTCTCAATACTGGTCATAATCCACATAACTAGTGTACACACTTGTCTCGTTTAGTGTGTGCTACCACAGGTATCGTACAAGTGTTGGTATGGGGACTTCGCAAAATACGATATCTCATAAACGACTCTAACTAAAATCCTGCAACAAACACCACTGACATTCTGATTTACACTGCTTTTAGTTTGTTAATGTCAATAGGCACTGTTCCATTCAAAACGTACATGTTTGCACAAAAAATTTACTTTCTAAGTAACATTAAAACAGGTTTACTGGCTAGCAATACAAGCCCCTGACTAGCAATACATTCTGTGAAACCCACACATCAATAGCACTTTCCAATTCCGCAATATTTGTGGTGCAAATTTTAGGTGATACATCCTGTATACAGGGTGTTACAAATATGTACAGCCACACTTTCGCGAAACATTCCTCACACACAAAGAAAGAAAATATGTTATGTGGACATGTGTCCAGAAACGCTTACTTTCCATGTTAGAGCCCATTTTATTACTACTCTTCAAATTATATTAATCATGGAATGGAAACACACAGCAACAGAACGTACCAGCGGGACTTCAAACACTTTGGTACAGGAAATGTTCAAAATGTCCTCCGTTAGCGAGGATACATGCATCCACCCTCCGTCGCATGGAAACCCTGATGCGCTGATGCAGCCCTGGAGAATGGCCTATTGTATCACAGCCGTCCACAATACGAGCACGAAGGGTCTCTACATTTGGAACCGGTGTTGCGTAGACAAGAGCTTTCAAATGCCCCCATAAATGAAAGTCAAGACGGTTGAGGTCAGGAGAGCGTGGAGGCCATGGAATTGGTCCGCCTCTACCTATCCATCGGTCACTGAATCTGTTGTTGAGGAGCGTGCGAACACTTCGACTGAAATGTGCAGGAGCTCCATCGTGCATGAACCACATGTTGTGTCGTACTTGTAAAGGCACATGTTCTAGTAGCACAGGTAGAGTATCCCGTATGAAATCATGATAACGTGCTCCATTGAGCGTAGGTGGAAGAACATGGGGACCAATCAAGACATCACCAAACGTTCACAGAAAATCTGTGTTGATGACTTGATTGCACAATTGCGTGCGGATTCTCGTCAGCCCGCACATGTTGAGCGTGAAAATTTACAATTTGATCACGTTGGAATGAAGCCTCATCCGTAAAGAGAACATTTGCACTGAAATGAGGATTGACACATTGTTGGATGAACCATTCGCAGAAGTGTACCCGTGGAGGCCAATCAGCTGCTGATAGTGCCTGCACACGCTGTACATGGTACGGAAACAACTGGTTCTCTCGTAGCACTCTCCATACAGTGACGTGGTCAACGTTACATTGTACAGCAGCAACTTCTCTGGCGCTGACATTAGAGTTATCGTCAACTGCACGAAGAATTGCCTTGTCCTTTGCAGGTGTCCTCGTCGTTCTAGATCTTCCCCAGTCGTGAGTCATAGGCTAGAATATTCCGTGCTCCCTAAGACGCCGATCAATTGCTTCGAACGTCTTCCTGTCGAGACACATTCGTTCTGCAAAATTTGTCTCGATACAAACGTGCTCCGCCACGGCTATTGCCCCGTGCTAATCCATACATCAAATGGGCATCTGCCAACTCCGCATTTGTAAATATTGCACTGACTGCAAAACCACGTTCGTGATGAACACTAACCTGTTGATGCTACGTACTGATGTGCTTGATGCTAGCTAGTACTGTAGAGCAATGAGTCGCATGTCAACACAAGCACCGAAGTCAACATTGCCTTCCCTCAATTGGGCCAACTGGCGGTGAATCGAGGAAGTACAGTACATACTGACGAAACTAAAATGAGCTCTAACATGGAAATTAAGCGTTTCCGGACACATGTCCAGATAACATCTTTTCTTTATTTATGTGTGTGAGGAATGTTTCCTGAATGTTTGGCCGTACCTTTTTGTAACACCCTGTATATGTATTCCATCTGATAAAGTATTAGTTGATTACCATCTCACACTATTTTCAATCTTTTTGATGATGACCAATAGTTGCTGACAGTGGTTAGTAAAATAAAATATGTTCTTTGATTGCATCAAATGTCAAGTTAAAATAACAATTTTTTACTAGCTTCCATCACTCTGAAACTTACCAGCCATCGGCAGTACGGTCCCCAATAGCGGAGAATCCGGTGTCGCAGCAATCTGAATCGGTCCACAGCCACCATGATGTGCGTTTCATTAGCCAGTGCCTGGTGAATCTTCGTAGCAGAGAGAGCCTCCATTTGCCTTCCTGGAGGCCTCAACCACGCTGGGTTACACGACTCCACGTAGCTCCGAACATTTTCCACATTGCAGTACTCCAGTCTGGTGGTAACTACTCTGCACTCGGTCACCTGCTTCCTGACGTATTCGTCCACGAGTGCCTGCCATGTGCTCCAAGCACTCGTCAAACACGCGCTCTGGTTGTTCATCCAGTCCCTGATGCTCTTGCACAAGCTGTCACACAAGGTTTCGCATAGGTCACCGGCGCCCAGCAATTCTTCCAGCTCCCTGCAAATGTCGCCTACAATGTTATTAGAACTGCTCTGCTGGCACAGCAGGTAGAAATTCTCCACAAAGCTGATGTCCTCATGGACTGCCTTCCAAACCTGTTCGCTGTTCGGTTTGAGCTTGTACAGGTGGCCACCAGTCTCTAGCAGCTCCAGACCTGGGAAGGTGCCCTCATACTGGCGCTCAAGTATGTCGAGGCTACTGTCGCCCAGACAGGCGTTCGTCAACAGGGCGAATGTGGCTCTGTTCGTATCCAGTGTCTGGCTAATTTCTCTGTAAGAGGTGCAGTACATCCTGAGCCCGAAGTCGCATTTCGTGGCCTTTGACAGCCACGCGCCACTGTGTACGGTCATGGCCGTCGAGGAGGTCTTGTGCTTGAGCTGGACGAGCAGGGTGTTCACCTCATTTTGTCCCTCAGGTCGCCATACCAACACCACGTCATCGAACTTCCCAGCATCGCCATTGTTGGCACACAACTGAAAGTGTAGCCCATACCGCACGCAGCGGAGGAAGACCAGGGCCAGCAGGCGCTCCTCGTACCGGTCCCCCTCTCCTGTAGAGTGTGGTCCTTTATTGTATTCCAGAGCAGCAGACCTACAACAAGCAAGATGATAACGATGATGATGATGATAGTGATTATGACGATGGTTTTCGTGTGCTCAAGGGCGAGGGTAAAACACCCTTGCTGTATATGAATGTATGCATATACGAGGGTAATCCCAAAAGTAAGGCCTCCTATTTTTTCATAAGTACATAGACCTGTTTATTTCTACAATGGCTTACGTCAGTTTACAGCTTGGACATTTAGTTATTTTTCGACCTAATCAGTATTCCTGTCGATGTATTTTTGTAGACGCTGTGGCAGGTTTTGTTTGCCCATGTCGTACCAGCTCGCCGCCGTGCTGTTCAGAAAGTTATGAACCTTTTCTTTCACCTCGTCATCGGAGCTGAATCGCTGGGACCACAGTTAACACTGGCAGGTACTGTGAGACTCTGAAAAAACTCAAACGGGCAATTCAGAACCCGAGAAGAGGAATGTTGAGCAACGGCGCACACATTCTCCGACAACGCTCGCCCACACATAGCTCGGCAAACCGTTGCTCTCCTGCAACAGTTTCAGTGGAACATAATCACCCACCCACCCTATAGTCCTGACTTGGCGCCAGTGACTATCACCTGTTCCCTAGGTTAAAAGAACGTTTGGCCGGAAAGCGATTCAGCTCCGACGACGAAGTGAAAGAAGAGGTTCGCAACTTTCTGAACAGCATGGCGGCGAGGTGGTATGACATGGGCATACAAAAACTGCCACAGAATCTACAAAAATGCATCGGCAGAAATGGTGATTATGTCGAAAAATAGCTAAATGTTCAAGCTGTAAACTGATGCAAAACATTGTAGAAACAAACAGGTCTATGTGCGTATAAAAAAATAGGAGGCTTTACTTTTGGGATTACCCTCGTAGCTCAAAGTAACATGAAAAAGTATAGTTTACAGATTTATCATAACAGTATTAAATTTACAATGGTACCATTTTTCTAGATAGGAAGCCTGCTTGTCAGTGCAATCGGTCGATCATTGCACAAGTTTTCCGATACCATTAGAAAAGTAGAAACAAGTTTTTCATTTCAGCAGCAAATGATGTACGAACCACTCACTTGTTCCACCTCTCCCTTCACTGGAGGTAACTGGATGGCCTCTTAAATGACGGCTGCTATCTAGTCTGCAACCTAATGGCTAGCGCCATCAAAATTTAAAATTAAATATTCTGTTGTGTCATCTCCCTTACAGTCGTGCATGACGGAGATGTAAATGGCTTGTTTGGCTGAATCACCTGATGGACAGCTGCGATGAGTTAAGGCAACATTCATCTCTCAGACTTCGATCTCTATCACATCAAACTCGCAGTAGGATCCATAGAAACGCGTGGCGCTTGAGTTGGCAAGACCGCAACAGTTTTAAAAGAATGGTTAACGGAATTTTGGCTGTTTTATATTATTCATTGTACGTTTCATATTAGTTCGATTCCACGAAAAGACGATGTTTACCGCAACTCACTTCATCCCAGTCAGCACCAATAAGACATCAAACATTGATTTCCTAATCCTGGACACACTCTAAGAACATCACTTATGATCACAAAGAACAACTGCAAAATGGCAGTTTCATATTTGAAGTTGAACAAAAAATGGCTTTGAATCCTCTTCTTAGAAGACAAGTTTCAACGATTTGGGATTTTTAATTATTGAAAGTGATGTTTAAGGGCAACTGTGTCAAGAAGATACTATGAATCACTTCCGGAGCTGCGTCATAGTCGCGAATTAAAACAGTGATCCGGGAAGTGAAGAATAAATTCCTTTTTCTTTTATTTTCGTCAATGATCACAAGACTTTTGCCCAGAAATGATCATTTTTATAGCTTCAAAAAATGAAATACAACTAACAGATTACATCTTAAAACAATAAAATTTTCCATAATGAAAAATTATTACTGTCATACATGTGGAAACATGAGCTTAAAATATGACGAAGCATACCTATTTTCTCACATATACTACTATATAAAAAAAAGCCGTAAAATGTTCACAAAATCAGGTTAGCTTGTCACACATTTAAAATACGGTGTAAACCAACCCACAGTTCCGGCGGAGTCATGCTACCAATAGCGCTGCTTTTCATAACACACTGCAGTACAGTAGCACAACATATGTTTGTCCCATAAGCTCGTTAGCTGTCGCTACTGTACGTCTACAAAGCCTATAAAATTGTAGAGAATGCATTAAGTAAATAGTGCAACAGGTAAAGTCTACAGCAGACTTGCCAAGTGCGTAACTTATTAAAGTGATAAAATGTAATAATTAAAACATGAATAAAGGTAAATTTAAAATTGTTGAAAAGGAAATAATTAATAATATGCGATTCAGAAACGATCTCGTTGTCATTTTAAAGAATTGCCTGGTGATTAGAACCTGTACACCGCCACCTCACTTTATTAGCCAAATGTTTATTATGGAGATTTCTTCCGCTACCAGTGTATGAATTGGCTCTCTCTGAGCCAAGTGCCACAGCACAACAGCGCCGTACCAGCATTGTCCACAGGGGTAAGTATACAATTGGTGAAACTAGCATCCTCTTACCTTGTAGGCAATGCCCTCGTGTTGGTGTATCAAGACTGCCTGGCAATGTCAATCAGCTGCTGTAGGTACAACAGACCTTTTGCAAATTCCATAAAGAATAAACAGAATACTCACCCTCCATGACCAGATGCCATTGCAGTTACTATGTCCTGTAGCGTAGGCATTCTGGAAAATAAAAATGGGAATATGAACACAGAAATGGCAAGCTGTATTAATTGCATCATGATTTTTTTTTATTAAAAACTATAACCAGATAGCAATCATATGTTCTCACACTCTCTCCAAAGCATGCATGGGCAATATACGAGGGTGAGTCAAATGAAAATTTTAAATATTTTTTAAAATATTGTTTATTGTGCGGAAGTGGTACAGAGCTGTATCACTTTTCAACATAATCTCCCCCACGCTCAATGCAAGTCATCCAGCTCTTACAAAGTGCATAAACTCCTTTAGAAAAAATTCTTTTGGTAGTACTCGCAACTACTCATGCACCACGTGGCGTACCTTTTCATCAGAACGGATCTTCTTTCCTCCCATTGCGTCTTTGAGTGGTCCAAACATATGGAAATCACTTGGGGCAAGGTCTGGTGAGTATGGTGGATGAGCAAGACACTCAAAATGCAGTTCTGTGATTGTTGCAACTGTTGTACGGGCAGTGTGGGGCCTTCCATTGTCATGTTGTAAAAGGACAGCTGCTGACAGAAATCCACGTCGCTTTGATTTGATTGCAGGCCGCAGATGATTTTTTAGGAGATCTTTGTATGATGCACTGATGACAGTGGTCCCTCTAGGCATGTAATGATCAAAACTGACGCCTTTTTCGTCCCAAAAGAGGGTCATCATAACCTTCCCTGCTCATGGTTCTGTTCGAAACTTCTTTGGTTTTGGTGATGAGGAATGGCGCCATTCCTTGCTCACTCTCTTCGTTTCCGGTTGGTGAACCCAGGTTTCGTCGCCAGTAACGATTCTTGCAAGGGAGCCATCACCTTCTCGTTCAAAGCGCCGAAAAAGTTCTTCACAAGCATCAACACGTCGTTCTCTCATTTCAGGTGTCAGCTGCCGTGGCACCCATCCTGCAGACACTTTGTGAAACTGCAGCACATCATGCACAATGTGGTGTGCTGACCCATGACTAATCTGTAAAGATGTTGCAATGTCATTCCGTGTCACTTGGCGGTTTTCCTTCACTATGGCTTCAACTGGTGCAATGTTCTGTGGAGTCACAACTCGTTGTGCCTGACCTGGACGAGGAGCATCTTCCAATGAAGTCACACCATTTGCGAACTTCCTACTCCATTCGTAGACTTGCTGCTGTGACACACATGCATCACCGTTCTGAACCTTCATTCGTCGATGAATTTCAACAGGTTTCACACCTTCACTACGCAAAAACCGAATAACAGAACGCTGTTCTTCCCTGGTGCAAGTCGCAAGTGGAGCGGTCATCTTTATACTGATACTGCGACGGTATGTGTGCATCTGCACTATGCTGCCACCTACAGGCCATTCTGCACGCTCTTTGTAGCAAGTTTACCAACTTACAGGATAACGGTGCGAAATTTCGATTTGTTATTACAAATTTAAGGTTTTCATTTTACTCACCCTCGTATGTATATTCTTTCTCATTTCGTATATTTTCAAACACAAACTGTCTAAACAACAATGTGCTGTCCTGATTTCGTCCTCCCAGTCAATTTTCAGAGGAAGTGGGAAAGTTCACTATGTAATCTGAATTTGCAAATAGCAATAAAAAAAGGCTCAAGATTAGAGAGGGAGGAAGGGGATATACAGAGGGGGGAGGAAGTGATGCACAGGGAGAGAGGAAGAGAAAATTAGAGAGAGAGAGGAGGGAGAAGGAGATGATCCACGTGAGGAGAACGGAGAGATGTACAGAGAGAAAATGGAGAAGGAGACTGGTACATACATCCAATTCCCATACATATTTAGCAATTGCAAAGCATTGGCAAGACCATTAAAACAACATGATAACAGTGCAAATATCGACGGGACGTGCTGTGCGCCTTGTTTGGAAAGAATATTCTTCCATTTCCGCATGGAACTTCTTCTTGACAACAGTAACGCCCACTTTTCTCCATGTCCTCAATCATGCATTCAGCACTGCTTGTTTTTGCTTAGGTTTATTTTCCAGCAGTGTAAAATGTGCATTAACGGTAATGGATAGGTTTACTGCTACCTCGTGTATGAATTCATTGAGTGCACTGAAAGAGCGGCACTACGAACTGTGGTGAAATTTTCCCACAGCGACGGCATCCAAACCATTGTACCATAGGGTCTGTCTGAGAGATATCGCATTACTCTGTTTCGCTTTGTCCTGCTATGTGACGAGCCGCAGGTCCCTTGAACCGAGATATTCAGAAAATATCCCCGCAGAAACTTCGAAATTTTTGCCGGAGGAGTCGTATTTACGCTAAACGACCCCAAAACTGGAACAACGTTGTGATTATTCTCTTTCACAAGAAACTGAACAAGTAACACACATGTCGACCTCATGTTCGTAATATACGTGATATCCATTAAAATTATCACCAGTCACACAGAACAGAACATTAATCAGACAAATTAAAAAGCTGTTTTGAGAAGCTGATATAACACAGAACGTCATTTGCACATCTAACATGGATACTCTGCAAATCACATTTATGTGCCTGGTAGAGGGTTCATCGAACCACCTTCACAATTCTCTATTATTCCAATCTCATATAGCGCGCAAAGAATGAACACCTATATCTTTCCGTACGAGCTCTGATTTCCCTTATTTTATCGTGGTGATCGTTCCGCCCTATGTAGGTCGGTGTCAACAAAATATTTTCGCATTCGGAGGAGAAAGTTGGTGATTGGAATTTCGTGAGAAGATTCCGTCGCAACGAAAAACGTCTTTCTTTTAACGATTTCCAGCCCGAGTCCCGTATCATTCCTGTGACACTCTCTCCCATATTTCGCGATAATACAAAACGTGCTGCCTTTCTTCGAACTTGTTCGATGTCATACATAGGTATTTAGTTGAATTTACGGCTTTTAGATTAGATTGATTTATTGTGTAACCGAAGTTTAACGAGTTCCTTTTAGTTCTCATGTGGATGACCTCACAGTGTTCGTTATTTTTTTATAAATCGTATCGCAGTTTGTTTTGATCTTCTGATGACTTTATTAGTCGATAAACGAGAGCGTCATCTGCAAACTACCGAAGACGGATGCTCAGATTGTCTCCCAGATCGTTTATATAGATAAGGAACAGCAAAGGGCCTATAACACTACCTTGGGGAACACCTGAAATCACTTCTGTTATACTCGATGACTTTCCGTCAATTACTACGAACTGTGAGCTCTCTCACAGGAAATCGCAAATCCAGTCACATAACTGAGGCAATATTCCATAAGCACGTAATTTTACTACGAGCCGCTTGTGTGGTACAGTGTCAAAAGCATTCCGGAAATCCAGGAATACCGAATCTATCTGAAATCCCTTGTCAATAACACTCAGCACTTCATGTGAATAAAGAGCTAGTGGTGTTTCACAGGAACGATGTTTTCTAAACCCATGTTGACTGTGTGTCAGTAGACCGTTTCCTTCGAGGTAATTCATAATGTTCGAACACAATGTATGTTCTAAACTCCTGCTGCATATCGACGTTAACGATATGGGCCTGTAATTTAGTGGATTACTCCTACTACCTTTCTTGAATATTGGTGTACCTTTGCAACTTTCCAGTCTTTGGGTACGGATCTTTCGTCGAGCGAACGGTTGTTTATGATTGTTAAGTATGGAGCTAATGCATCAGCATACCCTGAAAGGAACCTAACTGGTATACAGTCTGGACCAGAAGACTTGCTTTTATTAAGTGATTTGAGTTGCTTCAGAACTCCGAGGGTATTTACTTCTACGTTACTCATGTTGGCTGCTGTTCTCGATTTGAATCCTGGAATATTTACTTCGTCTTCTTTTGTGAAGGCATTTCGGAAGGCTGTGTTTAGTAAATCTGCTTTGGCAGCACTGTCTTAGATAGTATCTCCATTGTTATGGCGCAGAGAAGGCATTGATTGTTTCTTCACATACGACCAGAACCTCTTTGGATTTTCTGCCAGGTTTCGAGACAAAGTTTCGTTGTGGAAACTGCTATAGGCGTCTCGCATTTAACTCCGCGCCAAGTTTCGAGCTTCTGTAAAGAATCGCCAATCTTGGAGATTTTGCGTCTGTTTAAATTTGGCATGATTGTTTCGTTGTTTCTGTAACAGTGTTCCAACCCGTTTTGTGTACCAAGGAGGATCAGCTGCGTCGTTTGTTAGTTTATTTGGTATAAACCTCTCAATTGCTGCCGATACTATTTCTTTGAATTTAAGCCACATGTGGTCTACACTTATATTACTAATTTGGAATGAGTGGAGATTGTCTCTCAGGATGGCGTCAAGTGAATGTTTATCTGCTTTTTTGAATAGGTATATTTTTCGCTTTTCGAGGATTTGGGGATAACAATGTTCAATCTCGCCACGACAACCCTGTGCTCACTAACCCCCATATCGGTTTTGATGCTGGTCATTAACTCAGGATTATTTGTTGCTAAGAGGTCAAGTGTGTTTTCACAACCGTTTACTATTCGCGTGGGCTCATGAACTAACTGCTCGAAATAATTTTCAGAGAATGCGTTTAACACAATTTGGAATGATATTTTATGCGTACCTCCGGAAATAAACATGTATTTTCGCCAACATATCGAGGGTAAATTAAAGTCATCACCAACTATTATCCTATGAGTCAGGTACGTGTTTCAAATCAGACTCAAGTTTTCTTTGTACCTTTCAGCAACTGAATCATCTGAACTGGGAGGTCGGTAAAAGGATCCAATTATTATTTTGTTCCGGTTGCCAACAATGACCTCTGCCCATACTAACTCACAGGAAGTACCTACTTCAATTTCGCGACAAGTTAAACTACTTCTAACAGCAACAAACCCAACCACCCTTTGGCGCACTTCGAGGAATCTGCAGCCTACACGGTCGCAGAACCGTCTGAGCCTCTGATTCAGACCCTCCAGTCGGCTCTGTACCAGAGGTCCGCAATCGGTCCTGTCGACTATGCTGCAAATGGTCGGCTCTGCTTTCATCTTGCAAGCAAGACTGGCAGCCTTTACCATTTCTGTTAGCCGCTCGAAATCAGAGAGAATCTCTTCTGATCCAAAGCGACACACATCATTGGTACCGACGTGAGCGACCACCTGCAGTTGTCTGCACCCTGTGCTCTTCATGGCATCCGGGAGGACCCTTTGCACATCTGGAATAACTCCACCCAGTATGCACACGGAGTGAACATTGGTTTTCTTTCCCTCCTTCTCAGCCAAGTCCATAAGGGGCCCCATAACGCGTCTAACGTTGGAGCTCCCAACTACCAATAGTCCCACCCTCTGCGATTGCCCGGATCTTGCAGGCTAAGTGGTTTCCTCTGAAACAGGACAGGCAAAGGCATCCGGCTCAGCGACAGTGTCAGCCACAGACAGTAGGTGGAACCTGTTTGCCAGACAAACCGGAGAGGCCTTACGTGCGGCCGCATGGGAAGTCTTTCGCCGCCGGCTTCGCCCTGGAGCGACCTCCCACTCGACCGCAGGTGAGGGGTCAGCCTCAGTGCGAGCAATAACTGGGTTGGCCACCGGTGAGGACCGATCGGAGGACTCTGACGCGCTGGACGTCCGTTGGATCCCCACGGCCGTTCCACAACAGTGCTGCCCATCCACTGCAGCCTCAAGCTGTGTAACCGAAGCCATCACAGCCTGAAACTGAGAGCGAAGTGTCACCATCTAGGCTCGCATCCGCTCACGACAATCGCAGTACCTGGCCATATCAAAGACCGTGGAAAACTAAACTATGCAGATAAACGGACTATCGATTCGAGCTACGGAAATCTACTGCAGACCCTGACGAAAACGCATGAACTGTGTCTAGTAATACGCAGATATTCAAGAACCTTACTACCGAAGCACTCAGGTGAAACTAAATATTTTCCCCCTGACAAGGAACTTGTAATATACCACAAAATCGGTTTACTTTCTAACGCAAACGAAAACGCGAAAACTGTGGCTATTAGATTTTAAATTGACACGCAGAAACTCAAGAAACTAAACTATTAAAGCACACAGACAATATAATAAAATTCGCTCCTGGTTAGGAACTCGTAAATGTCGCAAATGCGGTTTACTTATCTGTTGCTGCGTCTGTCGCGTTCGGCTACTACTGCTTGGCTGTACATCATGAACGTAATTATTGAACAGAGCAATGAGTATGAAAGCCCTTCACTTAGTTCAACAAAATCTTTAATGACAACACTTAAGAGCACTGCGCTCGTGCAAGTATACTGACTAAATATTTAGGTTCATACTACGACTTCCATTATAATTGAACAGAGTAATGAGGAAATCAAAACTGGAGACAGTGTCAAAAAAAAATGCATGTTCCCTAAACTGTTCTTAGCGGCCCTAGAGAACGTAAGCAGATGTTTAAACTGTGAAAGCGGACACGTGATACCTGTTAGCAGCACAGCTGAAGCACCCTAGGTTTGCTGATGAAGTATGAAAGTTAATGGGAACACTAGAAGGATGCTGTACGTTAAAAAGGAGGTTGTAGTTTATGTGACACTTACGTCTTTGCCGCAAGGAGACTTGTAACTAAGCACATGACTGAAGTAGATCTCTTTTTATTCAAAGTTTATGTTGGTCTTAGCTAAAGTCACAACTAAGGATTATGTCGGTTGTACCTGACGTCAGTCTTCTTTCTCGCCAATGCTCGTGTAAATTCCGTTTTTGGCGAACTTAATGCGCGGAGGCTGTTTTTCCGCAAGCTGTCGCTGTCTGTTTATGTATGCTGCGATCGCTAATATCCCCTTAATAAGCATAGGGCAGATTATACATGTTGTGAATATTTATATGGATTAGTAAATATGAGAATTCTATACAAATAGGATCATTGGACATAGCTGAAACTTAGTTGTTGTTGTGATCTTCAGTCCAGAGACTGGTTTTATGCAGCTCTCCATGCTACTCTATCCTGTGCAAGCGTCTTCATCTCCCAGTACCTACTGCATCCTACATCCTTCTGAATCTGCTAACTGTATTCATCTCCCGGTCTCCCTCTACGATTTTTACCCTCCAAGCTGCCCTCCAGTACTAAATTGGTGATTCCTTGATGCCTCAGAACGTGTCCTACCAACCGATCCCTTCTTCTAGTCAAGGTGTGCGACAAATTTCTCTTCTCCCTAATTATATTCAACACCTCCTCATTAGTTATGTGATCTACCCACCTAATCTTCAGCATTCTTCTGTAGCACCACATTTCAAAAGCTTCTATTCTCTTCTTGTCCAAACTATTTATCGTCCACGTTTCACTTCCAACATGGCCACACTCCATACAAATACTTTCATAAACGACTTACTGACACTTAAATCTATACTCGATGTTAACAAATTTCTCTTCTTCAGAAACGCTTTCCTTGCCATTGTGCCACTGCCAGTCTACATTTTATATCCTCTCTGTTTCGACCATCATCAGTAATTTTGCTCCCCAAATACCAAAACTCATTTACTAATCTTATACCCTCAGCAACACCAGATTTAATTCGACTACATTCCATTATCCTCGTTTTGCTGCTTTTGTTGATGTTCATCTTATATCCTCCTTTCAAGACACTGTCCATTCCGTTCAGCTGCTCTTCCAGGTCCTTTTCTGTCTCTGACAAAATTACAATGTCATCAGCGAACCTCAAAGTTTTTATTTCTTCTCCATAGATTTTAATTCCTACTACGAATTTTTCTTTTGTTTCGTTTACTGCTTGCTCAATATACAGATTGACTAACATCGGAGAAACTTAGTACTAACCTATTTAACTACTATTCTGGCTCCAAATATGTACACTTTTTCCATGCATATTTACATATTTTGACCATTTGGGGACAAACACATGCATAATGTACATATAAAGCACTTTGAGTTTAACTGTGTGTATAATACACATTATTTTCAGTTCAGATGCATATTTTAATGGTTTTGTGCAGACACTTCAGTTTTTATGGTCCTGATATACGCTTCAGGAATTGGGCTTGAAGAAGGGAAAGGAGGGGGGGGGGGGAGGATAATCCAAATAGAAAGTTAAGATTATCACAAGAGGAAGCAACCCTCTGCAGAACGAGTGTGATAAACAGCTCTATTTACCCATAACCACAACCAGCAAGCCTTTCATTTCATGACAGTGTAAATATAGCCTTCTAAGTCAGGTACCATGGCTGACTTGACAGTGACACAGTAGCAGAGTTGTCTTGTGGAATTTGAACAAACCCTGCCAGAGTGGCTGTCAAGAAATTGGTTGCCTCTAGGTCACACCCACTCCCTGTCAGGAAATTGGACACCTCAAGGTCACACCCACTCCCTGTCACGAAATCGGACACCTCAAGGTCACACCCACTCCCTGTCACGAAATCGGACATCTCAAGGTCACATCCGCTCCCTGCAGTTTGCCAGCACTAAGAGCTGTGATTCACCCATCCCATAACTTAATTAAAAAAGTATGTGTAAAATTTATGATAATTTCAGTTTTAATGGTCCTAAATCTCTCAAAATAAATCAGTCATTTTAAAATAATATTTTGTTTTATAGAGAGATTTTTATTGGCCACTGCTCGTGTAGCTCCTTATGAAGAGAGTCTGCCTGAGTAGCCGGCCAGTGTGGCCGAGCGTTTCTAGGCACTACAGTCTGGAACCGTGCGACCGCTACAGTCGCAGGTTCGAATAGCTCTGAGCACTATGGGACTCAACTGCTGAGGTCATTAGTCCCCTAGAACTTAGAACTAGATAAACCTAACTAACCTAAGGACATCACAAACATCCATGCCCGAGACAGGATTCGAACCTGCGACCGTAGCGGTCTTGCGGTTCCAGACTGTAGCGCCTTTAACTGCATGGCCACTTCGGCCGGCTCGCAGGTTCGAAACCTGCCTCAGGCATGGATGTGTGTGATGTCCTTAGGTTAGTTAGGTTTAAGTAGTTCTAAGTTCTAGGGGACTGATGACCTCTGAAGTTAAGTCCGATAGTGCTCAGAGTCATTTGAACCATTTTCTGCCTGAGTTACTGTTACCCCATCAGCCTATCCTTACTAGATGGTGTACTTGATTGGGGGCAGCAATGTTTTATTCTTATAATTTTGGTGCCATTAAATCACTATGAAATAAAATGAATACTTGTATATTTAATTCTAAAGCAAATACTTCTTTCATTGTAGGTTTACTCACCATATGATGCCACACGTATCAGAGTCGAAAAGCAGCATTTGACTGCAAAAATGTGCAGCAGAATGTAATTAACATTTCGACAAACTATTCTAAATTGCCCTCTACAATGAGCCACGTGTCTCCCATAGGCAGACTGAGTACCTGTTGCTGAGGAATTTCAGAGATTCTTCAGTCGTGGCCTAGGGAAACTGGATGATTTCATAATCAGCAACCTGCACTACTAGCTCTTTTGTTTCATAAAGAAGGTATTTTATGGTGAAAGCGTGAAAAAAGAACTTGATCTGAAACTGTCATAAATATTTTCCCACAAATTTGCGCCTATACCTTCTTGTGATATGGGTAGTCGTTTCCTGTCTACATAAATATGTTGACTGACAATTGCAGGAACATCACAGGAAAAAATAGCTATGTTGCCAGTTATTAACCTCACAAAAAGGAGAAGGTTAGGTTAGTGTTTAACGTCCCGTCGACAACGAGGTCATTAGAGACGGAGCGCAAGCTCGGGTTAGGGAAGGACTGGGAAGGAAATCGGCCGTGCCCTTTCAAAGGACCCATCCCAGCATTTGCCTGAAACGATTTAGGGAAATCACGGAAAACCTAAATCAGGATGGCTGGAGACGGGATTGAACCGTCGTCCTCCCGAATGCGAGTCCAGTGTGCTACCATTGCGCCACCTCGCTCGGTCAAAAAAAAAAAAAGGAGAAGTGAATTAATAAATTGGGAACAAAGATGACAGTGCATATTTTAATGTATTTCAACTTGATATGAAGAGCTACAGACGCGAAATTTAACCGACAGGAAGAAGATGCTGTGATATGCAAATGATTAGCTTTTCAGAGCATTCACACAAGACTGGCACCGGTGGCGACACCCACAACGTGCTGATATGAAGAAAGTTTCCAACCGATTTCTCATACACAAACAGCAGTTGACCGGCGTTGCCTGGTGAAACGTTGTTGTGAAGCCACGTGTAAGGAGGACAAATGCGTACCGTCACGTTTCCGACTTTGATAAAGGTCGTATGTTGCCTATAGCGATTGCGGTTTATCGTATCGCGACATTGCTGCTCGCGTTGGTTGAGGTCCAATGACTGTTAGCAGAATATGGAATCGGTGGGTTCACACGAGGGTAATACGAAACGCCGTGCTGGATCCCAACGGCCTCGCATCAATAGCAGTCGAGATGACAGGCATATTATCCTCATGGCTGTAACGAATCGTGCAGCCACGTCTCGATCCCTGAGTCAACAGATGGGGACGTTTGCAAGACAACAACCACCTGCACGAACAGTTGGACGACGTTTGCACCAGCATAGACTATCAGCTCGGAGACCATGGCTGCGGTTACCCTTCACGCTGCATCACAGACAGGAGCGCCTGTGATAGTGTACTCAACAACGAACCTGGGTGCACGAATGGCAACGCTCATTGGAAGCGTGTATTTGTCATCGCCATACTGGCGTATCACCCGGCGTGATGGTATGGGGTGCCATTGGTTACACGTCTCGGTCACCTCTTGTTCGCATTGACGGCACTTTGAACAGTGGGCGTTACATTTCAGATGTGTTACGACCCGTGACTCTACCCTTCATTCGATCCCTGCGAAACCCTACATTTCAGCAGGATAATGCACGACTGCGTGTTACAGGTCCTGTACGGGCCTTTCTGGATACAGAATACGTTCTACTGCTGCCCTGGCCAGCACATTCTCCAGATCTCTCATCAATTGAAAACGTCTGGTCAATGGTGGCCGAGCAACTGGCTCGTCACAATAAGCCAGTTACTACTCTCGATGAACATTCTGTAGACACGATTTTATCCTGAACTCGAAAACAGTTACCAAAACTACTTTAAGCAACACAAAATTTTCCCAATTTGTGGGTGGAGGACCCCAGCTTTCCCTTTGTTAAACGATATTTCATTCCCCCAAACCCCTCCCCCCGTAACCCCCTCTTGGCCGACTTCTAGAATCGTCCGTGATTGGCACACTACTAGGATACAGAAGCAAGCGAAACATAGTGCACTCCACAAACAAGAGTTACGAAAAGCTTTAATCGGCTCACAAAACAGCCAACTGACGTAAAGATTCACGGTCCCTTGCAGATAGGTAGTGGAATGAATTCAAACATTAAATCGGAAGATGACTGAAACGCAGAGAGCAAAAACTTCCGCCACATTTTAAACAGTGAGTGAAAGCGGTTTGGAAACATTTAATGGTATTACAGCACGAATAAACTGACCTACAGTCATGTGATTCAGTGCCGAGGAAAGTGGCACGAATTCTCTCAATTAAATCGGACATTCATAGGACTGCCACATTCAAAACTCCTATAGCTCATGAAGGAAACGATCAGCCTCATTAAAATATTTACATAGCACTCAGAAATATAATACACATAGGAGACATACCCGCTGCTCCCTCCAGACCAATGTACATAATTACCTCTGTGTCCACCCGATGTGTCGCCAAAATATGCGTGGGAGGAAGAGGACTGTTTGAGAAAACAAGTAGGAGAAAGAGTAGTGTTATGTGTTCACAAGAAAAATTATAAAATGGGAAGACAAATTGGGAAATTGAGTTGAAGGAAATTTGAGAACCCATTGCACCAGTCATTGAACACCCAATGTTGGGATAACAATGAGGACCGTACAGTGTGTGCGATTTAAAAAGGTATGTGGCTGATTCGCGCCACGGTGGAGAGCAGTTGTACACAGCACTACGAACTGAAAGTAGTGCTAGCCCGCAACAGCAAAAAAGGAGTCGAGAAGTAAATTTTGAGTCTCAGGAACGAGAAGTTTGGTTGGGATTAGGGTAGTTGTGCAATGAATATAAAACAATGTTAGGGATTCTTATGGACAGTATGACCGGTCGAAAGGAAATTGTAGCCTATTACTGAAAGTGTCGTCACAGTAGTCTGTTTCGTCTCAATATATTGTCGCAGTGGCTGTATTGTAAAGAATATGTATAAAATGTGTGTTTGATGTTATTATTATATGTTACTTTTACGTATCCTTTCGAACCATATGTTATACTGTACCAGTGCTGATGCGAGGCTGAATTCAAACGTGAGCTTCAAAGAAACCTTTTACAGTTTGCAGGCAGCATGAACGGTTCGAGTGTCAAATATTACTTTGATGGCATTCGGACATGCGAAGAGGAGTCGAAGGCCATCTAAAAATTGAATTAATTGTTAAAAGTAATGGTATCGCTCTACACTTGTCTAGTAAATGGTTGCTAAATGGTTTTACAAAGGGTTACATTAGCAGTGGTTAAAACAATTTTGGACAAGACTCAACTCAGAAGAACTGAACTGGTTATTCTCAGTACCAGGTGACATTTGTATAGTTATTACTAGCTCTGTTGGCACTAATCTCAGCAAAACAGTAGCACTTGCTGAGTGGAGTTTGTTGTATTGGCTGCTGTGGGAATCTGCAAGGAAGGAGAGAAGTTGCAATAGCCGGACAGGAATCCAATCATATGTACAAAACACTCTGCAAGAATAACAGACACTTTATTTCTATAAATAAATGAAAAACAGCTTGCTCCATTACACACTATTACTACTCGCAGAACGCAGGTTACGTATCGTGTTCCTATTACTAACAAGGGAACCTCCTCATCGCACCCCCCTCAGATTTAGTTATAAGTTGGTACAGTGGATAGGCCTTGAAAAACTGAACACAGATCAATCGAGAAAACAGGAAGAAGTTGTGTGGAACTATGAAAAAGTAAGCAAAATATACAAACTGAGTAGTCCATGCCCAAGATGGGCAACAGCAAGGATAATCTGAACCGAGGAGCGCCGTGGTCCCGTGGTTAGCGTGAGGAGCTGCGGAACGAGAGGTCCTTCGTTCAAGTCTCCCATCAAGTGAAAAATTTTTCTTTATTTTCGCAAAGTTATGATCTGTTCATTCGTTCATTGACGTCTCTGTTCACTGTAGTAAGTTTAGTGACTGTGTTTTGCGACCGCACCGCAAAACCTTGCGACTAGTAGACGAAAGGACGTGCCTCTCCAATGGTAACCGAAAATATTTGATCGCAAGGTCATAGGTCAACCGATTCCTCCACAGGAAAACACGTCTGATATATTCTATACGACACTGGTGAGGGCATGTGCGTCACATGACAGGAATATGTTGTCGACCCACCTAACTTGTACACTTGGCGAATGGGTAAAAAGATTCTTCTACATTGCCCGATTTAGGTTTTCTTGTGGATGTGATAATCACTCCCAAAAAAGTGATGAAACCATAAGAGTTTGTCACATAAACAGCAAAAAATGAATGCAACAGTTTCACAGTCGCACACTTGTTCCTGTGCTCTGTCAAAACATATGTTTTTAACGTTTTCAAATTTTTCCGTGTGTAGACCGTCAAATTCTGCATATGTCCAAGCAAATCTGAACATGTCCTGGAATTTTGGAGAGCGAACTTGATTATGTGTGAGTGCCTGAACTTTGATAATTGTCTGAAAATAAAAAATAAAAATTTACTCTCGAAGGAAGACTTGAACCAAGGACCTCCCGTACCGCAGTTGCTCACGCTAACCACGGGACCACGGCGCTGCCGAGCTTAAATCATCCTTGATGTTGCCTATCTTCGCATGGACTACTCATTTTTGTATATTTTGCTTTTTTTTTCATAGTTCCACACAACTTCTTCCTGTTTTCTCGATTGATCTGTGTTCAGTTTTTCAAGGCCTATCCACTGTGCCAACTTATAACTAAATCTGAGGGGGGTGCGATGGAGAGGTTCCCTTGTAAGTATTGATGCTATCGACGTCTGCGACAGAACTGGGCCGACCACCGATGGGAAGCTAATTAAATCAGGGCTGACAGGGGGCGCTGAACTCTTCCTAGAGATATGGTGCTGCTCGCTCTTAGTGGTACTGGCTAAAAAAAATGGCTCTGAGCACTATGGGACTTAACAGCTGAGGTTATTAGTTCCCTAGAACTTAGAACTACTTAAACCTAACTAACCTAAGGACATCACACACATCCGTGCCCGAGGCAGGATTCGAACCTGCGACGTAGCGGCCGTGCGGTTCGAGACTGTAGCGCCTAGAACCGCTCAGCCACCCCGGCCGGCTTTGTGGTACTGATTAACTCTATATAGTCGGAGGATTGATACTGTTTCCCCTAGTGAATTCTTAGTAAACGGTTAAAGAGTTGAACGTTTAACGTAAGGAAAGATATCTGGCTATTTGATAGTGAGGAGTGGGTTAAATATTTATTCGAAGCGAGTGTTACGTTGTGTAGACAGTACGGAGACCAGATTGTAGTCAATAAGTCGTGATTGTAAACGGATCTGATCTCACTGGTTCTCTAAAATCGTATTAGTCTCCCAGTCCGCAAATTCATTTATGACTGAGTGTTGCTATAATCATTTGGGATAGGAATTTGGTTCACATTGATAGAATCGAGTGATCGACGTGGAGAGTTATAGAATTATGCACTCGTCGAGAGAATAGTGTGTTGCGTCATTGTTGTAAAAAAGCTGACTGGTTTTTGCTTTGCGGAATAGAAACCTATCTAGCGACGATTGGTATTTTGTTGGCACTAACGAATTTTGGGACATGATGATTGGTCGTACAATATTAAAATCGTTGACTTATCGACAAGATCTTACTTTAAAAGTCGATTAATAATCAGCTGGAATCTTTTACTTATCACCTTCAAGGCTTTTTCTGTGTGACAGGTGGCCTTTAAAGTAGGAAAAGATAGTTAGTTATTAGCCAACACTGGAAGAGATTTAATTTTGTTCTTATTATTAAGTGTATGGCACAAAATGGTTGTGGCAAGCATTATTTTTTTATTTTCAGTGTCGAACAGCATTCTTGCGGGTTAGCATTACTTTCAATCGTTCATTACCGGACACAGAATTCAAATAAAGTAAAGGTGTGTTAAACTGAAATAAAATACCGACTCTTAATTTCAAAGAAAACTGATGATGATGTTTTGTTTGTGGAGCGCACAACTGCGCGGTCATCAGCGCGCGTACAAAGTCCCAATTTTTTCACAGTCCTATGTAGCCATTGTCACGAATGATGAGGAAGACAACACAAACACCTAGTCCCCGGGTAGAGAAAATCCCCAAGCCGGCCGGGAATCGAACCCAGGATCCAGAGGCAGCGAAGCTAGCCCCTAGACCACGATCTGCGGATAAAGAGAAATGAAAATATCCCCACTACAAGAAGTACACTAAAAGACCTTTTTTCTTCCTGATGAAATAAAGGGAATTATACAAAATAAAATAAGATTCATTACAAGGAATAGTACTGGACATTACCGGACAGATATTTTCTTCGATGCTAATATTTGAGTTTGCAAAGTTCAAAGATTTAGCACTTTAACATCATGTTTGAGATACTGTCTGAAAATAATTACTACTGAAGTCCAGAAACTTTCAAAACAGTTCGTTTAGTTTAAAGGCAGGAGATGTGAAGACTATAATTCTGGATTATTTATTTGAAGTCTAAATAGATATGTAGCAAGGACATTAATTTTTTTACGTGAAAAAACAAAACCAATCTGCGGCGATGGAATATTATATCGCAGACTGAACAACCAGTTACATCTCTGGATACTAATTTGACGCCAGATATAATATATGAAATTTAGGCTTCCTTAACAAACCAGTATCGTTAAGTAACAAGTTATCAGTTAAGTCGTTTTACGTCATTTTAAGTCAGAAAACGATGATACAAATTGATCAACGGCGCACGTAGACGCATTTTGTCATCTTAATTATTTTTGAAGGTTTATTTATCAAAAGAATGAGTATGATAAGGAAATTCGTTGAAATTCATTACATTTGCTAGATAACTGCAGATACCTACTGTGAGGTTTTCGTTGTGATAATAACGACAGTGTGGTTCACGCAACCTTGTTCATTATGTGCCGAGAATTCATTTTTATTAGTGATCATCATAAAGGTATATTACGTGCGTAAAATCACAAAAAGTAAGTAGCGTATACATCGACGTGCACGCTTTAACCGTAATATTAGGATCGATTCCAAACTTACGATTTTATGCCTACAAAGAAACTGTGCAAGAACTAATCATAGCGTGTAGGCTTTCACGGCCGGCGTCTTTAGTAATTAAAACTTCCGGGCTAAAAGGCCGTGGTCCAATAGTAGAAATACTTCTCCCTGACGTTTAGTTGCCAGCTGCGGGCAACATCATCTGAGATGAATCTACAACTTGTAGAGTTGTAGACTCACCTCAGATGATGATGTCCGCAGCTGGCAACGAAACGTCGAAGTATTTCTACTATTGGACCACGGCCTTTTAGCCCGGAAGTTTTAATTACTGTGCAAGAACTGTTAATCTTAGTACTGTCGATCCAGATGCGTGCGCATATATGATTGCGAGAGTTTAATAACTTAATAAGTAAAATCATCTTATTCTGGAACGCAGTAACCTTAGACGAATAGTCAGGACATTTCCACACAGTAACAATTTCGTTGTGTGTAGGAATTAGTAGCACATTGGGTCACACGGTAGGTGGTGACTTATAGACTGCTTCTTAAATTATAAGTGGTATTTATTGTAAGAAGCGTACACTGGTATAAATTTTGTATAATTTACTACTGCTTAAAGTAAACTGCTTCCCGAATTCCACTCCAGGTAAAACAATACAAGAAGTGGTTACCGACTAAGATCTGCTCCTAGCTACTGCACAAGGTGTTGGACCGCTGACAGTATTTCTTTACTTGCAGTAGCCCACAAGGAGTAACGTTGCCTGTCAAAATTGTCGCTTCTGCGTATTAACAAATGAAGTAGCGACAATTTACCACACAAATTTTACTACGCAACTGTTGTTCCGTCACATTGGATCTACGACTGTATTTGAACATGACTCGAATTTTTCGAGCCGTTTAGGCAACAGTCCAGGAAATCTCAGATTATGTTCGATCTTTTCATAATGCACTGTGGATTTTAGTTACAAAAATAACTGTGAAACACTGACTGAAATATCTTCCAAGGTGCAGCTCACTCGTAACAACAGCAACTAACAAATAAAAAACTTCAATCATGATCTGTCCAATTCTCGAGCTTTCGCTCGTCCTGCCATCTAGTGAGATGTAATGTACTATCTCCAAGACAGGTCTTGCGGCTGTGATTCATTCTCACGATACAAATTACTGTTACTTTGTTACGATACATTTCGGTTGTTCGGCATTTAATTCTTGATTAACAGTCTCCATTGTTTCATCTGAATGTTGCAGTCTTGTGTTCAAACTGATTAAAAGCTGGTAAAGTTTTTATCTGTTATTCTATTATGTGACCAGGGATTTAACTGCTCACTTACAACCTATCATTACTGCCTCTCATAGACAAATAAAATATTTTAGTGAGCTCAGCCAAGTAATACTTTCTAGAGGGCAATAGTTTCTTCTTTGTTACCTTTACTTAAAAATCAACATAAATGTTTATCTATCCTTACAGATCGGTAGTGTATGAGAACTCGTGTTGTAAATTTCTTCAAACACAACAGGAGTTTCTGCAGTGGAAGGATTTATAGCTATTTACTCCAGTGTTTCAAGAAATTGCGAAATTTTAAGCAGAGCCATAGCTTTTTGTTGTGGCTAGTACGTGCTTGCCTCTCTCTTGCATTCACTCTGCGCTAGTCAAATGTCACTGGATTGTTCGAACTAGCTCGATACTGCATCAAACGCTGAGGCGTCTCAAGAAATCTCGAGCCCGTTCGAATGCGAGTATCGTTTGTCCAGCCCTAAGTGCAACAGTATGTTACATAAAGGAAATGCAGTAAGTAGTGACCACTAAATTATGACCACAAAGTAGTTATGAGGAGAGCACGTGGCTAAGAGGAAGCAATGTCGCGACCAGTGGTCAAGGGATATTTAAACAATTATGAAGTAGCCACAGCATTAGATCCAGGAAACGGTTATTGTTTAATTCAAGAAGAGTTATGGGTAAATGCATGTAAAGTGCAGAGGCTAGAGTACTTTGTAACTTCTGTGTGTATTTACAACAATATCTGGAACAAATGCCTGTTAAGTACAGGAAGAGGTTCCAGTAAATTTGTGGACTGAGGATATGCAATATACACAGTCATTACTGTCGACAGTAAACTTCAATGCAGGTGCTTTTGCTTGGTCTAGAGTGGTTTGCAGGGAAAAAAGTTGTAACGATGGTGAACTTAAGTTTTTCTCTTTGTTTTTCAATCTTGGCAGTAAAGAGAGAAGTGAAGGCAAAAATAAAACAATGATATATCGCTGATGAGGTACTACTATGTTTGGGTAATAATAATGATAATGAGTGTATGGCGTTGGTGGTCGGGAGACCCCTCGCGGGGTGAATCGGGCCGCCGCTCCACAAGTTCTTTAACGCCACTACGGCGACTTTCGAGTGAATAAGGATAAAATAATGATGAAAGATACACAAGACCCACTCAACTCGAGGCAGAAAAATTCCCTGCTCCTGCCGGGCATTGAACCTTTTTTTTTTTGTAACCATATATATTTATTTAAATATATTAACAACGATACATTTAAAAAAAGACATTTTATTCCATTAATCTATTATATTCCTAGTGATGGTTAATATTACTGCCATTTTATATGTTTTCGTTTTTATATTTTCCTTTTTCGTTTTTCTCTTATTGTTTGTTCTTTAAACCCTTTTACATGGCCATTTGTTGTCTTTTTTTTTTTTTTTTTTTTTTTTTTTGAGGGGTGTAGACATTGCAGGACAGGCATAACAGTTTATATTTGGCATCGATCCATTGATTTTGAGTTTATGTTTCTGTATGTGATGCACTTGTGATGCTACAGGCACATTGTGTATTATGGTTTGATCTCTTCCTCTAGTTACACTGTTAAGTGGGACAGTATGAGGGAAACGTCACCATTATAGGTGGAGAAGAAGTGGAAGAAACGTTTTTTTTTACATAACTACAGAATATACCTAAACTGAAGAAGAGAGAAAATTTTGTCATATTACATAAGAGAAGCAGAAAGGATAGTGTGAGTAATCAATAGAATTTTATAGGCACAAAGTAAAGGAAATCATTTAAAAAAAAATCTAATAATGTACTACTGTGCATACTTTTAACACTGTTTTGGCTGCGAGTATGACAGATATTTGGTGAGGAGCACTTTGTGTCACTGATTTCGCTAAGAAGAAACACTTTATGCTTCTATACTACACTGTTTGATGCGAGAAGAGAAAGCACTTCATCTTTTGTGTTGCACTTGTTCACTACCACTGCACACGTTCTTCTTGTGGTGGGTGTGGTGAGTTGGCTGGTGGCGGTGCTGAGGGTCACAGGCTGGGGAGGACTCTGGCGATTGCTGTCTGCAGTGGAAACTGCAGGAAGTTTTTGAAGTTCTCGTGGTATCGCCTGTGCTGCTGGGCTGTCTTGTTCTCCTCCCAGAGGTCCATCAGGAAGGCCAGCTGGTCGGTCTGCCTCCGCGCTACGATGGCGTGTGCCGTCATGGCGAGGATCCAGAGAGTCGCCAGTCGCTTGGGCCGTGGAAATGGGTTGCTTCCACTGTGATGCTTCCCGGCGCCGTTCTGTTGATGTGGGCCACCATCTGCTGGCACGCTTCCCAGATGTTGATGGCATTCCCGCACGTGAATCGGTGCTCGAGGGTGTCGGTCATGCCACATACGTCACACTTGTCACTTGCGACGAGTTTTATCTCCGCCAGTCTTTGGTTGGTTGGTACCGTTCAGTTAATTATTTTGTACCATGTCTCCTTCGCATGTTTAGGCAACACGTTTTCCGAGACGTGCCCCCATATTTGTTTCCAATTGTATTGCGGGAGTTTTTGTTCAATTTTGTTTTTTGCCGGCTTCCCTCTGAGGGCCCAGTATATTCTCTTGGCTGTTCTGTGGCTGGGGTTCGCCACGGTGTCCAGAACGTAACTTTTGTTGGCGTAGTGCAGCCTGACGTGTCGCATTCTGAAGGGAATGTGTCTCGTGTCGGCCGGCGCTTCTTGTGATGCGGGCTTGTATCTTCCAATTATCTTGGCTGTGACGCTGTCAGGGTTTTTGTCCTGGATGGCGAGCGTTCGTTTCAGTAGAAGGGCTGCACATCTGGTCTTTATATCAACTACTCCCCCTTCTTTCGTTGGCAGCGAGCACGTTGCTTGCGTCACTTTGAATATATTTCGACGCCACAACAGGTAGTACACTGCGCTCGTTAGTGCTCGCGCAATTTCTGTCGGGATGCTTAAGATTGGCGCCAGGTACCAAGCTTTCCACAGGATCATCGTGTTTATCAGTTCTGTTTTCTGGTGGATTGTTAGCTTTCGGTTCGCGTGCTGTCTGGAGAGACCTCTTATGGTGTGTAGCACGTCCCTCCAGTTGTATGCGGCCATTCTAAGTGGACAAGAGTGTATATATATTCCAAGAACTTTATGGCTTTCTGCTATTTTATACCACTGGCTGTCTGGTTTGAGTCGTTGATTCCCTATCGACAGTAGCACTGTTTTGCTGGGGTTGGTTTGGGCGCCAGACGCTTTTTGGAATGTATTCATGATGCTTTCTACTCTCCCAATATCTTCCTGGTCTTCAATAAAGATGCCTAGGTCGTCAGCGTAGGCTATACATGCTACTGCTTTGCCTCCTACGGAGAAGCCTCTGATGTCGTTTGTGAGTTTCCGCAGCAGCGGGTCCAGTGCTATAGCGAATAGAGCCATTGACAATGGACAGCCTTGTCTCACGGATCTGTCCAGTTTTATCAGTTTTGTTTCCCAACTATTGATTATTACTGTCGATCTCGCAGTACTTAGTATCTTCTGGATGATTGCGATGAATTTTTGCCCAAACCCGAGTCTGCACAGTGTCTCTACGAGATATTTGTGGTCGATCCTGTCGAAGGCTTTGTTGAAGTCCACCGAAATTATGGCACCTGCGCTTCTGGTGGTGGCTGCCTGTGCTATTATGTCCCTGTAGGTACATGTGGTGTGCGCGGGAAGCGTGAACGCTGCCGCAAGACCACGAGCCTCTAATGTACTGCAATATGTTTTAATATAATAAGAAAAGTGCTCTGTGTGGATGGAGAGACTTTGTTGTCTGTGCAAGACGTTGTGGGGCGGTGGGTGGAAAATTTCTATATATTGTTGTTGCCATTCTCAACACAGGCTCTCTAACTACAAAGCGGGCAACCAGAAAGTGATTAACAAAAACGTGATGCCTGTAAATAAAGTTCACTGTGCCCACACAATGGAAAGCATATGAATTCTATATATCGTGAGTAGGCTGCTTCCATATAATGTGACTGGCGTTTACTAAAGAACAGTACAAGGGGATAACAAAGAAAAAAGCAGAATCAATTTTTGAAAGCTATATGTTGTGTACATAGTTCCGCGTAGTCAGCGCGTACACAACTTTCCCACTAGAGCGCGCCCCGCTAAGGCCGGTATTACACTATCAAATTTCTTTGTCAAATATCTTTGTCCAAAATCTTTGTCAAAGATATTTGATGGTGTAATAGGAACTTTGTCAAATGTCGTCCAATATTTGATCAAATCTAGGGCCTCACTGTAGATTTGATCAAAGAAATCGCTTGTCTTCTGTTCACTGCAATGTGACATGTTACCACATGGAGCGCTAGCATCGCTGCAGCGTTCTGTCGTCTGTAGTGTTTTTATAAACATTGCTGGTAAATACAATTGGTGGTTGCCGACAACTACAAAATTAATAGAGATGTATGAAGCTGATGAGGCGCTTTACAACATGAGGCACCATGAATACAAAAATAAAATAAGAAGATTGGAGACGAGACCTGACCTAACCTAACCTAACAACCCTCTCCTGTAGCAAGTCAAGGACTCGGAGTGTTACAGTGAGCCTGTCTTCTGAAGATGTAGCAGTTCTTAAGTGAATATTGTGCTTTGTGATATGAGGATACACTTCACTGAGCACATACAAGACTATATGCTCATCCATTCATAAGTAATTGATGTACCACTTGACATCTTCACTGTAAGCTCACGTAAGAAGTTTTGTTGAATGCTTTTATCGTGTCATCGTAAAACCCACGGCTTCACCCAGATTAGATTAGTTTTTCGTTCCATAGATCCGTGCTGAGAAGATTCTCGTGGATGTGGAACATGTCAATTTTTTTAAGCTGAGGAGGAGATTAGTGTTTAACATCCCGTCGACAACGAGGTCATTAGAGACGGAGCGCAAGCTCGGGCGAGGGAAGGATGTGGAAGGAAATCGGCCGTGCCCTTTCAAAGGAACCATCCCGGCATTTGCCTGAAGCGATTTAGGGAAATCACGGAAAACCTAAATCAGGATGGCCGGAGACGGGATTAAACCATCGTCCTCCTGAATACGAGTCCAGTGTTTTTAAGCTGAAATAACAATACTAATAGTATGAATAAATACAATACATCATTTGTTTCTATTAAAAATTTCGTCAGTGGAGTAGGAGTTGGCCACTAGTAAGTCTTTCAGGCTCCTTTTATACTGATCTTTATTTGTAACTAAATTTTTTATGTTTGATAGCAGATTATTGAAGATGAGTGTTCCTGAGTAGTGGACCTCTTTTTGAACTAAAGTAAGTGCTTAGATCATTTTGGTCCTGGTATTGTATGTATGAACTGAGTTGTTTGTTGGAAAAAGAGATATACTATTTACGACAAATTTCATTAACGAGTAAATATACTGAGAGGCAGTAGTTAGTGGACCCAGTTCTTTGAAGAAGTTTCTACAGGACGTCCGTGAATTTACTCCACAAATAATACGTATTACACGCTTTTGGACTCTGAAAACTTTTGTTTGACTTGAAGATTTACCCCAAAATATTATACCATATGACAGTATGGAATGAAAGTATGCAAGCTCTTTCATTTTTATGTTGCCTATGTCTGCTAACACTCGAATTACAAACAGATTTGTTAACGCGTTTCTGCAGTTCTGGGATGTGCTCCTCCCAACAGAATTTATTATCAAGTTGTAATCCCAGGACTTTGAAGACTGTCAACCGCGTATGTATGGTTCCATTTTTCCGCCACTTCTTTTCCGAATGTGTACACAATGCAATTGGGGTACGTACAACTGCTGCAGTTAAGAACAAGTTGTTGTCAGCCATCTTGAACTTTGACGAAAAATTTGATGACAGTGTAATACCCCTTCTAGCACTACGTCAAAGATCTTTGTCAAATATATTTGAAAGAATATTTGATCACATCTTTGATCAAATCTTTGACAAAGAAATTTGATAGTGTAATACCGGTCTAAGCACAATAGTGCAGGCGCAGTGCTCATCCGTCTCCGCACTATGAGATTGCGCTGTCTTAGAGACGGACCAAATTCTGCTTCCGCCGATCCGCGTATTAATATGTAACGCAGCCAATGAGATTTCTGCTGACGTAGAACCTTTTCTCCTCGTGGATCACACTCGCGCAGTGATACCTAAACACGCGACGTATTATAACGAGTGTACAGACCACCGATTAGTCAGTCTGCATTTATCTGCACCTGTTTGTACCAGTCTACATTAATCTGTACCAGTCTATAGTCAAGTTTCAGTCTGCGCCTAATAAGATTATCATATTCCTGTACATAGCCATGAAGAGAAATGTATAGACACTTTGTCAAGTATCAGAGATATGTGAGAATAAGATTAACATACCAAGACCAAGATTGTCAATTGTAAACAGCATCCAGAATCAAGTCACGTAAAATCTATGATTTTTATTATTTTCATAAATTTGTGTGGAAATTAATCAAGTTCTGTTTAACATTGGTCACCGTCAATCTGCTACTCTAAGCGTCCAAGTGGCATTTCTATCGTCTGACCTAACGGCATAAGATAAACATGCCACGATAAGACCACGAGACATACTGCTGACACTCGCCTACTTCGTTAGAGGGACAAGTCAAATAATCTGATGGTGTGTGTACCGAAGGTCTTACAGTACCCACACCACACTATATATTTTCAAATTGTTTACAAAACAACCTTATCGCCTTCAAAATACACTCCATTACAACTAATACATTTCCCCCACGGGTGTTTCCACTGTTCGAAACATTTTTGTTGTCATTTTTAGAAATGACTGAAAGGTCCTCCCTCGTTTTTTCTTGACTTCATCAGTGTTGTGTAATCGGTGCCCATTTTTATGCGCAGAAACAAAAAGAAGTCGCAGGGAGCCAGGTCAGGCGAGTACGATGCATCAGCGGAACCATACCACTTTCAGCCAAAACCTGAGAGGGATGGCTGTGTGAATAGGTGCGTTGTCGTGATGGAAGAACCAATTTCCTGTCTCTCTCACAAATCGGGTCTTTTTTTAAGAACACGGAGCTGCAAGATAACCCACTAATCTCTGACAGTTTATCAATTATCTGTCGACGATCTATGAGCACAAGCTCTCGAATTTTTTAATGTTTTGGTCGATTCGGGAGTTGATGGACGTCCAGAATGAGGTTTGCATCGATCGACAAGGCGCCATTTTTAGATTGAGCAAACCACTCGTAAACTTGAGTTTCTCCAGTAGAGTCATCTTGTTAAGTTGTTCTCAACATTAAAACAGTTTCAGCAGCATTTTTACCAAGTAGAAAACAAAATTTCACAGCTGCGCGTTGTTCACTTAAACTTGTCGTCATAAAAAAGTTAAACAAGAACAAAACAGTGTTAACAAAAACAGTCACTGCAGATAAACAGCACGAGCCCGGTGAACACAGGCGGAACTGAACTGGCATTGAGTTGCGCTACACACGCCTCGCAACACGACACATCGCACGCCGAGTCGCTGAGATGTGCAGCCACGAGAAGGACGTACCTGCACTTGCTAGCGACGCGAAGGGTGTGGCAGATCGCCGTCTGACTGCGCTTGCGCCGTCTGCGGCCCCATCTGGCCCCCCACTTACGACGACCGATGCTATGGTTATGGATTTGATGGACACCGCTCCGGAAACTTTGAAGACAGCGCTGTCTGCTCCGCTCCCCGATTCTGAAGATGAGAGCTCCACTGCCCCTCCGCCACGTGGATGAAGTGGGAAACAGAAGAGGAGGGCAACAGCCGCGACGTCCATTGTTCGCAGCTCGCCGACCGAGAAGAGGGCCAAGCAAGATTTTGCACCTGACGCCGATGGTTTTGTCCCGGCCCAGCGAACTGCAAGACACATGCAGTCCTCGACGACGCTTCCAACTGCCGTCGAGAACTCATTCGACGCGCTCGCTGATGCGCCGGACCAGCTACCGCGCGATCCTGCGCCAAAGAAAGACTCCCATCTTCTGCCGGTGGTCTTCCAGTTTCGGCTGCCCTATGGGGAACTGCAGAAGTTGTTGCGCAGCTGGACAACGGCCGTGTACACCGTGAAGCCTGCCGGGCGGGACTTGTACAGGGTCACACTGCGCACTGCTGATGATTATCGCCGGGTCACTCAGGAGGCGTCTGAGCATGGTATCCCATTCTATACCCACGCTTCTGCACCTGACAAGGTCTTGAAGATTGTAATCCGCGACCTCCCGTTCAATATGGAAGCCGATCACCTGCATCGTGAACTCGCTGACCTGGGCTTCTACATCCGGGCAGTCGTGAAGATGAAGTCGCCTAAATCACGCGATGATATGCCGCTCTTCCTGGTCGTCTGCTCCGACACCGTGGAGAACAGCAAACTCTACCAACTGACGCAGGTCGCCGACGTTCCGGTTCAGACCGAAGATCTTCGCTCCCAGAGAGGCCCTGTGCAGTGCTTTTGCTGCCAGGGGATGAATCACATCGTGCGCCACTGCTCTATGCCAGACAGATGTGTTAAGTGCGACGGCGCCCACGCAGGACGTGCGTGTCCCCATCCGCCCACCGAGAAGCCAACCTGTGCACTCTGTGGCGGTGCTCATGTGGCCAGCTACCGTGGGTGTGAGGTGTGGAAGCGTGCCATCGCTCACCAACGTGGCCTAACGCCAGCGCCGCGTCCAAAGAAGCCAGCAATGAGATGTCCTGGCGTCTCTTTCGCGGAGGCAACGTCAGGGGCGCCCTCCGCCGTCCCGGCTGCGTTGGCTGCTCCTGCTCCTGCCGCATCCGGGGCCATGCCGACACCTGCGGCTCCTGCGCCTCCACCACAGCTGCTAGTGGCGGACCCAGGTACTGCCTCTCCCGAGACGTTGGCCGGACCGCGCCCCGCCAACCGCCGGCACGGGGGTCGCCACCCCATGGATGCCCAGCGCTCAGCACCATCTGTCGAGCAGCCCCAGGTGGACTCTCACAGCGAAGCAGCCACGCCTTCCGCTTCCAGCGATGGGGCTGCGCCGGCTGCCTCCACCGCTGACCTGGCCAACCTCGTCGCACAGCTCACTGCCCTGGTGACCAGTGCTACGAAGTTGATTGAAGTCCTATCGCAGCAACTCACCGCTGCTGTGCCGATGGCCTCTCCGGCCCCGACCACTGTCAACACTCACCAGTTGCACCATGGGCAGTGTTAGAGGGCTAACGGTCGTCGCGTGGAATGCCAATGGCGTCCGCACTCAAGCTGGCGAATTTCACCAATTTCTTCGAGATGAAGCCGTCGACACCTGCCTTATCAACGAAAACCACCTGAAGCCTGGGGTCGACGTCAGGGCGGCCAACTACTCTAGCTATCGCACCAATTGACTGATGGCGGGTGGTGGAACAGCCGTTCACGTCCGTAATGGCATTCGTCAACACGTGATACAACTTCTGCCACTGGCAACGCTGGACACCACTGGTGTCGTCGTTCACACCTCAGCGGGCGCCATCACGTTCGTCGCTGCCTATCGACTGCCGTCTCGTCCACTGGACCCTGCTGACATCGATGCTCTGCTCTCCTTGAGGGGGCAGGTGTTCATCGCCGGGGACTTCAATAGTAAACATGTCTCCTGGAACTCCAGGATCACCAATGCCGCTGGCCACTGCCTGCTTCAGGTAGTGGAACGGCACCATGTGATTATGGTGGGGCCGTACAACCCGACAATCTTCCCTGACCATGGCCTCCCGGATATAATTGACATTGCGGTCGTCAAGGGCATCCCTCATCAGATCTCCACCACGACGAGGATGGCACTGTCTTCTGATCATCTCCCAGTGGTTTTTGATATCGACCTTGCGCCCTCCAACAGCCCAGGAGAGGCATCACCCTTGCTGGCATCGACTGGACAGGTTTCAAGCAGCCGTGACGGACTCACTCGCCACCGCGCCACGCCCTGCGGAAGGTGGAGCGGACACAGCACTTCTGCACTTCGCGGCCACCACGATCGACGCTGCCACTATAGCAACGCCGCTCCAACCTTGCACTCCGCCTGACTACTCCTGACAGCTGCCACCCCGAAAGCTGCCGCCGGACATCCTTGCGGCCATCACTGAGAAGAACTGGGTATACCGGGAGTGGCAGAGGACAAGAACTGCCGTCACCAAGCGCCTCCTCAACAGGATGCATCGGGACATCCGGGCTGCCATTGACAACCATCGCAACCGCGACTGTAATAACAAGGTCGCCACCCTGTCTTGACAACGGCACGGTCTGGCAGACGACGAAGCGTCTCCTATGCCGCATGCAACGTATCCCTCCACTGCTGGTCCATGGTCAGGCTGTCTGCGAACCAGCTGCGAAAGCTGATGCCCTCGCGGATGTCTTTGAGGTTGCGTTTACGCCGATCGAAGACCCGACCAACGCTGTCCACGATGACCTAGTTGCTGACTGGCTCCCACACTACCTGGAAACACGTGACGACGATGACATCATTGAAGAGACGACGGCGGAGGAGGTGTCGTCCATCCTGTGTGCCCTGCATCCCAGGAAAGCTGCGGGCCCAGACGAAGTCTCCAACGCCCTACTCCAGAAGTTGCCGCCGGTGGCTGTCACTCATCTCGCCGACGTCTTTAATGTCATCCTCCGGTCCTGCAGTTTTCCTCAGTCCTGGAAGCATGCAGAGATCGTGGCGATTCCGAAGATGGGGAAGGATCTGCGTCAGCCTGCGAACTACAGACCTATTAGTTTACTGCCGGCCGTCTCCAAGGTCTTTGAAAGGGTGTACATTAGGCGGCTGCAGGGCCACGTTGACGAGGAAGGCCTCCTGCCAAAAGAGCAGTTCGGCTTTCGCAGGGGCCACTCATCAGTTCACCAACTCCTTCGGCTAGTGGAAGATGCGTACGTCGCCCTTGAGCAGCTCAAGTTCTTCGGCGTGGTGTTCCTGGACGTGTCGCATGCTTTTGACAGTGTGTGGCACCGTGGCCTCTTATTCAAACTTTTTGAACTTGGGGTCCCGACGTCGCACGTCCGTCTCATCCGTTCCTATCTTGCTAATAGGACCTTCCACGTGCGGGCCGTGCATGGCTTGTCCTCCGTCCACCGCATCAACGCCGGTGTGCCACAGGGCTCGGTCTTGGGGCCACTCCTGTACTCGCTGTACACTTCTGATGCGCTGAAGATCGACCGTGTGCAGCTCGCCCTGTACGCGGGTGACACGGCTCTCTATACGAGGAGCCTCAATGCCGCCATCATGCGCCGCCGTTTGCAGCTCGCCGTTGACACCCTGGCAGCCTGGGCCGTCAAGTGGCGTCTACAATTCAATGGGGCCAAGACGCAGTTCCTGCTCGTCACCAGGCGACTAGTTCCTGCAGGTCTGCAACCGCTCACCGTCAGTGGCAGCCCTGTCCCGTGGCGTCCAACGGCGCATTACCTCGGCGTCACCATCGACCGCCGACTCACGTGGGTTCCGCACGTCTGCGAAGTGAAGACCAAAGTGCGGAACAGGCTCCGCATCCTGTACCCGGTGCTGAACCAAGACTCCCAACTACCACCGTGGCTGGGCATCACTGTACAAGGCGCTGCTCCGCCCTGTACTCCAATACGCCGCTGTCGTCTGGGGGAACACCGCCGACATGAACCTGAAGAAGCTGGAGACACTGCAGAAGCGCATCCTTCAGCTGGCCTTACACCTGCCTTACGATTTCCCCACCGCTTATCTTCACGACATCGCGGAAGTATCTCTGCTTCGTGACCTCTTCCAGGCGACCGCCCACACCTTTTACGAATGTGGGGCCGGTCACACAACAACCAAATCCGGACGCTGGGCCGCAAACTGCCGCCCAGCGTCACCACCCGCTGGCCACACGTGCTCGCTGCATAGCTAGCACTGCAGAACTGTGCTGAGGAGACACCCAAGAAGACAATCTACACGTGAAGACGCATTACATCAGCATGCATGGGAGGCAAAGCAATAACTGCTGCGAACTCCATCACACATCGGAGGACAGATCCACGCAAGCCCTGCAACACGAATGTGTACTACACAAGCTCCGCCCACGGCAATGTTATTCCGGTTTTTTGGGTACCCCCCTCGTTTAAGCATATATCGGCTGTGAGCGTATAAGGTGCTGAAAAGCTTGATTGGTGTAGTACATGAGAGCATCACGGGACCAGACAAAGAAGTATGGGTGCCAGATTAAGTCAGTGTTCTAGGCTTCTAGGACAACTAAATGTAAATATCGTGTGACTAGGGCCTCCCGTCGGGTAGACCGTTCGCCAGGTGCAAGTCTTTCGATTTGACGCCACTTTGGCGACTTGGGCGTTGATGGGGACGAAATTAGGATAACACAAAACCCAGTCTCTGACGGGAGAAAATGTCCGACCCACCCGGCAATCGAACCCGGGCCCTTAGGACTGACATTCTGTTGCGCTGACCACTCATTTATCTAGGACAACTGAGATAGGAACAGCTCCTGCGGTGAGCCAAGACTATGTGATGTAGATGATAATGTTTACTGATGATGCAGTGGGAATTATTTGAGTACACATTGATGAGATGGGTAATTGAAGGGGAGGCAGAAGGCCGTAAGAGTAAGTGAGTAACACGGAGGTTTATACAAATTACTTGGTATTAGTTGGCTGGTACCTGCATTTTATTATTGCGGGACCAGAGAAGCAACACATTTTTGTTTACCGTTCCATGCTCAATGCTCTTCTGGAGTTAGTTTCTGTCACACTCTTGCAGACATTATATCAAAAAAGGATAAAATATGCATTAGGTACTGGCCAGAGAGCTAATATTAATCAGAGAAGGATAGAATTCTACCGCGGCAGTCCACAGTCTTTTTTTGTGGATGTCACCTGTTTTGACAGTATTAGCAGCCAAATAAAAGAATAAATCATCATTCTGCATGCACTGGAGGTGAAGAATCGATTTCATTGCCATAAATCACTGCACTGGCAAAGAGGGAAGGCGCACTATCAGCTTTTTATAACTTTTTTGTGTTGCTGACCAAAGTAAACACGAAAACGTACAAAAACACAGGTTTTTTGCTATTCGACTAGCACTTAAAAGTTACTCTGGCCTGGAGAGGAGTCAAATGTTAAATAGCACACTGTTATCAAATGTTATTTGTAACATTACATCTAGTAGTTTCGTTAAATAATGATGTATGCGTCCCCCCCCCCACCACTTTGGAGGGGGGATGGGGGACAGAGCGTAATAGAAGGGGGGCGCTGGCTTTCATTGAAATCTTTGGATTTCATATTACAACGGACATCCGCCGAACAAATATTGTTAGCGTCAGATTCTCCTTCCATGAACCAAGTTAGGAAGCTGCCGCATCGGTAAATAAATGTCGTGTGTCTAGGGCCTCCCGTCGGGTAGATCGTTCGCCAGGTGCAAGTCTCTCGATTTCACGTCACTTCGGCGACGTGCGCGTCGATGGGGATGAAATGATTAGGACAACACAACACTCAGTCCCAGAGCGAAGAAAAATCTCCGAGCCAGCCGGGAATCGAACCGCGGCCCTTGGGATTGACAGTCTGTCGCTCTGACCACTCAGCTACCGGGGGCGGAGACAGCATCAGCAATTCGCTGATTTATTTCGCAACAACTGATCAGTAGTTCCTGTCAGCAGGAAACCTGAGAATCAAACCAAACACGCAGATGTGTAGTTGCTTACCAAGCATTTACCAATCACGAATGACAATAAACCACTGGACAATGTGATTGCCACTTCTTTACAGCGCTGACTTCAATAGCAGATTGTTAATCATAGTACTGTGACGGTCCACACGATTTCAGCCAAGCTTCCGAAACCAGTCGAAAGGTAGTACGTAGGCTAGAAGCTGAGTACTACTGCATGTTCATTGGAAGCAGTCAATTGGATTTAAAATAAAGTAATCCAAGTTCCTCCATTGCCATGGATAAATGAAAGATTCGCAGTGGGGACAAGAGATCCCACGGTAGGGATTTACCGAGTGCCTTCTCCTTCGAAAGTATGCGATTCTAATAAGGAAAAAGATTCGAATTTAATCAAATTCACGAATCTTGTGTGTCTTCCCCTGTTCTTATCAGCGATGTTAGTTCTAAAGCAAAGTGCTAAACATCAAGTTGATAATCTGGCACTACAGTTTAGCAGCACCAGTTTGAATAACGAGGAAGATTGTAATGTGTTTTTTATTTAGCCAACAATAGCTTGTAGAGGGTCTAACTAAGGAGACATCTGGAAAAAAACATCCAAATCGTATGAGTGAAACCCTCGAATTTTTACAGCGTAATTAGCTATAACTAAAACGAAATTTCAGATTCCTCAAAAACCAAGTATTAGTTTCTACGAAAGCATTACGAGCATTCAAGATTTATCGTACTTAATTGCAACATGCAAATCAGCACCCATTGTTTGTAAGAAATTACTTCTTCCCACAGCCGTCGAAATACACGGAGAAAGTGTGGTGTCACCGCCAGACACCACACTTGCTAGGTGGTAGCCTTTAAATCGGCCGCGGTCCGTTAGTATACGTCGGACCCGCGTGTCGCCACTATCGGTGATTGCAGACCGAGCGTCGCCACACGGCAGGTCTAGTCTATAGAGACTCCCTAGCACTCGCCCCAGTTGTACAGCCGACTTTGCTAGCGATGGTTCACTGTCTACATACGCTCTCATTTGCAGAGACGACAGTTTAGTATAGCCTTCAGCTACGTCATTTCCTACGACCTAGCAAGATGCCATATTCAGTTACTATAATTACTTCAAGAATGTATTCTGAACAGATAATATAGCGAACCATGTACCGTCAAGACCGACGTTCATCATTAATGGATTAAAGTTAAGTATCAAACTAATTATGTCCGCTTTCTGAATTCTCATTCCTTGTCCTGTTCCAGACCTCACGCCAGTATAGTTCTTCCCTCCTCACGCCAGCCTGCGTGAGCTAAACCGCGTGCATTTCGGCCTCCACTCGTAACACGGTGTTGGCTCTTCTGCTAACACAAAAGAAAGGTTTGGCGCGAGTCTGAAATCGATACCACTCTCAGATGATACCGTGATCGTCATATTAATGCTATAACGTGACATGAAAAAGTAATTCAAAATTCCCCCTGCGACTTCATGACACCGGAAATCTTTCCCAGCTTCTTGTTTCAGTACGCTAGTGTTACGACCGCGAAATACTCGAGGACGGTCTATTTTGTAAATCTCTGAAAGGGGGGACCGCAGGCGAAGATAGTTTCTTTTCTGTAAATTACTTTTTGCTGACAACAATCTGTGATGGACAAATTGTGTTGTTACATCTAACGATGCGGTAGCAGCGTTTACTGGAACTGAAAAGGGGTTCAAGGAAGAGTGCGCCCTTTCTGCTTCTGTAAAATTCACATATTTTACGGTACACAGGGATGCATTGTCTTATAAAGTAGTACGAACGGAATTAATGAAGTGCTGAACGATGCAGCTCGAGCCTTAAACAGTAGGCCATTTTCCGTCTTTGTGAGGAGACGGGTTCTAACCATGATCGCTTATATCGCACGCGGAAGTACGTCGGTTGTCTCGTGAATTACTCTTCGTCGCGTTGTGGATCTGAAGGATAATGTTCGTCTTTTCCTGTTGAACAGCTGAACCGACGTTTAAGAGAAACTGAATGATCTTAACATATCACTTCAAGATCAAAATACTAATATATTTCTAAACGATAAAGTGCTTGCGTTTAAGAGAAGACTTGGACTTTTGAAAACACAGATGGAGAATAGCAACTGCGAGATATTTTCTCTGAATTCGTCAAGAGGAAAGGGCTTCCATCTAGGCAAAATTAGTAGAATTGGCTTACTATCTCAAAAACCTTCGTCAACGATTCAAGGACAGATTTCCAGAACCTTCATTTGAGTACGACTTGATCCACAACCCGTCAGATCCTATCATACTACACCATTAACCACACTTAAAACAATAGAACATGAGGAGTTAACAGTACTCTGAAGTAATAAAAAATTTGGAAATAAATTTATAGCAAAGTTTCTTAAAAACTTCTAAATGCAGATTCGGAATGATGAAGGGCTGTGGACACGTTATTACCCTTCGCATTAACTTACATGTGTGAGTCAACATTTTTCGCAATGGTATTAAGACGAAATACAGGCCTGGAATGCGGCTGGAAAGGGATCTGCGAGTTCCTGTTTCAGAGATACGCCAAAACTGGTTCTGCTTTCTTCAGAAATTCACGTATACACATCACAGTAAACGTGCAAATTAAAGAAACAGCCTGAATTTTCATCGAGTGCATTTTTGCTCTTATTTCCTTTTTGGATGATCAGTTTGAATACAAGAGAGTTTTAATTGGCATTTAAATGTTGACTGTTCTATCGTCATTTGTACGTCGTAATATTTCACATAATAAACCGTTTTAAACCAATTAGAAACAATGTAGACGGAAAAAGCTAAAAAATGTGTAAAAAAAATTCAGTGAAATGAAGACTTTGCTCAGATCTAATAACACACACAGTCGTGGTTATTTATAAACTAGAAGTAACCGTTAAGTTTCATCTCCTTTGAATAACCCTAATGTGTGGTAATTAAAAAAAAAATGTTTGATATGTTTGAAGGGCAGTCTCTAATTTTTATTATTATTGTTATTGTTGTAACTGTTAGTTGCAAAAATTAGAGCGCAGTAAGTGGACTATTTTTGTGCCAAGGACGAGAAGTGCTGAGGAGGATAGAAAAGTAGGAGGGGGAGGGCAAAATAATTTTCTGTTTCAGAAGGAAAGCACGACGGAAAAAGTTTGAGAACTCCTGGTTGAGCCGAGTAGTCTCAGAATATTGGAATCTGTACTGCCCTTAGCGAGTAGTCTACAGTTATATGCAGGTATAGTTACATGCAGGCATAGAAGCACGTAGAATGACGTGAAAAATCATAATCCACCCAGCGAACTTACGTTTGGAGATATCGGATCTTGCCGCGTGACACTAACTGCGAACTCACACAACGGCCGCCCCGCCCGAGTCTTCGTCATCGGCACTCCGCGCATGCGCGGTGCGGTTTTCCTCTTCGATGCTGATTCCTGCTACTGCGTGGCGCGAGGCAACAGCAGCGGCAAGTGTTTTTCCACGGTGACGCAGCGGCTCGCGGAATTGGCGTTCCCATCTGGAAGCGGCGGAAGATAGCGGTCCGCCGCTGAGGTACGCGCCGTGCATTTGATTAACTGTACCGTGAATCTACAAGAAGAAAGAAAATGTTGGGTCAAGACACAGCAATTCTTTACTTTCTTTAGGCCGGTATTACACTATCAAATTTCTTTGTCAAAGATTTGATCAAAGATGTGATCCAATATTCCGTCCAATATATTTGACAAAGATCTTTGACGTAGCGCTACAAGGGGTATTACACTGTCATCAAATTTTTCGTCAAAGTTCAAGATGGCTGACAACAACTTGTTATTAACCGCAGCAGTTCTACGTACTCCAATTGCATTGTGTGCACATGTGGAAAAGAAGTGGGGGGAGAAAATGGAACCATACATACGAGGTTGACAGTCTTAAAAGTCCTGGGATTACAACTTGATAATAAATTCAGTTGGGAGGAGCACACCACAGAACTGCAGAAAAAGCCTTAACAAATCTGTATTTGCAATTCGAGTGTTAGCAGACATAGGCAACATAAAAATGAAAAAGCTTGCATACTTTCATTCCATAATGTCATATGGGATAATATTTTGGGGTAAATCTTGAAGTCAAACAAAAGTTTTCAAGGTCCAAAAGCGTGTAATACGTATTATTTGTGGAGTAAATTCACGGACCTCCTGCAGAAACCTCTTCAAAGAACTGGGTACTTCAGATTCTTGCATTGGTACTGGGGGAAAATAAGAAAGAAAATGAAACTGTTGGCGGGCCAGAAGTACAGTGAGAATGTCGTTTGGACGTACGAGATTTGCAGGTTAGCTTTTTTTGTTTTGTATTTCATGCCTAGGTACGAAACAAACAAAAAAAAACTATAACTCTCGTAGGCCCAAATGACAGAGTCTCACTATACTTCCGGCTCGCAGGTTAACTACTGCCTCTCAGTATATTTACTTCTTAATAAAATTTGTCGTAAATAATATATCTCTTTTTCCAACAAACAACTCAGTTCATACATACAATACCAGGAACAAAAATGATCTGCACAAGGACTTAAAAACACTTACTTTAGTTCAAAAAGGGGTCCACTATTCAGGAACACTCATCTTCAATAATTTGCCAGGAAACATAAAAAATTTAGTTAGAAATAAAGATCAGTTTAAAAGGAGCCTGAAAGACTTACTACTGGCCAACTCCTTCTACTCCATTGGCGAAATTTTTAATAGAAACAAATGATGTATTTATTCATACTATTAGTATTTTTATTTCAGCTTAAAAAAAATCGACATGTTCCACATCCACGAGGATCTCCTCAGCACGGATCTATGGAACGAAAAACTAATCTAATCTGGGTGAAGCCGTGGGTTTTACGACGACACGATAAAAGCATTCAACAAAACTTGTTACGTGAGCTTACATTGGAAGACGTCAAGTCGTACATCAATTACTTAAGAATGGATGAGCATACATTTCTGTATGTGCTCAATGAAGTGTATCCTCATATCACAAAGCACAATTTTCACTTAAGAACTGCTACATCTTCAGAAGACAGGCTCACTATAACACTCCGATTCCTTGCTACAGGAGAGGGTTATGTTAGGTTAGGTTAGGTCAGGTTAGGTCTCCAATCTTCTTAATCTATTTTTTATTCAGGGTGCCTCACGTTGTAAAGCGCCTCATAAGCTTCAGACATCTCTATTAATTCTGTAGTTGTCGGCACACACCAATTGTATTTACCCGCAATGGTTATAAAAACATTACAGACGACAGAACGCTGCAGCGATGCTAGCGCTCCGCGTGGTAACATATCGCATTGCAGTGAACAGAAGACAAGCGATTTCTTTGATCAAATATACGGCCTCGGCCTAGATTTGATCAAATATTGGACGACATTTGTCAAAGATCCCTATTACACTATCAAATATCTTTGACAAAGATATTGGACAAAGATATTGGACAAAGAAATTTGATAGTGTAATACCGGCCTTACGACGTACTCTTTCACACATTTCATTATTCGTGTTTCCTTATTTCACCATAAACAGATTTGATGATTAACGTTCATGGTTGTTCACTGTCTCATTTAGAAAACCGATCGCCCCAGAACAGAAACTTTTTTTTTTTTTCATACCAGCTTTTAGTATTGGAAATTGCAGTGCCTAGAGGCAGTTTAATATAACGATAGCACGTTACCTGTTATGTGGTAGTCAGGTATTTATAACTGAAAATATCTGACAGTTGATCCTCGGTATTTTCTACGTTAAGATCATGTATTTCAACCACTCTGTGAGTGTTAACTATTGAAACTGCCAATGAAGTAGTATCACAAAACTCAGCTCCATCTCTAAACTGCCAATAACATTATCATTACCGAGACAGACATAACGCTAACATTCACACTCTAGCGTTAAAAGGTTTTTTTGCTTTTCACATTTAACCAAATATAACATTGATGATGATAATTTATGGCAATGTTTGCCGACAAGGTAAAGAATGCCACCTTTAACACTAGATTGCGTACTCACGGCAGTTCTCCTTGGCCGTTTTTTGGTACGACTTGGAAAGAGAGAAAAATTAATGAATGATCGCTGATGCGTCGGTTCTCGATGGTGTTCAGGAGACGTACAGATTGATTGCGCGAAAATAGTTTCTCAAATGACCTCTTTACCCGGATTGCTTTCACGCAATCAGACTCTTCAATGAAATTACCTAAGGGACCTATTTGAATAATAAAAAAAATGCAAAACAGTGAAATTTTGTAAAAAAAGTTGTCAGATCGGAAATTGAACACATTAATGGTCTCCCAAATACAATCGAGACACCGCGATAAAGAGCGAACCTGTAACAAAGTTCATTTAAACATAAACATTATTTGTGGTTAATTTAAAGAAAAGAATAAGCATAGATTTTCTGTACAGTGAAGCATCAATATATTCTCAAAGAACAAAGGCGTTAAACTATAAACATTAACAAATTTACAATGAATAAAAAACTTACACTTTTATGTTTTTCTCATACGTGGAACAGTCCAACAATCGCTGCTTTTGTATGTGTGATATTTTGTAAAAATTAAATGTCCTGGCGTGCGCGTAAGTATTTTTTATCGTCACAAGGTTTACAAAAGCGTTTTCTTTCTTGATGATAACGTGGTTTTTCACACTAAATGAAATATAACTTGTAGCGGTGCTACACAACACGTCTTAACAAGTCGGCAACCAAACATCAAAGGTAATGAAGTACATGTTAACATACCGGCGACCAGAAGTACAACTAACTATAAAGACTCTAGAATTTTCCTAACAAATGATAAATTGTTCTTTCTTCTGTTTCGCAGCTTCTTGCTATCAAGCGCTGCGGCAATGATTTTAAATATCTGCGCCCAGCGAGTCATAGTGTTTAAAAGTACCTTTTAAACGCTGGCCGTGCGTCTTGGTATAGGCGCACGTTATAAACAGATTTCGTTTCTTTACTCTCACGTTGTCATGCTTAGTATCATTAAAAACTACAGCTCGATGGCTGTCATTTTCTCATACGCAAAATGTCTGAAATCCAATAATATCACATTGCTTTCCGCGTGAGGAGCGATGACTCCGTCAGGATCATCGCGACTCACGCGTAGTCGTGACATTATTGCATTCGTGAAACAAGTTGGTATTACTTGCAAAAATTCTTTACAATTGATTTTACACACTACATCAGCAAAGTGGTTAACATACAGAGTATCAGGTAAGTATATTCGTACGACTGAAATTGATAGTAATTTTTCCATAGGGTAACTACATGACAATTGAACTGTGCCCTTTCTAATGTATTGTACAAGGATAACAAATGTTCATTTCTCGGTAAAAGATAATGAAATTAAAATAAAGATACTCATACATAGATACATTATACATGGCATAATAAATATTAAAAAATAACAAAGAAATAAATTGCTTGACTTCGCAGGAAGTCTGGGTGCTGTGTGCACTCATGGAAAAAATATGTTACAAAAAATTGACACTCTTGTTTTACAATTAAATATTACAGGAATATTTTTGTCGTTGTTTCGTCGAAGATTTCTTGCAGTAAATACGCAGCACTTTACTTATTTGTGGCTTTCACGGCCTGCAAAAAAAAAAAAAAAATGTTTCACTACACTTGGGTAGGTATGAGTTGCACTGGGAGTGGTAGAGCTTCGGGTATAAATGATAGCACTGCACTTGAGTGGGGAAATTGATTACACTTTCACAGTGGAGGAAAAGTAGGGCATCACTTTCAGTGTGGAGGTTGGAGTAGTTGTCGGGGTGTGATGTTGCATTGGAAATACGTCGTGGGTCAGGAACTAGAAGATTGGTTCTGCAACATGTTGAGCCGTATGGTGGCGGTCTCTATTTCACTTGACACATGTCCGTGCTCCCATTTATGTTTTCGTACATGAAAAATACAGAAAAAATCTGTATTAGTATGTGCTTACTTACTAATAACTTGGTCTAAAAGAAAATGGGATTAGGTAAGGATAAGAATTGTTTATGAACATAAGGTCTCATTCTCTTAGGAATGCTTAGTTCTCATATTTATCTATTTTTCTGGTTTTATTTGGTTTGACACGTTTTCGTCATTACTCGGCCTGGTCAGTAAATTCGGTAGCAATTGTCAAAATCGAGCTTAAGACTCTTCCGATTAGTGCTTTATAATTTCACAAGGTACATGAGTGCTTAATTCATTGCTTTATCATATTCTATTTTGAATGCATTTCAAACACATTTGGCATCCGCGCTCGTTGTGCAAAGAAAATTTGATTGTTGAGCGCTCAGCGTACACAGTGTTACGACCGTTGGTCCCAATCACGTGATAATAACCTGACAGTTCCACAATGCTAGCTGCAGTATTCTGCGAGAAGCAGAGCGTTTGGTGTCTACTAGCCGTGGTGTGAGTTTTTATACAGTTTTTCATCGACTCTGGATTACGGAAGCAGCCAGATGCGGCGACTCCCGCAACTGTTTCGAAGAATGTGTCCGTGGAAAGGCGTACAGTACCGTTTGTGGTAAGTACAACACTTATTCACTTTCACTCTTCGGCTTTCTACATCGTGGTTTCGTGGTACAAGTACTTATAATATTACTTCACACGCGGTATTTCACACGTGTCCTTGCAGTTATCACCTTTTCAGTTCACACGTTATTATTAATTCGTGTTCACATTTATTTGGTCGTCATGTTAAGGTTCACACGCACCACTTTTATACGTGTCCATTAATTACTTGTCTGTTGTCGGTTCACACGCAGCAGCATATACGTGTTCATTTATTACTGACTGCATTATTACTACAAAGTACAGTTAACATTTAGTATATATATCATGTCTAAAAATTATTTACAAAGAAATATATAGTCTCTGTGACTACAAGGCCTGACGAAAAGCGTGTCTCTTGTTCGTAGTTTGTGCTTCCAAGGCACTTTAGGTTTACACTTTGTTCGAAATCTTGTTATTCTTTTCTTTTTACAATAGTTACTCTTTTCTCAAGTTCAACTCTTTTTATTTTCTCTCTATTACGTCGTTAGTTTGAAGACATAGTCAATGTGGGTTCGTTTACGTGATGAACAGTTCGTGTTCAAACTACCATTAGGGAAATTGGGAAGCTTGGTGTTCCCTGTCGTGCAATTGCACATAACAAATCTTAATTGAACTCGCAATTTGCGGAGAATAATCATAGCCCGTCGACAACCAATGTGTCACGACTATCCATTCGTATAGCCTGTATGTATCAATCATGCAACCAGCTCATAAATTTCACTTCTCTACTGGATAAGGTAGGATGGTAAGGATACTGGTTAGAGGAAAACACAAAAGACTTTTATGAAGTGAAGAGATTTGAAGGCAGAGTGTTAATGACGTATGATATGGTGAGCTTAACATAAATTATTATCACCTTAGTTTTTCATGACAAATAGTATAATTAAATCGATACAGCAGCTTCAGTGTCATCTGATCCAGCTCTCTAAACAATTTTCTATACATATCTAAAATTACTTAAACCATGCATTAGCAGTGAACTGTGTCTGTTAACTATCTTCTGTTCCATGTATCGTAAAATTGGTTTTCTAAAAAAAAAAAAATCGTCATACCTCGAGGACCTGAAATAGATATTTCTAGTACTAAATTAGTTTATTTATAAATGATCTTTGTAAGTATTTCAGCTGCACTGTGCCGTAAAATTCTTATGTGCGTATACGGTTTTCTCCGTATTATAATAAAATAATTGAGTTGCGCACTTCTTTCCTGCTACCTGGATCGTTATTGACTTACTTGATTCTTATATGATAAGCTGCTGCTTTTTTGCCTGCTGCGTTTCATAGGTGGTCTCATAAAATTTGTTGTCACACACTCCTTAAGCATAACATAACATTTACCTCATTAGAGTAAGCGACCTTAATCAAATTTTTTTTTTAATCTACGAGCAATCATTCTGGTCTGAATGACCATTTTAATTTATTTCATTCAAGAGGAGAGAGCTTCGCTATACTTAAAACTAATGGTAGCAGGTGGCACTTAGCACGTCCCTACTATAATATTTATTTGTCAGCTCTTTCGGCTGTGGCCGTTCATGGCTCAATTAACTTAAAACTAACTTACATCTAAGGCAAATCTTGCTCTCCTACAATAAATGTGTTTTACTTAAGGTGCTCATATAGATTATTTATCTTGTTGTGGCAGGTCGACAGGGTGTTAGTCCTGTGCATTACTCTTACATACGTTGGTACTTCACACATAGTATGACAACTTATAGTGTGTGTATATTTTATTTTAGCAGCTTAACAGATATTTTCAGTGGTTGACTCGGTATTTCTTCAAGTCTGCGTGATGAAACAACCCATTTATTCGTCCAGATACAGGGTCAGCTAGTAGATAGCAACCAATGTGCGGCTTTCTTAATATAATATACGGTCCTTCATACAAGTGCTGCCACTTGCGATTCTTATGATGAATCAAAGATGGTTTGAAGTGGGTCTTTAATAGCACTCGTTCATTTATACGATACGATAAGACTTCGCTAATGTGTTTGTCATGCGCCTTTTTTCTTAGGTTGGCATGAGTGGTTAAAGATATGAGAGCTTGTCTTAACTTGTCGTCTAATGTTACTTCAGGGTGTTGTAATTTCGGTCTGCAGCTTCCCCGTGGAGGCATAAAGAAGCTACTAATGGTTTTCCGACTGGGATGGAGCTGAAATGTCAGTTATTTTTACTTGACTAGTATTTTGCGACCTACCTGGTCGAAAATTCGCGTTCGTATCCCATACGACTTGTGCATCACTTGATTGCGTGTTATTTGACATCGCGTTTGGTGTTTGGTTCGCCTGTGTGTAAAAAATAGTCGGATTTCCTTGGCTATTATGACCGGCGGTGTCAGGAAAAGCATCCGACGAATTGTCCTGACTATTGTTCCTGAACTGTTGGTTGGGTTGGTGAGAAAATGTCGCATTTTTCGGCTGTGAAAAATTTATTTGCTGAGAGGGAGTGAAATGATTCGGCTGACTGTACTGTTGTGGTCTGTTATAATTGTTCCATTTCTTTCCCTTGTGACGATTTCCATTATTCGTCTTGTTGTGATGGTACTGGTAACTACCGTTGTGATTTATCGGTGAATTACCGTATTGTTGCTGTGTGTTTTGATAAATCGGATTGTATCTATTCTGGTGTGGATGTTTGTTATATTGTTTTCCATTACGGCCGTTGAAACTGTTATGATTACCGTAAGGCTGAGCGTTTGGATGTCCCGTGTTATGTTGGTACGACATTCCATTGACGCAATTTGTTATGTGATGTTGCGGAGCGGGCGGTCCATTATTATAATTATTCCGCGCGCTCGCACGCGCATCCTCATAGATCATATCCAAATTGTCAAGAACAGACAGAAAGGCTTCTAGGTCTTCTTCACTCACATTAACTAGTTTTTCTCTTATTGACACAGGAAGTTTTGACTTTAAGATCATGATTACATCTTTGGTTGAAATGGGCGTGTCCCAATACTGAATTTTACGTAGATATTTTTCAAAATAACGTCTCAAACCTCCTCCTTTGGTGTTGAAAGGTTCGACGTTGTAAACCTCCTTTCGGAGTTTTTGTTGTATACCTGAACTCCAGAATTTATTCAAAAAATGCTTTTCAAAATCTGCATAGGTGTGGCATTTGTCTATAATTTCTGTAGCCCAAATTGATCCTTCACCGTGTACATAGCCTAAAATGAACTGTATCTGCTGCCTGTCGTTCCATGATTCTGGAAAAGCACCTGTGAATGATTTTAGAAATACCATGGGATGTATATTTCGTTTTTCAGGTAGAAAAGGCTGAAAAACTCTGTGTTTTAGCACACTCCCGTCTCGCATTAGTTCGAGTGTTAGTTGATCGGCATGACTACGTGACGTAGAAGTTTCGTCACGTGTATTATTTACTGTTGGTGAGAATTGTACCAGACACTCTGGATATTGACGATTATCGCGTTCTGGCGGTAGCGAATACTCACTTTTATTGTCACCTTGCAATTCCGTAACTTGTCGTTTCAGTCGATCTATATAACTGCTTAGCTGACGTTTCCATTCCGGAAGATCGTGGCTAAATGCTCGTCTGATTTCACCTAATTCATTGGTTGAAGTGTCACCAGAAGTACCGGGAGCGGTTAAGATTTCTGCTGTAGCAGATTTAACCGTACCCTTTAGTTCAGCGTGTACCTTGCTGACAATGTACTGTTCTTTGGATTGCATCCACTCTTCAAATTCCCTATTAAGTATATTGCTTATACCGGTGTTGACATCTGCGATCTTTTTGTCAATATTGACATCGGATATTTGCTGAGCAAGGTCTTCAACTCGTTCGCCAACGTGGTTGACACCTTCTGTCAATTGGCTTACTCTCTTTGAAACATCACTGTAATGTTTCAAAGAGTCACTCGCAGTTGATTTACACACATCTATTTGGGCCTGCACATGTGTGAACTTGCTACCAATATTGGTCTCGGCGGATTCCACCATCGAAAGAACACTATCAATTTTTGCGTGTACGCTTGCGTTTAGCTCGCTTGCGTAAGCAGTGGTAGTGGCTTTAATTTTTTCCTCCATGGTGTCATTCGAATTTTTGATTTGTGCTTGGATGTCGGTAATAACAGAATTTATATTGTTCATTCGCACTTGAGTGCCCTCTATCCTTGATTCTAAACTGTTGAACCTGCTGTCACTTTGATTTGCTAACTGACTGATCTGCGTTTCAATATTGTCACTTTGGTTTGTTAACTGACTGATTTGCGCTTCAATATTGTCACTTTGGTTTGTAAGCTGTGCCATGTTTGCTTCAAAACTGGTTTTCATATCAGCAAACAATTTTAGTATATCTGACAGCGAGCATTCACGTGACTGCGACGCGGTCTGTGGCGCCGACAGCTCACGTGTCACTTCGTCGTCTGTTGTTCCCTCACAACGAGATTCAAGTTTCTTTACACCCGCGCGCGGTCTAAGTTGCCTTGGTTGCTCATCAGCCATCGTAAATTTAAAATAGTTACACTGCACGAGCTAAAAAAGATAATTTTTTTTTTAAATTATGATTTTCACTTGTCAGGTGCGCCAAGGATTTCGCGTCCTGATTTCACAGATATTGCTTGCGCGTTATAAACAATTGGAACTCTGACACACGAAAATGCCAATATGGCAACGGGAGTGATAAAATAAATGAAAAACACCTATAGAGCACTGAAACTGGCACAGATAGCGGCCATTGTGATTTACTAAAATGCACAACAATGGAAATTCTTGCTAACTATTTCTAACTATTGTAAGCGAAATGATGAGATAGAGGCGGATCTAATAGCAAAAGGAAACAGAAATTTGGAAATTAAATTGCTTGAGGAAAAGGAAAAAAGCGTAGAGAGTGAATGTCACGAGCCGACTGAATGCTCGGTACGCAAAGCTTCAAACGTAATGAAAAATCGTACTCACATTAGTTGTCTTGCGCGGTGCTATTTATTGCTGTTGTGGATTCTTACTGCGATTTTCTGCGTATGCGTCCTTTTTTTTTTTTTTTTTTTTTTTAATCACTGGTTTTGGCTTCCAATTTTCTCCAGATGGTAGCATGAAAATAAAAAGAACAAATTAGTTTTTTAGTCAAGTCCCTGTTCGGGCGCCACATCTAGCGTTAAAAGGTTTTTTTGCTTTTCTCATTTAACCAAATTTAACATTGATGATGATAATTTATGGCAGTGTTTGCCGACAAGATAAAGAATGCCACCTTTAACACTAGATTGCGTACTCACGGCAGTTCTCCTTGGCCGTTTTTTGGTACGACTTGGAAAGAGTGAAAAATTAATGAATGATCGCTGATGCGTCGGTTCTCGATTGTGTTCAGGAGACGTACAGATTGATTGCGCGAAAATAGTTTCTCAAATGACCTCTTAACCCGGATTGCTTTCACGCAATCAGACTCTTCAATGAAATTACCTAAGGAACCTATTTGAATAATGAAAAAAATGCAAAACAGTGAAATTTTGTAAAAAAAAAAAGTTGTCTGATCGGAAATTGAACACATTAATGGTCTCCCAAATACAATCGAGACACCGCGATAAAGAGCGAAGCTGTAACAAAGTCCGCCGGCCGCGGTGGCCGTGCGGTTCTAGGCGCTCCAGTCCGGAGCCGCGCTGCTGCTACGGTCGCAGGTTCGAATCCTGCCTCGGGCATGGATGTGTGTGATGTCCTTAGGTTAGTTAGGTTTAAGTAGTTCTAAGTTCTAGGGGACTGATGACCATAGATGTTAAGTCCCATAGTGCTCAGAGCCATTTGAACCATTATTTTTGTAACAAAGTTCATTTAAATATAAACATTATTTGTGGTTAATTTAAAGAAAAGAATAAGCATAGATTTTCTGTACAGTGAAGCATCAATATATTCTCAAAGAACAAAGGCATTAAACTATAAACATTAACAAATTTACAATGAATACAAAACTTACACTTTTATGTTTTTCTCATACGTGGAACAGTCCAACAATCGCTGCTTTTGTGTGTGTGATATTTTGTAAAACTTAAATGTCCTGGCGTGCGCGTAAGTATTTTTTATCGTCACAAGGTTTACAAAAGCGTTTTCTTTCTTGATGATAACGTGGTTTTTCACACTAAATGAAATATAACTTGTAGCGGTGCTACACAACACGTCTTAACAAGTCGGCAACCAAACATCAAAGGTAATGAAGTACATGTTAACATATCGGCGACCAGAAGTACAACTAACTATAAAGACTCTAGAATTTTCCTAACAAATGATAAATTGTTCTTTCTTATGTTTCGCAGCTTCTTGCTATCAAGCGCTGCGGCAATGATTTTAAATATCTGCGCCCAGCGAGTCAGTGTTTAAAAGTACCTTTTAAACGCTGGCCGCGCGTCTTGGTATAGGCGCACGTTATAAACAGATTTCGTTTCTTTACTCTCACGTTGTCATGCCTAGTATCATTAAAAACTACAGCTCGATGGCTGTCATTTTCTCATACGCATAATGTCTGAAATCCAATAATATCACAACACCACGGTGATACAAATGGTTCAAATGGCTCTGAGCACTATGCGACTTAACTTCTGAGGTCATCAGTCGCCGAGAACTTGGAACTAATTAAACCTAACTAACCTAACGACATCACACACATCGATGCCCGAGGCAGGATTCGAACCTGCGACCGTAGCGGTCGCTCGACTCCAGACTGTAGCGCCTAGAACCGCACGGCCACTCCGACCGGCACGGTGATACAGGTTTACATGCCTACCTACACCACAGATGATGAACTGATTGGAGCAATGTACGATAAAAGAGATTATTCAGATAGTTAAGCGAGACAAAAGTTTAAAATGTGATGAGAGAATGGAATTCGTTTGCAGATGTGGAAAGAGAAAATAGTAGGAAAGGGTAGAGCTTGGGGAATGGATGAAAGGGGCAGCCTCCTGATTGAATTCTGCGCAGAGCACAATTTTATCATCGCCAACACTTCGCTTAAGAATGATGAAAGAAGGATGCATATTTGGAGCAGATTTTCGAAACTCGATTTTAAATTGTAATCCATTTCCCATAGCAGACGCTTACCGAGGATATTTTATTGGCTACGAAATGCAGTTACAATTAAAGAGACCGTAAACGATAGCAAATTGAGGATATGGAACCTGAATAATTTAAGACCCAGCGTTTTTCGATAATCTTAAAGGGACCATTAGGCCACGACTAACTGAAAAAGAGGAAGGAATCCACTACAGTACAGTTGAATATCTTTGAGAGAGGAAGTGGTGAAGGCAGCAGAGAATGTAAATGGGAAGAAGTTACAATAGAAATCCTTGGATAAAACGCGAATTTAATTGTCAACAGGGGAAAACATAAAAATTCAGCAAATAAATTAGGCCATATGGAACAGAAATGTCTAAAACATGGCATTGATCGAGAGTCCAAAATCGCAACTGTGATTTTGCGCTTGGAAAATATATATGCTGCAATTAAATAAGATCAAGAGGGAACAAAACTTTGTTCAAGAGAGAACTGTCAAGAGGTCATTTGCCAAGCCAGACCTAAGCAAAGAAGAGAAGGCTGGAAGGTGGAAGGCGTACTCGTATTTAGAGAGGGGAGGGAGAGGGATTATACAAGCTAACATTGGCTCAATGTTAGATTCCTGCGAAATGTCTGAACACGCTAGGCAATACTAATACTGCCACTTAGCTTATTAAACAGACTAAACAAAGGGAAGCTTGTGTTAATGGTATTTTTATGTTCAGAGAAAGGTTATGACAGTCTTAACTGAAAGACATTCTTCGAAACTCTGGAGGTATCAGCTGTAAAACACAGAGACACAAGATATCTGCAACTTGTACAGAAATCACACTGCAGTTGTAAAACTTCAATGACTTTAAAGGGATACAGTAATTGAGAAGACAGAAGTAGGGGGGATATAAAATGCAGACTGCCAACAGCAAAAAGAGCGTGTCTGAAAAAGAAAATTTTTTGACATCGTATAGATATTTAAATGGTTGGGTAGTAGTTTATGAAGGCATCTGTGTGGAGTGTAGCCTTGTGTGTAAGTGAAACTTGGCCAATGAACAGTTCTGTCAAGAAGACAATGGACGCATTCAAAACATGGTGATAAAGAATAATGCTGAATATTAGGTATGTAGATTGTATAACTAAATAGGTACTGAATTAAACTGCGGAGGAAAAGAAAATTGTGGCACAACTTGTCTAAAAGAGGGAATTATTGACAGGCCATATTCTGGGGCATTAAATTGCAGAGAGAGAGACCAAGGCTGGCCAACGGTAAGCAGATTCGATTGGCTGCAGGATGCAGTAGTTAACGTAGAGACGAAGAGGCCTACACAAGAGAGAGTATCGTGGGGGCACTGAATCAACACAGTCTTCAGGCTGAACCTCACAGCAAACGAAACAGTGAGACGAATCGTACTTCTTGTTAATGCAACCCAGTAGCAGTATTTATTGTCAGAATATTTCTTTAATATAGCCCCTAGCACATATCACTTGTGATGTATTTATGTATGCACCTCTATTCCCCATTACAAACAGCTTTGTGTTAGGGAAAAGTTACAACTTGAACGCAATTTTCTTATGGCGACTATCAACAAATGATAAAGTTGAATTACTGTTTTGGCCTCTCTGACCAACAACCAATGATCGGTTACGTATTATCCATGATTTTTCGAATCCACGGGCAGTTCTCGAACAGTGTAGAAGTCATCGATGACAAATGTATCGTAATGCAGTACTGCATATGCCGCCATACGTTTTTTGTGAAGTGGAAACTTTTCCGCTGACTTCAAATATCATGTGACCTTTCTCAGGCATATTAAAGGATGCATTAACGTCGTATAAAATTATTTTTAATTGCTGTTTGGGTTGGTAAAGCAAGTTAATCAAAAAATGAATACAGCATTTTGGTAACCAAATATCGAATCGGAAATTTGATCATAACATCTAAAGTAGTAACTATGAAACCAGTTATTATGACTGATCCTTCGTATCTACTTGCAGGACCGGAATCGATGAGACTTTAGGGATACTGAAGATGACGCACAGAATATTATATTTGGTACTTTATACCAAGGTGTTTGACACAAAGATTCGATTAGGGGTTTAAAATCGTTCGGGAAAAGAAATCAACAAATCAGAGGCAGTATATTCTGTCTGTGAAGACTATTTCAGCCATGCTGGAAAGATTAATTGGCAATCTGGAGTTACTACATCTAATTATGAAGTATTCTAAACGCTGCAAATAAACAAAATGTCTTAAGGCAAAACGAAATAATTAACAAGTTTGTTTGCGTGGCCATAGTCCGCAGCAACACACAGAAATATTCGCTTTTTAAATAACAGACGCTTCTTTCTTGCTGTAATATATTTTATTTGCTCCAGACGCTTTTGCCTTTTACTTTAAGGCATTTTCAGTGGAATCTCTGCGATATTTGCGGATTGTAAAACAGTTCACGTCTTATTTTTGTACGTGAATAAGTGACTACGTGAGTATGGCTGGCATCTGCGTTTCCTCTCATCTGGTCGCAGGCTGGAGTACGGGACATAAGCACAAGCTCACGTTACAAACATTTTTCTCCCCGTTTTTCATGTTCTCTCCTCTAATTGGTGTGGAACACTGTTATTCTTCTGTCACTAGCTGAGGGTATTTTACCAAAAACTGATTTTAAGTCATAGCTACTGTGCCTTCGATTTATGTCTCTTCTTATTTGGTTTGTTTGTGTACACATTGCCAACCAATGCCAACCTAAGGAAGAATATGCTGAAGTTCATTTCCGTTCTCGTCTCTACATCTGTGTGTGTGTTTGTGTGTGTGCGTGTGTGTGTGTGTAGTTAGGGAGAGTTGAAGAAAGTTGAATGTGAACGTAATAGCTGTCAGATAGTGGTTGAAAGTTTTCGCGTTCAGCTGATCTGAGTTTTGGTTTAAATGTTTTGTGGAGGGGTTCATGTAAGATTGAGGAGAAAGGGGTTGGATACTAATGTTCTGATAATAATCATCTGTTGAAGTGATATTCTATCATTTTATTTATTAATGTAAGCAATGAGTTTACTCTTACATGAACCCCCCACCCACAAAAAAATATATATATAAACCATAACTCAAGTAAGATGAAAACCAAAACTTGCTGTCACATCCAACTTTCTACATCTCTAACTGACTATCCACACACACTTACAGATATGAGGAGAACAGAAATGAACAGATGTTACTTTTCAGCATGTAATTCGTTAGGTTGTAGGTTGGCAACATGTAAAAAACAAGCCAAATAGTAAGAGATATAAAGTCTACACACTGTGGTTACAACTTAAAATCACAGTTTTCTGTAAAATGTAGATAGCTAGTAAAGCAAGCACTCCGTCTTCAGGCCACAAGTGGCCCATCGGGACCATCCGACCACCGTGTGATCCTCAGCTGAAGATGCGGATAGGAGGGGCGTGTGGTCAGCACACCGCTCTCCCGGTCGTTATGATGGTTTTCTTTGACCGGAGCCGCTACTATTCGGTCGAGTAGCTCCTCAATTGCCATCACGAAGCTGAGTACACCCCTATATAGCTAGTGACAGACGAGTAATAGCGCTCCACACCAATTAGCGCAAAGAACATGAAAAAGGAGAAGAAAAAATTTCGAACGTAAAAACGTGATTTCGTTTCGTACACTATGTTATCAAAAGTGTCTAAACACCCCCAAAAACATACGTTTTTCATATTAGGTACATTGTGCTGCCACCTACTTACTGCCAGGTAATCCATGTCGGCGGCCACAGTAATCATGAGGCATCGTGAGGGAGCAGAATGGGAACTCGCGGACTTCGAACGTGGTCAGGTGATTGGGTGTTACTTGCGTCATACGTCTGTACGCGAGATTTCCACACACCTAAACATCTCTAAGTCCACTATTCCCGATATGATAAGTGGAAGCGTGAAGGGACACGTACAGCACAAAAGCTTACAGGGCGACCTCGTCTGTTGACTGACAGAGACCGTCGTCAGTGGAGAGGGTCGTAATGTGTAATAGGCAGACGTCTAAACTGCATCAGGATCCACCGCAAGTACTACGATAGTTACGCGGGAGGTGAGAAAACTTGGATTTCATCGTCGAGCGGCTGCTCATAAGCCACACATCACGCCGGTAAATACCAAACGACGCCTCGCTTGCTGTAAGGAGTGTAAACATTGGACGATTGAACAGTGGAAAAACGTTTTGTGGAGCGACGAATCATGGTACACAACGTGACGATCCGATGGCAGGGTGTGGGTATGCCTAGTGCCCGTTGAAAGTCATCTGCAAGCGTGTGTAGTGCCAACAGTAAAATTCGGAGGCGGTGGTGTTATGGTGTGGTCGTGTTTTTCATAGGGCTCACACTCCTTGTTGTTTTGCGTGGCACTATGGTTCAAATGGCTCTGAGCACTATGGGACTTAACTACTGTGGTCATCAGTCCCCTAGAACTTAGAACTACTTAAACCTAACTAACCTAAGGACATCACACACATCCATGCCCGAGGCAGGATTCGAACCTGCGACCGTAGCAGCCGCGCGGTTCCGGACTGCGCGCCTAGAACCGCTAGACCACCGCTGCCGGCGCGTGGCACTATCACAGCACAGGCCTACATTGATGTTTTAAGCACCTTCTTGCTTCCCACTGTTGAAGAGCAATTCATGGATGGCGATTGCATCTTTCAACACGATCGAGCACGGTGGCGGGGTGGTTACACGACAGTAACATCCCTGTAATGGACTGGCCTGCACAGAGTTCTGACCTGAATCCTATAGAACATCTTTGCAATGTTTTGGAACGCCGACTTCGTCCTAGGCCTCACAGACCGACATCGATACCTCTCCTCAGTGCAGCACTCAGTGAAGAACGGGCTGTTATTCCCCCAGAAACCTTCCAGCACCTGATTGAACGTATGACTACGAAAGTGGTAGCTGTCACGAAGCCTAAAGGTGGGCCAACACCATACTGACTTCCAGCATTACCGATGGAGGGCGCCACGAACTTGTAAGTCATTTTCAGCCAGGTGTCCGGATACTTTTGCAGGGTGTCCACGACCCGGGACAACCGGGGGATCCGGGAAAAACCCGGTAATTTTTTCATCCGGGAGAAAACCGGGAAAAACCTGGGATTTGTTTAAATTCCGGATAATTTTTCATTATTTTTGCTCTTAGTTAAATTTCTGTAATTTAGACTGGTAAGAACCAGTACTCTGACAAAGGATATTACTGTATCCTGCTACTGCAGAATAATACTACAGCAATAAAATATGAACGAGAGAAAAAACTGAAATAGAACTTAAATTGCAAAGGAAATGCGCCATATACAGCAACTAAACACAGTGCTCATACAAGCGTCTGCCAACAGTAAAATGTGTCACAGGCTTTAGGAAGACTATGCAATGCTTCGTAATAACAAACTGCCTCCGACGAGCATGACGTCACAACTGTTAACATTAGATTTGTTTTAGCAGTTACGAGTGGGATCATGCGATCATGCGCATGCGCAGTTGCGTAGTACCATCTTCCGCTTGTAGCTACAGAAACGTTGCTGTTGGCTGTGTAAGCAGTCGCAGGGGAAAAAAAAGCAGCTAGATGTTACCGTGAAAAATTTTACTGGCGCGCCCAAGCTCACAGATTGCGCAGCAGCCCTGGATCTAGGAATGAGTGTGTGTGTGTGTGTGGCGCCGCGGGGGGGGGGGGGGGGGGGGGGGAATTCATTGAACAATGTTGAACACATTCTAAGTTGATTTCTGAATGAATCATTAGTTGATTTGTGAATGCGTGCAGGTCTATTCTGGAAGTAGCGCGGAAAACGCCTAACCCGAGAATAAGTGCGGGATAACTAAACTGGTGATTCTGGAAGAGTTAGTCAAGTTAACCCTGCGAATAAGCTTTGACACTGGCAGGAATAGATACAGAATTAGTGATGACAACAATGTTTGTTAGAACGAGGAAGGAGAAGAAACTTAAATTATGGAAGTATACGACGATTCCAAGTTTATATAAAAATTTCTGAGTTTGGATTCCGTAGAAACACTGGAACACGTGAGGCAATACTGACCTTACGACTTATCTTAGAAGAAAGATTAAGGAAAGGCAAACCTACGTTTCTAGCATTTGTAGACTTAGAGAAAGCTTTTGACAATGTTGACTGGAATACTCTCTTTCAAATTCTAAAGGTGGCAGGGGTAAAATACAGGGAGCGAAAGGCTATTTACAATTTGTACAGAAACCAGATGGCAGTTATAAGAGTCGAGGGACATGAAAGGGAAGCAGTGGTTGGGAAGGGAGTAAGACGGGGTTGTAGCCTCTCCCCGATGTTGTTCAATCTGTATATTGAGCAAGCAGTAAAGGAAACAAAAGAAAAATTCGGAGTAAGTATTAAAATTCATGGAGAAGAAATAAAACTTTGAGGTTCGCCGATGACATTGTAATTCTGTCAGAGACAGCAAAGGACTTGCAAGAGCAGTTGAATGGAATGGACAGTGTCTTGAAAGGAGGATATAAGATGAACATCAACAAAACCAAAACAAGGATAATGGAATGTAGTCTAATTAAGTCGGGTGATGCTGAGGGAATTAGATTAGGAAATGAGGCACTTAAAGTAGTAAAGGAGTTTTGCTATTTGGGGAGCAAAATAACTGATGATGGTCGAAGTAGAGAGGATATAAAATGTAGGCTGGGAATGGCAAGGAAAGCGTTTCTGAAGAAGAGAAATTTGTTAACATCGAGTATTGATTTAAGTGTCAGGAAGTATTTTCTGAAAGTATTCGTATGGAGTGTAGCCATGTATGGAAGTGAAACGTGGACGATAAATAGTTTGGACAAGAAGACAATAGAAGCTTTCGAAATGTGGTGCTACAGAAGAATGCTGAAGATTAGATGGGTAGATCACATAACTAATGAGGAAGTATTGAATAGGATTCGGGAGAAGAGAAGTTTGTGGCACAACTTGACCAGAAGAAGGGATCGGTTGGTAGGACATGTTCTGAGGCATCAAGGGATCACCAATTTAGTATTGGAGGGCAGCGTGGAGGGTAAAAATCGTAGAGGGAGACCAAGAGATGAATACACTAAGCAGATTCAGAAGGATGTAGGTTGCAGTAGGTACTGGGAGATGAAAAAGCTTGCACAGGATAGAGTAGCATGGAGAGCTGCATCAAACCAGTCTCAGGACTGAAGACCACAACAACAACAACATAAAAATTTCGCGCTACTACTTTTTGCTCTCATGCTTGAGAAACTGTAGCGTATGAATAAAGTGTAAAACTGTTTCCTAACGTAAAGCTTTTTGCTTGTAGTAGGCCTAATAGACATTTGATATTGGTACTTTGTGAATTATATTCTGCCTTGTTATAAAAATGACCATTTCTGCCAAAACAGACTCGTTTAGTTGGCATGTGTTACAATTGCTGCAGTATTATAAAGGCCTATTTTGTTTTATCCCGCAGACAGTGACAAAATATAGGTAATCAGGTCCAGAAACCACACCAATCTTGGGCCTATTTGTAATTACAGCTTTTTCAGTATTAGACAGCGACATTTCGATTTCTCATGTAGCAAAATGTCTGACGAACTTTGATTAGGTAACAGATCCTTTCGCAGGAAGAAAAGCATGCCATGTAAAGCTGTAGCAAGATTAGACAGAGAAAAATTCTAGGAGCTAAGGATTGAAGAAATGTGTACTGTCTTGCTTGTCTCTTCTCTTTACTGGTTTAATGTATCATATACTTAATTTTATGTCACACAAAGCAGCAAGTTGGTAGCTAATAGGGAATAAAGAGTGCAAATTGTCTCAAGAGTGTTTAAAAAAAAAAAAAAAGAGGCAGGATATTAAACCGGCCAACTGGAAGCACGAGAGGCACCATAGGACATTTGTCCGTAAAATACGTATAAAAGTTGAATAATAAGTTTATTTTACAAATATTCAGGTATTACAATATGGTCTCCTTCAAAGTAATCGCCCTGAGACGCGATACACTTCTGCAAACGCCGTTTCCACTGTTGATAACATTGCTGAAAGTGTCCAGTTGTGATCTTGTTCAGTTACCGTGTCGTTTCCGCCTTAATGGCTTCCACATCTCCCAAGTGCCGCCCCCAAAGCACTATTTTGCATTTCGGGAACATGAAGAAGTCACACGGGGCTAAATCGGGTGAATAAGGCGGGTGGTCTGTCACGGTGATTGAGCTTCGGGCCAAAAACTCGCGCACAACGAGCGACGTGTGAGCAGGCGCATTGTCGTGATGAAGTATCCACCTGGCCCCTTTTGCCAACTCCGGTCGAACTCGGGCCACACGAGCTCTGAGACGTGTCAGAACTTCAACGTAAAAATTTCCGTTCACTCTCTGGCCGGGAGGGACAAATTCCTTGTGAACAATGCCTCTAGAATAAAAGAAAACAATCAACATTGTCTTCCCATTGGACCTTGATTTTCGCGACTTTTTTGTTCTCGGTTCTCCTGCTAGTTTCCATTCCCTACTTTGAGATTTGAGCTCCACATCGAATTCTTAAAACCAGGACTCGTCTCCAGTGATGACTCGGTTGAGAAAGTCCCCTCGTTCCTCTGCTTCCAACCAATCCTCACAGCACTCAACCCTCTTTGCTTTCTGTTCTGGCGTCAAGAGCTTCGGTACGATTTTCGCACCCAATTTCTTCATTTCAAGTTTTTGTGTCAGGATTTCGTGAACGATTGTTTTGGGGATTGACAGCTCGTCAGCAATCATTCTGACTGTCAATCTACGGTCTTTCAGAACACAAGCCCGAATTCGTTCAACATTTGCATCGGAACTCGATGTCGACGGGCGTCCTGGGCGAGGGTCATCGTTCACTTCTTCTCGGCCATCCCAGAACCTTTTTAACCACTTGTTCACGGTTGGTTCCTTCAGAGAATTGTCTCCGTAAACTTGTTTCAAACACTAAAAAATCTCACGGCCATTCTTGACTAGCTCTGCAAGAAACTTGATGTTGCCAGGCTGTTCCTCAATCAGAGAGAGCTCCATGCCGACGGCAGGTGAAAAAGGGTAACTGTCAACAAGCTGCCGCACTCTCCCACCTTCACGCAGAGTGCTCTGATCGAACTGAGCGTTGATGGGATTGATCACAGCAGTAGTCCCACCTAGCGGTGACTGCAACCTGTAACATAAAGACATTATTTAACTTTTATACGTATTTTCCGGACAAACCTCGTATAGTTTGATGGCTTCCAGTACAAAATATACACGTTTCAATTCCACAGACCGAAATACAGTGTCGTGCGATAGAAGAATGCTGTGTGAAGAGAAGTGGCGCAGACCTTTGGCACTCTTAAGATCAAATAACATGTCTTACAATTCCTTGGACACATATGTTTTATGTATCAGAGTCTTCATAAAGATGTACGCTACAGAATGAACGTATTTTTGAAAATTCGATTTTTTTTTTAATTTTTGACGTCCTTTCTCAAACTTTCGAGGGACGCCACTATCTACTATTGCCCCGGTTCGGAAATATCGTTGATACGGGTCTGATGCACAGAGCAGTCTGAGTTATAATAGGGAAGCGAGTAGTCTCCACATGACCCGTGTTTACGTTTAGTGATTTTGCTGTTTCCTGTTTGTCTACTGCTCTCAAGTCAAATGAAAACAAATTTGATTTCTTTGGCCGGGCGCTATCATGTGAATTAAAATACATTCACATAATTACGGAATGCTAAAATACGTTATTAGTTTCAGATTTCATTTTATTTCCACCTTTCTGACAGTCAAGTATTAATTGCCAAGCAGAACAAAGAAGTTATTTTTATCGGTTTGCTGAAGAAATTTTCTTTTATTAATCTTTTCCGCTGAGGCAGTCTATATATTTGAAACAAAGGGTTTAATTTCAAACTATTGGCTAGTTTCAACTGTTCACTGCATTTCAAGTGTGCATTTTCATCTTCTACAACGTATGCCATAATGCCATAACAAAGAACCAGACATGAGATAACAAAGTACTGGCACCCGAGGAAATTAACATCCCGAAACCACATTGAAAAGTTAAATATCAGGTTGATGCCTACTTCACTGGGAATCTGGGACTCATTTAAAAATCAGCTCTTTGATGACGAGCCATGTAGAAGAATTTATAGCCCAGAGGATCACACTTTTATGTAGTTATTAAAAAAATTACTGGCAAATTTGAGTGATATATCTTAAAATGTAATACGTGCATGAACGACCAACATTATATGTGAAAGATTAGCTTGTATTGGCCTTAGAGACCAATATTATATGTGAAAGCTTTGTTTTTCTTGTAGCAACATTATATATATTAAATTAAACCATTAACTTTTCCTGTTCATGTGTCCGCGCTAATTAACAGTGATGTTGCTATTGGCTCACTACACCATGTGTCTGAAGCTCTGAATATCCGCTGTCATCGGCTGGCGAGATCACGTGACATGAGCTATGACTGGCTTACAAATACGCGTCACAATCACGATTTCAATGCTTCGGAAAGTAAAATGCGGTGTTTGGTGGAATTCGAATTTATACTTTCGTACTACAAAAATATGGAGCGAATATGTTACTGCACATCAAACATCTTTCCAAAAGGTGTTCCATTTTCTAAAGCACCGGGAAATTCTACGCCCATGCATTAAACCATAACCATTCAAAGGATTGATAAATTATACAGTTTCAAGAGAAAATATACCGTCAATTAACAGGGAAAAACTGTTTCCACCCGGAATAAAGTGTATTTTTAACCGGGAAATCCGGGAATTTTTTTTCCTTGTCCACGTATACACCCTGTTTTGATCACATAGTGTAAGTTAAGTTTTAGTGCGACCTCCAGCATGTGACCAGATGAGAGAAACACAGAGGTCAGCCAAAAACTCGATTAACTGTAAGTAATCACTTATTTACATAAAAAAAGAAGATGCGAACTGCTTTATGATCTACAACTATCGCATATCAAAGCAAAATTGAAACAGTGTAGATTGCACTGAATATGTCGTAAAGCAAAAGGCGAAACGAAGAAAATAGATTGCAGCAAGTAAGTTGCGTTTGTTACTTACAAAACGAAATAATCAATAGCTGTAGATACTTAGCAAATTACATGTTATGACTCACCAGCAAATTAGTTTCGGGTTAACTTCTGTAGACCTACATAGTATATTGTAAATATTGATGTGGTCCATGTCACTGCAATCCTCATTTTATATGCTATTAAATGCCACTTTAAAAAAGTTCATCGATCCATTGAGAAAAACTATAGTTACTTTCAAGTCTCGATAGGTGAATAGATTTTGCATACTTACAATGCGAAAAAATACGTGACTCTTTACGAGCTATCATTTGAAAAAAAAATGTTTTCTATATCTGGTACCGTTTAAGAAATTTGGGGCCGATACAGCCACATGATATACGACGTGCGGGGCGAAGTATCGGTAGTATCACGAGCGCCCAGCGCGGTGCGTCCGCCGATATGTCATCCAATATCTCCATAAGGGTGATAGCTATCGATCTGTTCTCAAATTTAAACACGATTTCGCTATGTTGACTAAATTTCATACACAGTAATATACCACCTAAAATGAACTATACGCAAGTGGACGTAATGTGTTTTTACCTCTGCACACTGAATAAAATTTCGTCTAGTGGTTTACATAAAAGTGATGCAGCAAGTAACAACGACGAATAAGCAAAACAAATTCAGTCCTTTGTCGAGCGAAAATGTCAGGCTGTATGATGCTGAAAAATCAATTTTTTTCACGAAATAGTTTGCTTGAAATGGGATGGTACACTATGTGATCAAAAGTATCCGGACACCTGCCTGAAAATGATTTACAGGTTCGTGGCACCCTCCATCGGTAATGCCGGAATTCAATATTGTGTTGGCCCACCCTCAGCCTTGATGACAGCTTCCATTCCCGCAGGCATCCGTTGATCAGGTGCTGGAAGGTTTCTTGGGGAATGGCAGCCCATTCTTCACATAGTGCTGCACTAAGGAGAGGTATCGATGTCGGTCGGTGACGCCGGGTACGAAGTCGGTGTTCCAAAACACCCCAAAGGTGTTCTATAGGATTCAGGTCAGGACTCTGTGCAGGCCAGTCCATTACAGGCATGTTACTGTCGTGTAACCACTCCGCCACAGGCCGTGCATAATGAACAGTTTCTCGATCGTGTTGAAAGATGCAACCGTCATCCTCGAATTGCTTTTCGACAGTGGGAAGCAAGAAGATGCTTAACATATCAGTGTAGGCCTGTGCTGTGATAGTGCGACACAAAACAACAAGGAGTGCAAGCCGCCTCCATGGAAAACACGACCACAACATAACACCACCGCCTCCGAATTTTACTGTTGGAACTACACCCGCTGGCAGATGACGTTCACCTGGAATTCGCCACACCCACACCCTGCCATCGGATCGCCACATTGTGCACCGTGATTCGTCTCTCCACACAACGTTTTTCCACTGTTCAATCGTCCATTGTTCTACATCTACATCTACATTGATACTCCGCAAGCCACCCAACGGTGTGTGGCGGAGGGCACTTTACGTGCCACTGTCATTACCTCCCTTTCCTGTTCCAGTCGCGTATGGTTCGCGGGAAGAACGACTGTCTGAAAGCCTCCGTGCGCGCTCTAATCTCTCTAATTTTACATTCGTGATCTCCTCGGGAGGTATAAGTAGGGGGAAGCAATATATTCGATACCTCATCCAGAAACGCACCCTCTCGAAACCTGGCGAGCAAGTTACACCGCGATGCAGAGCGCCTCTCTTGCAGAGTCTGCCACTTGAGTTTATTAAACATCTCCGTAACACTATCACGGTTACCAAATAACCCGGTAACGAAACGCGCCGCTCTTCTTTGGATCTTCTCAATCTCTTCCGTCAACCCGACCTGGTACGGATCCCACACTGATGAGCAATACTCAAGTATAGGTCGAACGAGTGTTTTGTAAGCCACCTCCTTTGTTGATGGACTACATTTTCTAAGCACTCTCCCAATGAATCTCAACCTGGTACCCGCCTTACCAACAATTAATTTTATATGATCATTCCACTTCAAATCGTTCCGCACGCATACTCCCAGATATTTTACAGAAGTAACTGCTACCAGTGTTTGTTCCGCTATCATATAATCATACAATAAAGGATCCTTCGTTCTATGTATTCGCAATACATTACATTTGTCTATGTTAAGGGTCAATTGCCACTCCCTGCACCAAGTGCCTATCCGCTGCAGATCTTCCTGCATTTCGCTACAATTTTCTAATGCTGCAACTTCTCTGTATACTACAGCATCATCCGCGAAAAGCCGCATGGAACTTCCGACACTATCTACTAAGTCATTTATATATATTGTGAAAAGCAATGGTCCCATAACACTCCCCTGTGGCACGCCAGAGGTTACTTTAACGTCTGTAGACGTCTCTCCATTGATAACAACATGCTGTGTTCTGTTTGCTAAAAACTCTTCAATCCAGCCACACAGCTGGTCTGATATTCCGTAGGCTCTTACTTTGTTTATCAGGCGACAGTGCGGAACTGTATCGAACGCCTTCCGGAAGTCAAGAAAAATAGCATCTACCTGGGAGCCTGTATCTAATATTTTCTGGGTCTCATGAACAAATAAGGCGAGTTGGGTCTCACACGATCGCTGTTTCCGGAATCCATGTTGATTCCTACATAGTAGATTCTGGGTTTCCAGAAATGACATGATACGCGAGCAAAAAACATGTTCTAAAATTCTACAAGAGATCGACGTAAGAGATATAGGTCTATAGTTTTGCGCATCTGCTCGACGACCCTTCTTGAAGACTGGGACTATCTGTGCTCTTTTCCAATCATTTGGAACCCTCCGTTCCTCTAGAGACTTGCGGTACACGGCTGTTAGAAGGGGGGCAAGTTCTTTCGCGTACTCTGTGTAGAATCGAATTGGTATCCCGTCAGGTCCAGTGGACTTTCCTCTATTGAGTGATTCCAGTTGCTTTTCTATTCCTTGGACACTTATTTCGATGTCAGCCATTTTTTCGTTTGTGCGAGGATTTAGAGAAGGAACTGCAGTGCGGTCTTCCTCTGTGAAACAGCTTTGGAAAAAGGTGTTTAGTATTTCAGCTTTACGCGTGTCATCCTCTGTTTCAATGCCATCATCATCCCGTAGTGTCTGCATATGCTGTTTCGAGCCACTTACTGATTTAACGTAAGACCAGAACTTCCTAGGATTTTCTGTCAAGTCGGTACATAGAATTTTACTTTCGAATTCAATGAACGCTTCACGCATAGCCCTCCTTACGCTAACTTTGACATCGTTTAGCTTCTGTTTGTCTGAGAGGTTTTGGCTGCGTTTAAACTTGGAGTGGAGCTCTCTTTGGTTTCGCAGTAGTTTCCTAACTTTGTTGTTGTACCACGGTGGGTTTTTCCCGTCCCTCACAGTTTTACTCGGCACGTACCTGTCTAAAACGCATTTTACGATTGCCTTGAACTTTTTCCATAAACACTCAACATTGTCAGTGTCGGAACAGAAATTTTCGTTTTGATCTGTTAGGTAGTCTGAAATCTGCCTTCTATTACTCTTGCTAAACAGATAAACCTTCCTCCCTTTTTTTATATTCCTATTAACTTCCATATTCAGGGATGCTGCAACGGCCTTATGATCACTGATTCCCTGTTCTGTACATACAGAGTCGAAAAGTTCGGGTCTGTTTGTTATCAGTAGGTCCAAGATGTTATCTCCACGAGTCGGTTCTCTGTTTAATTGCTCGAGGTAATTTTCGGATAGTGCACTCAGTATAATGTCACTCGATGCTCTGTCCCTACCACCCGTCCTAAACATCTGAGTGTCCCAGTCTATATCTGGTAAATTGAAATCTCCACCTAAGACTATAACATGCTGAGAAAATTTATGTGAAATGTATTCCAAATTTTCTCTCAGTTGTTCTGCCACTAATGCTGCTGAGTCGGGAGGTCGGTAAAAGGAGCCAATTATTAACCTAGTTCGGTTGTTTAGTGTAACCTCCACCCATAATAATTCACAGGAACTATCCACTTCTACTTCACTACAGGATAAACTACTACTAACAGCGACGAACACTCCACCACCGGTTGCATGCAATCTATCCTTTCTAAACACCGTCTGTACCTTTGTAAAAATTTCGGCAGAATTTATCTCTGGCTTAAGCCAACTTTCTGTACCTATAACGATTTCAGCTTCGGTGCTTTCTATCAGCGCTTGAAGTTCCGGTACTTTACCAACGCAGCTTCGACAGTTGACAATTACAATACCGATTGCTGCTCGGTCCCCGCATGTCCTGACTTTGCCCCGCACCCGTTGAGGCTGTTGCCCTTTCTGTACTTGCCCAAGGCCATCTAACCTAAAAAACCGCCCAGCCCACGCCACACAACCCCTGCTACCCGTGTAGCCGCTTGTTGCGTGTAGTGGACTCCTGACCTATCCAGCGGAACCCGAAACCCCACCACCCTATGGCGCAAGTCGAGGAATCTGCAGCCCACATGGTCTCAGAACCGTCTCAGCCTCTGATTCAGACCCTCCACTCGGCTCTGTACCAAAGGTCCGCAGTCAGTCCTGTCGACGATGCTGCAGATGGTGAGCTCTGCTTTCATCCCGCTAGCGAGACTGGCAGTCTTCACCAAATCAGATAGCCGCCGGAAGCCAGAGAGGATTTCCTCCGATCCATAGCGACACACATCATTGGTGCCGACATGAGCGACCACCTGCAGATGGGTGCACCCTGTACCCTTCATGGCATCCGGAAGGACCCTTTCCACATCTGGAATGACTCCCCCCGGTATGCACACGGAGTGCACATTGGTTTTCTTCCCCTCTCTTGCTGCCATTTCCCTAAGGGGCCCCATTACGCGCCTGACGTTGGAGCTCCCAACTACCAGTAAGCCCACCCTCTGCAACTGCCCGGATCTTGCAGACTGAGGGGCAACCTCTGGAACAGGACAAGCAGCCATGTCAGGCCGAAGATCAGTATCAGCCTGAGACAGAGCCTGAAACCGGTTCGTCAGACAAACTGGAGAGGCTTTCCGTTCAGCCCTTCGGAATGTCTTTCGCCCCCTGCCACACCTTGAAACGACCTCCCACTCTATCACAGGTGAGGGATCAGCCTCAATGCGGGCAGTATCCCGGGCAACCACAGTCTTAGTCCGATCAGGGGATGCGTGGGACGAGCTGGCCGTCCCCGACAAACCCCCATCCGGACCCCCACAGTGATGCCCATTGGCAACAGCCTCAAGCTGTGTGACCGAAGCCAACACTGCCTGAAGCTGGGAGCGAAGGGATGCCAACTCAGCCTGCATCCGAACACAGCAGTTGCAGTCCCTATCCATGCTAAAAACTGTTTTACAAAGAACTTCTGAACTAATCTACAGAGAGGGCAAACAAATCGACAAAATTTAAACGGTTATTAAAATACAAGATTGCCTAGTAAATGCAGTAATGCTGCTACTTGCGCACTGCTGACACTGCTCGGCGGCGGAAGGAGACTAAGCGAAATTACACTATTCAGGTACTAAGACGCGATGCTACACTCTCAAATACTATAATACGCCCGAAATTTATGAATTAAACAATGCAAGTACCAAAAACACGCAAAGAAATTAAGAATTAAACTATGTAACAAATGAGTGAGCTAGGAGTATACGACTTGCTGCTCAGCTGCTTATCCAACGGCGGCAGGGAGCACACCGACTGTGACCAACCGACACTGGCCGTTCAAAACAAAAACAGTAGACAAACGACTACGCGAATTTACACTATTCAGGTACTAAAACGCGATGCTACAACTCTCAAATACTATAATACGCCCGAAATTTATGAATTAAACAATGTAAGTACCAAAAACACGCAAAGAAATTAAGAATTAAACTATGTAACAAACGAGTGAGCTAGTAGTATACGACTTGCTGCTCAGCTGCTTATCCAACGGCGGCAGGGAGCACCTTACGTCAAGCAATGCATCGTTAGGCATTTACCGGCGTGATGTGTGGCTTATGAGCAGCCGCTCGACCATGAAATGCAAGTTTTCTCACCTCCCGCCTAACTGTCATAGTACTTGCAGTGGATCCTGATTCACTCTGGAATTCCCGTGTGATGGTCTGGTTAGATGTCTGTCTATTACACATTATGACCCTCTTCAACTGTCAGCGGCCTCTGTCAGTCAACAGACGAGGTTGGCCTGCACGCTTTTGTGCTGTACGTCTCCCTTCACGTTTCCACTTCACTATCATATAGGGAGCCGGCCGGTGTGGGAGAGCGGTTCTAGGCGCGTCAGTCTGGAACCGCGCGACCGCTACGGTCGCAGGTTCGAATCCTGCCTTGGGCATGGATGTGTGCGATGTCCTTAGGTTAGTTAGGTTGGTTCAAATGGCTCTGAGCACTATGGGACTTAACTTCTGAGGTCATCAGTCCCTTAGAACTTAGAACTACTTAAACCTAACTAACCTAAGGACATCACACACGTCCATGCCCGAGGCAGGATTCGAACCTGCGACCGTAACGGTCGCGCGTTGTTAGTTAGGTTGAAGTATTTCTAAGTTCTAGAGGACTAATGATTTCAGATGTTAAGTCCCATAGTGCTCAGAGCCATTTGAAACATTTTTTTCATAACGGGAAAAGTGGACCTAGGGATGTTTAGGAGCGTGTAAATCTCGCATTCAGATGTATGACACAAGTGACACACGATCACCTGACCACGTTCTAAGCCGGAGCAACCCATTATGCTCTCTCACGATGTCTCATGATTACTGAGGTCGCTCATTTGGAGTACCTGGCAGTAGGTGGCAGCACAATGCACCTAATAACGAAAAACTTGTATTTTTTGGGGTGTCCGGATAATTTTGATCACATAGTGTACGTATTTCATAGCCGCTGCTGCGTCCGCACCAGCGTTTCGGCAAAAGTTCGTGTAGCGGGGGGTTGCGTACCTGACGTCACGCTTAGCGCGTTCTGTGATTGGTGGCGCGGACCTGCAGAGCGGCACGTGGCAGCTACAGCGGTTCGAGATGGGAAAACCGCGACGCAGCGCCGCTGATGCCGTTTCCATGGAAACCGAGGCTGTGGTGCGCGTTGTGCGGCAAGCCTGCAGGGATCCGGCCTTAAAGCCGTCGGCACACGGACCGCGCTGTCGAACGTTAACGTTGAGCGTGCCGAGTTCAAAGTGCAGCTGAACGCTCAGGAACGATGCGACTTGTGCATACGGTACGTGGACCCCTACGTGGTATACGCGACCGCAACGCACTCCAGCGGCAGTTGAGGGATATTTCTAGTTCGTAAATCACACTGTTTACTCAACGGGCGCGCGTAAAATTCCCACGTTAGCTCTATTAAAAGGCACATTTCTTCCATCGTCCACGAAAAGTAAAGTACCATGTCCAATCAATAAGGACACAGGCTTATAAAAGTTCCATTACAAACAGCGCGTTACAAATATGGAATACTTCTCCGCATAAGATAAAAATTATTTCATCATCCCACATTTTAGTAACACCCCAAGGTCAGTCTTACTTGATCACTGTTCCTAACCAGTAGCAGAATCTTTGCAACATGTCAATTACGAAGCGTAAAAGAAGAAGGAGCAAAACATCTTTATACAAGTAGCGCAAGCTGTCCTTTAGATTAAGCCAATCGAACAGTCACCCCTCCAAAAAAGGTGAAATTGTATTTACATAACATCAAATATTATAGTCTATACTTATATTAAACTAATAATAAAGTATCAGAACGTAATAAAAACGGGAATGCTAGGAAAAAAAATTGGTTGTGTCAGGACGCGAACCACCGCCCCAACAAAAGAACTCACAATGGGACAGGGACGCTATTCATTACGCTTTTTTTTTTAATCTCATTTTGTTGGATTTTGTTCGTTGCATCTGCCCGGGGCGGACGTCGTAAGACATCCGTTTAAGTTCGTTGTTGATCGATTAACTCAGTTACACACTGAGCTACCGTGCCGGCTGTTACGCTAAACGAACATAAACACCTTTCGTATCTAATCATTGTATCTTACCGCTTGCTAAAACCGTTAATCGTAGATATGTTGCTAACTGAAATTTAATTATAAGAAATTGTACCAAGAGCAATGCGTTTTGGATGGATCTTGAGTGTGTAGCTGCCTTCAAATAGCCTACTCTCATTATATGCAAGTTACAAATAATTCTTTTTCCACGAATATGATGTTTCTCCCGACCGTGCTATTCCACGCTGTGACGTCAGAAACTCGGCACGCTCAACGCTCAACGTTCGGATGCGCGGTCCGTGTGCCGACGGCTTAAGGCTTTGCCACACAGAACGCGGTCTGCCCGCGAGATCTGTGACCTGCGTCGTTGAAATGCGCGTCGTTGCATCGTGTCTATCACACACAGAGGGCTGTCTTCCTGCCGCGGGGACTGGCCAGCCGAAGGCGCGAGCGCGTATGTCTCAAAATACAGATTCGCCGCCGCGGATGGCGGCTGTGAGCGCCCGCAGACGCAATTTTTGCCGTGTTCTCACACCGACGGGTGCGTCCGAGACAGCAGCGGCTGCAGGCACATCTGTGCTATCAGTGAGCGTGTGGAAATGATGCAAACAAACTTATCGAACAGTCGAGGAAGTACACCATCTTCTACGGTACAGGGGATGCAGATAAGAGAATTCTGAAGGCCGATGCTAGGAGGAATATGACTGATAAACTGGTTCAAAATGTAAAATATTTTTGCAAAAAGGTTAATTCACACATGCAGTCAGTTACACAAAATGAAGTACAGTATAGTGTTACGTACTGGAAGTTATATAGTTTATTACATCTTAAAGCATCTGAAAGATATTACGGCTAGCATGCAAGCAACCATGTGATCAAAACTGAAAGCACTACTTAGAAAATCTAACTCCATCTAAGAAAAAGCCGGCCGCTGTGGCCGAGCGGTTCTAGCCGTTTCAGTCTGGAACCGCGCTGCCGCTACGGTCGCAGGTTCGAATCCTGCCTCGGGCATGGATGTGTGTGATGTCCTTAGGTTAGTTAGGTTTAACTAGTTCTGTCTAGGGGACTGATGACCTCAGATGTTAAGTCCCATAGTGCTTAGAGCCAGTTGAACCCTTTTTAGACATTCCACAGTGTATATTCACTGGTTTCTCGTCTTCAGCAAGTAAAAACAGAATAACAGAACGTTGTTCAAGTAATGTGGACGTTTGAAGCAGACTCGCCATCTTGAAATGTATTTTTGAGGTTATAAACAAAACACTGTTGATACATCAGCTGATCAGGGCTCATCTCAGTGATGCCAACTAAAGCCATATAAGTACCAAACTTGCCGTACTAATGGTTTTTTCCACAGACCACTTTGTCTCTTTAATTATTGAATGACCCTCATACAATTTAAAGCAATGGCTCCTGTCCTACGAGAAATTGTATTCTTAACGTATGTAGTCAGTAAAGAGTTTATCTACTCTTTAAAATTGAACAAAGCCCCAGGACCCGATGGAAACCATCAGATTTTATATTGCAGTATAATTACCCCCCTTTTAAATGTAATCTGTCGTAGATCCCTCTAAAAAAACCGTGCCCAGTAATTGGAAGGAAGCATAAGGTCACATCCATCCACAAGAAGGTTAGGAGAAGTCAGCCTCAAAGTTAGTAACTAATATTCTTCACGTGAATTTGTTGTGTCACGGAACACGTTCTGAGCTCAAACATAAAGAGGTACCGGGAAGAGAATGACCTTCTCCTTGCCAACAAGCACGGATTTCGATCATGTGAAACCTAACTCACTCTTTTCTGATATGACATACTGAAAGCCAGTCAGGTAGGTGTAGTATTTCTCGATTTCCGACTAGCAGTTGACTCAGTACCACACCTACGCTTATTATCAAAAGTATGATCGTATGGGCCGGGCGGAGTGACCGTGCGGTTCTAGGCGCTACAGTCTGGAACCGCGAGACCGCTACGGTCGCAGGTTCGAATCCTGCCTCGGGTATGAATGTGTGTGTTGTCCTTAGGTTAGTTAGTTTTAAGTAGTTCTAAGTTCCAGGGTACTGATGACCTCAGAAATTGAGCTTCATAGTGCTCAGAGCCATTTGAACCTTTATGATCGTATGGGATATCAAGTGAAATTTGTGACTGGACTGAGGAGTTTTTGCTAGCGGAGATGCAGCAAGCTGTCTTGGATGGAGAATCATCAAGAGATGTTGACGTTAATTCGGGTGTATCCCAGGTAGTGTTTCGAGACCCTGTTCATGTTTGTTTTTGTTACCTTACCAACAATATATTTATAGTAATATCATTTTTGCAGATGGTGCTGGTATCTGTAATGAAGTACTGCCTGAAAGAAGCTGCCTAATTATTCATTGAGGTATTGCTAAAATTTAGATGTGATGCACATTTTCAGAAATGTAAAACTGTGCCCTTCACAAACGTCCGAAGAACGATGTCCCGTGACAAACGTGGTGCCTCGCCACGCGACGACAAGTAAGTACAATCGCAGCCAGATGCAATGACGAACGAGAGACACCAGCGTAGACACACCCTCAAGAGTTCCATACGTCGCCTCTATAGAATGCTGGGCCCAACGAGGTATAGGGGCCATGTGAGCCATGTGACGTACGGAACAGTGGCAATAGAGGTTTTATGATTTGCAGGGAGTTACTATTTCAGACCACTTTGATACTTCGTGGTTGTGTGTTTAAATAGACTCATGCTTTCGATGCCACACGGCGTACTGATTTCCAGCTTGGCCCCAGACGTAACCGTGCGTTCACGATGTACACTCTAAGACAAAAAGAATGGCACGCCACGGAGGAATTATCCGAGTAGGACGAAGATCATGCACAGAGAAGCAAATGATAATTTCAGAAAAATTGGACTATTTATCCAAGAGAAAAAGCTTCACAAATTGAACAAGTCAGTAACACGTTGGTCCACCTCTGACCATTGTGCAAGAGGTTATTCGGCTTAGCATTGATTGGCAGACTTGTTGGATGTCCCCCTGAGGGACATTGTGCCTAATTCTGTCCAACTGAAGCGTCGGATCGTTAAAGTCCTGACACAGTTGGATGGCCACGCCCTTAATGCTCCAAACATTCTCAGTTGGTAAGAGATCCGGTGACCTCTCTGGCCAAGGTATGGTTTGGAAAACACAAAGACAAGCAGTAGAAACTCTCACCGTGTGCGAGCGACGATTACCTCACTGAAATGTAAGACAGGCATGGCTTACCACGAAGGGCAACAAAGAGCCGTGTAGGATATCGTCGACATAAGGTTGATGTCGCCCGCTATACAGAAGGGAGGCTGATATTAACGTCTCGTTGACATTAAGGGCATTAGAGATCACGGAAAACCTAAATCTGGATCGCCGGACAGAGATTTGAACTGTCACCATCCCAAATGTGAGTCCATTTTGTAACCACTGTGCCATCTCAATCGGTCCCGCCATGCAGCTTGACAAACAGGAGTGATGATACGCACTGCCATTTCATTTCATGGCAGCATGCCTTTGGTGACCGATAGCCCACTGGTACGTCGACGATATTCTGTTCCCATTTTGTCGTTTTTCATGGCAGGCCATCCTGGGTTTTCATTCCAGCAAGATAGTGCCTGCCGACACACGGTGAGAGTTTATACTGCTTATCTACGCGCTTTCCTAAATCCTACCTTGGCCAATGAGGTCGCCACATTTCTCGCCAACTGAGAATGTTTGAGGTATCCAGGGCAGGGACTTCCAACTATCTTGGAATTTTAACTATCTAACGCGCCAGTTGGACTTAGATTGACACGATGTTCCTCAGGAGGACATTCAACAACTCTGAATGAAATTTTCACTCTGCAGCGGAGTGTGCGCAGGTATGAAACTCCCTGGCAGATTAAAACTGTGTGCCGGACTAGAGACCTTTGCCTTTCGCAGGCAAGTTCTCTATTACCTGGGCCACCCAAGAACGACTCACGACCCATCCTCAAAGCTTTAATTCCGCTAGTACCTCGTCTCCTGCCTTCCAAACTTCACAGAAGCTCTTCTGCGAACCTTGTGTGAGGACTCGTCGTGAAACGTGCTTGGGTAGCTCAGTTGGTAGAGCATTTGCCCGCAAAAAGGCAGAGTTCCTGAGTTCGAGCCTCGGTCTGGCATACAGTTTTAATCTGCCGGGAAGTTTCATCCAACAACCCTGTCAACGATTGCCAAGCCGAATAAATTCTAGCATGAGGGCAAGAGGTGGACCAACGCATTGTTGACTTGCTCAATTTCTGACGCCGTTTCTCTCGAATAAATCATCCACTTTTTCTAAAACTGTAATTATTTATTTGTCTCTACACATACATCACATCTACTGCTTTCCATCCCATTCTGGTAATTTCTGAGTGATGTAACTTCTTTTTGTCTTTGAGTGGTAATCGGGCAAGTCAGCTAGTATGACGTCAAAAGTTAGTTGCGGAGAACCATATTTCCCAGGGGCACCACGCAAACGCTTACTTACAACACAGTGGAGGCCACTCACACCCCACTCTGCACACATCGTCTCACTACAGAGCCAGCAATGCCAGAGTTGCATTAGTCAGAAGTATGTAGCAGAGTTTATAGTCAACTGTACTTAAAGAGAAGAGACAATTATCTCGTCCTGCATCAGGTGATACTATAGTATTCAGTGACATTCGCAAATAAGTTTGACATTCCAGTGGCCATAGATTGTTTCAAAGATAAGTATTGCATCTTTTCGAAGTTATCATAAAGTGATCTAATATTTTGTATGTGCTGCAGTAACAACTGGGACACCTCCAGAAATAAATCTAAGAACCCATCACAGCGCCAACGATTGTTTTGTCGTCCAGAAGAACAGATATGACGAAAACTTGTAGCACTATTTCGTTAACTTCTCCATTTTCAGTAATATTATGCAGAAAATGTAACAAAATATGTTTCAGTAATTACAACAGAAACACTATGAGCTATGGTACATGCCAAGAGTATGGCAGAAAGAGTTGTACTAAAATGTGCTCACGATCGGTTTCTACGTTCTCAGTCTACGCAGAGTGAGTTATGACTTGCTACATCAGCCGGCGAAAATTCAGGCCAGGCGCGATCCTTAACGTCAGATCTCGGGCGTGTCAGACGGTTTGAAGCGGATATGATGGAAAATGTGGTGCAATAAGAGAGCTGCAAATGCTGATAGCATTTATCTTATCCGCACAGACCTCTGGCCGCAGCCTTGCCAATTGTAGCTCAACTGACCTTCCGGAAAATAATTTTTAACAAAGAATTTCATGTAACTAACCAATACCTCTTGCCAGGGACCACAAAAACAGAGTAGAACTGATATTTACATTGTTTGTAGATGAAGCACTCCACGAATAGGATACGTTCTTGCAGAGCTTTTTTATTGTTACTGGAGAGGACATCGGTTCGATCATGAAATTTGAAATTTCACTCTCCTTTTTCTCTTCTAGCATGAAAAATTGTATTTTCTTTTTACAATCTTTTTTTATAGTAGCTCTTGCAACCCACGTCCGCAATTATTAGCTGGATGTATTCCAATCTCTGTCTTTCTCTACCAGTTTTGCTCTCTACAGCTCCCTCTAGTACCATGGAAGTCATTCCCTGATGTCTTTACAGATGTCCAACAATCTCACTGTCGCTTCTCCTTGTCTGTGTTTTCCACATTCTCCTTTCCTCTCCGATTCTGCACAGAACCTCCTCATTCCTTACATTATCAGTCCACATAATTTTCAACGTTTCTCTGTAGCACCACGTCTCAAAACCTTCCATTCTCTTCTGTTCCGGTTTTCCCACAGTCCATGTTTCGCTACCTTATAATGCTGTGCTCCAAAAGTACGATCTCAGAAATTTATTCCTCAAATTAAGGCCTGTGTATGATACTGGTAGAATTCTCCTGTCCAGGAATGTCCTTTTTGCTAGTGCTAGTCTGCTTTTGATGTCCTCCTTACTCCGTCCATCATTGGTTATTTTGCTCCCTACGTAGTAAAATTCCTTACTTCATCTACTTCGTGACCATCAATCTTGATGTTAAGTTTCTGCTACTTCTCATTACATTCGTCTTTATTCGATTTAATGACAGTCCATATTCTGAACTCATTATATTGTTCAGTCCAGCAACACGTCCCATAATTCCTCTTCACTTTCACTGAGGATACCAATGTCATCAGCGAATCGTATCATTGATATCCTTTCATCTCGAATTTTAATTCCACTCCTGAACCTTTCTTTTATTTCCGTCATTGCTCCTTCGATGTACATACAGATTGAACAGTAGGGGCGAAAGACTACATCTCTGTCTTACACCCTTTTTAATCCGAGCACTTCGTTCTTGGTCGTTCACTCTTATTATTCCCTTTTGGCTCTTGTACATATTGTATATTACCCGTCTGTCCCTATAGATTACCCCTATTTCGAACATCCTGCACGATTTTACATTGTCGAACGCTTTTTCCAGGTCGACAGGTCCTATGAACGTGTCTTGATTTCTCTTTAGTCTTGCTTCCATTATCAACCACAACGTCAGAATTGCCTCTCTGTCGCTTTTATCTTTCCTAAAGCCAAACTGATCGTCATCTAACACATCCTCAGTTCTCTTTTCCATTCTTCTGTGTATTATTCTTGTCAGCAACTTTAATGCGTGAGCTTTTTAGCTGATTGTGCGATACTTCTTGCACTTGTCAGCTCTTCTGAATTGTGTGAATGATATTTTTCTAGAAATCAGATGGTATGTCGCCAGACTCGTACATTCTGCGCATCAACGTGAATAGTCATTTTGTTGCCAATCCCCCCCCCCCCCCCCCAATGATTTTAGAAATTCTGACCGAATGTTATCTATCCTTTCTGCCTTATTTGATCTTAGGTCCTCCAAAACTCTCTTAAATTCTGATTTTAGTTTTGGATTCCCGTTCTCTTCTAAATCGAGTACTGTTTCTTCTTCTGTCACCTCAGACAAATCTTCTGCCTCACAGAGGCCTTCAATGTACCCTTTCCACCTATGCGCTCTCTCCACAGCATTTAACAGTGGAATTCCCGTTGCGCTCTTAATGTTACCACCCTTGTTTTTAATTTCATCGTAGGTTATTTTAACTTTCCTGTATGCTGAGTTAGTCCTTCCGACAATCACATCTTTTTCGATTTCTTCACATTTTTCATGCACCCCTTTCGTCTTAGCTTCCCTGCAATTCTTATTTATTTGATTCCTCAGCGACTTGTATTTCTGTACTACTGAATCTCTGTGAACATTTTTATACTTCCTTCTGTAAACGATCAACTGAAGTATTTCTTCTGTTACCCGTGGTTGCTTTGCAATTATCTTCTTTGTACTTACGTTTTTCTTTCCAACTTCTGTGGTTGCCTTAATATATATGTCCATTCCTCTTTAGCTGTACTGTTTACTGAGCAGTTCCTTATTACTATATCTACAGCCTTAGAGAACTTAAAGCATATCTCATCATTCGTTAGTACTTCTGTATCCCACTTCTTTGCATATTGGTCCTTTCCTGACTAATCTCTTGAATTTCAGCCTACTCTTCATCACTACCACATTGTAATCTAAGTCTGTATTTGCTCCTGGGTACGATTAACAATCCAGTGTCTGATTTCGGAATCTCTGTCTGACCATGATGTAATCTAACTGAAATCTTGCAGTATCACTCGGCCTTTTCCAAGTAGTTGGTCCTCCTCCTCTCTTTTTCCTTGTCCCAAGCCCATATTCTCCTGTAACCTTTTCTTCTGCTCCTTCCCCTAAATCTGCATTCCATCCCCCATGACTATTAGACTTTCATCTCCATTTATGAACTGTATTACCCTTTCAGTATCCTCATTTGCTTTCTCTATCTGAACTATCATTGTAGGTGTTGATTCGCCGTCGATTCTGATAAGAACAGTCTTATAACTGAACTCCTGACAGCAGCACAGTCTCTGCCCTACCTTCCTATTTATAGTGAATCCTACTCACGTTATACCATTTTCTGCTGTTGTTGATATTACCCTATACTCGTTTGACCAGAAATCCTTGTCTTCCTTCCATTTCACTTCACTTACCCCCGCTACGAGCGTGGTTTGAAAAGTTCTCGGAATCACCACGAGAGGTCAGCGCTAGTGCAATGAATTGTTCACGTGACATTCATTGTTCTGTTGTCTGTAAGCAAGGGTCACGTCAGTGCTCTTGGAAGACAGCTGTGGCAGTGACGTGGCTCTGTTGTTCTCACCTAGTGATTTGCGAAGATGGAAAAAATCGAGATTCGAGCAGCTTACATTAGATTAGATTTGTTTTTCGTTCCATAGATACGTGCTGAGGAGATCCTCGTGGATGTGGAACATGTCAATTTTTTTTAAGCTGAAATAGTATGAATATATACAATTCATCATTTGTTCCTATTAAAAAATTCGTCAATTGAGTAGAAGGAGTTGGCCACTAGTAAGTTTTTCAGGCTCCTTTTAAACTGATCTTTATTTGTAACTAAATTTTTTTATGTTTACTGGCAAATTATTGAAGATGAGTGTTCCTGAGTAGTGGACCCCTTTTTGAACTAAAGTAAGTGCTTTTAAGTCCTTGTGCAGATCATTTTTGTTACTGGTATTGTATGTACGAACTGAGCTGTTTGTTGGAAAAAGGGATATAGTATTTAGGACAAATTTCATTAAGGAGTAAATATACTGAGAAGCAGTAGTTAGTATACCCAGTTCTTTGAAGAGGTTTCTACAGTACGTCCGTGAATTTACTCCACAAATAATACGTATTACACACTTTTGGACTCTGAAAACTTTTGTTTGACTTGAAGAGTTAGCCCAAAATATTATACCATATGACGTTATGGAATGAAAGTGGGCAAAGAATGCAAGCTTTTTCATTTTTATGTCGCCTATGTCTGCTAACACTCGAATTGCAAATACAGATTTGTAAATGCGTTTCTGCAGTTCTGTGGTGTGCTCCTCCCAACTGAATTTATTATCAAGTTGTAATCCCTGGAATTTAAGACTGTCAACCTCTTCTATCTGCTCTTCTTCGTACTTTATGCATATGCTGGGTGGAAACCTCTTACAGGTTCTGAATTGCATATAGCGAGTCTTTTCGAAGTTTAATGTCAGTGGATTGGCTTTAAACCATTTATTAATAACCATGAAAATATCATTAGCAGATCTTTCTAGAACTACACTCGACATATTATTTATTGCAATACTTGTGTCATCTGCAAACAAAACGAACTCTGCTTCTGACAGTGTAACTGATGAGAAATCATTAATGAACACAAAAAAAGTAATGGCCCTAAGATGGATCCTTGTGGGACACCACATGTAATTTATTCCCATTCTGATGATGACTGATGACTTAATTCACTAGTCTCTTGCACTGACACCCTTTGTTCCCTGTTAGTGAGATATGACTTGAACCATTTTGAAGCACTGCCCGTGATACCATAGAATTCTAATTTACTTAAAAGGATGTTGTGGTTCACACAATCAAATGCCTTTGACAAATCACAGAAAATGCCTGCTGCTTGTGATTAAGTACTTCACAAAGAAAGGTATGAAAGCAAAGCACATTCATGCCTTTTTCCAGAATACACTGCGGGACTCTGCTCCTTCACATTCAACTGTTGCCAAGTGGGCAAACAAATTTAAATTTGGTCGGGAGAGCTTAGATGATGAAGCTGTGTCACTACACCAGAAATCACTGCAAAAGTGCTCAAAATGGTCATGGAGGATCGCCAATTGAAAGCGTGTGAAATTGCTCACGCTTGCCATATGTCATCTGAAAGGGTATATCACATTTTAACTGTAGAATTAGAATTGAAAAAATTATCTGCAAGATGGATGCCGCGACTTCTGATGCTGGATCAAAAAGGCAGGAGAATGGTCACATCTGAACAATGTTTGGTCCGTTTTAGAAGAAATGAACAAGATTTTTTGCGCCGGCTTGTGACCACAGATGACACTTGGGTGCACTGCTGTACCCCAGAGACTGAACAACAGTCAGAGCAGTGGAAAAATGCTGATTCTCTGCCACCAAAGAAAGCAAAGACAGACAATTCCTTTGGTGGGAAAAGTCTTGGCATCAGTATTCTGGGGTGCGAAGGGGATTCTGTTTGATTATCTCCCCAGTGGGCAAACAGTTACTGGATGATACTATGCTAACCTCCTGGACAAATTTCAACAAGAGATACGCGAAAAAAGGCCAAGTTTAACAAGGAAGAAAGTCATCTAACATCGAGACAATGCGCGCCCGCACACATGTACCGTCGCCATGGCAAAATTACACGAACTAAGGTATGAATTGTAGCCACACCCGCCTTATTCACCAGATATGGCTCCGTCAGACTTCCATCTGTTACCAAAACTGAAAATTTTTCTTGGTGAACGAAGATTCACTTCAAATGAAGAATTGATAGCCGGAGTTGACAACTATTCTGCAGGCCTGGAGGAAACTCATTTTAGAGATGGGATCAAGGCACTGGAACATCGTTGGACCAAGTGCAATAATCTACAAGGAGACTACATTGAAAAATAAAAAAAGTTTCAGTGATGTAAGTATTTTTTTCTATTCCGTTCCGAGAACTTTTCAAACCACCCTCGAATATCTAGACTGGGACTTTTCATTTCCCTTTTCAGATTTCTTAGCTTCCCTACCATGTTCAAACTTCTGACGTTCCATGCCTCTACACGTTGAACATTATTCTTTCGTTGGTTATTCAGTTTTTTCCTCACAGTCACCTCCTCCTTGGCAGTCCCCTTTCGGAGACCCGAATGGGGGACTTTTCCGAAAATTTTTGCCACTGGCGATATCATCATGACACTTTCTCAGTTACAAGTTCTATGGATACACAGTATGTGTCTTTAATGCAGTGGTCTCCATTGCCCTCTGTATTGCTGATTCTTACGCATTTAGGTGCAGTTTCCGACCCCTAGGACAAGAGTGCCCTGAACCTCTGTCCGCTCCTCCGCCCTCTTTGGCAAGGGCGTTGGCAGAATGAGGGTGGCTTCTTATGCCGGAAGTCCTCGGCCGCCAGTATTGATTATTAATCAAAATTTAATAGGTAGCGGGTTTCGAACCCGGGATCTAGGACGTTTTCATTTGTAACCAAAGACGTTTCCCCTTTTTTAACTTTATTTATTCACACCAACGATATTACAGAGCTTGACCACCTTAACAATGTTACAACTCATACCATTAAAGTGAAAGTCGTTCAAGAGTGGCCAACAGCAGACTGCCTACACTTTTGAAGACGTACATGACATTCTGTGGTGTCACCGCCAGACACCACACTTGCTTGGTGGTAGCCTTTAAATCGGCCGCGGTCCGTTAGTATAAGTCGGACCCGCGTATCGCCACTATCAGTGATTGCAGACCGAGCGCTGCCACACTGCAGGTCTAGTCTAGAGACCCTCCCTAACACTCGCCCCAGTTGTACAGCCGACTTTGCTAGCGATGGTTCACTGTCTACATACGCTCTCATTTGCAGAGAAGACAGTTTAGCATAGCCTTCAGCTACGTCATTGGCTACGACCTAGTAAGGCGCCATATTCAGTTACTACGAATGTATTCTGAACAGATAATATTGTGAATCGTGTACCGTCAAGAGCGACGTTCATCATTAATGGATTAAAGTTAAGTATCAAATTAATTACGTTCGCTTTCTGAATTCTAATTCCTTGTCATGTTCCAGACCTCACGTCAGTATAGTCCTTCCCTCCTCACGCCAGCCTGCGTGAGCTAGAACGCTTGCAATTCGGCCTCCTCTAGTAACACGGTCTTGCCAACACAACACATTCATTATTCATTCTATTATTTCATAGTAAGATCGTAACCGCTGCAGCAGATGTGCAGTTTCAGGCAGCTTCTTACGGGCAGCCGTCGATCAGGTAGGTGTTGTATCCGTGTGAACTGTAGCCGCGGCCCTCTACGCGCGCCTTCGCTGCACGAGAAATCCCAGCTCAGTGACTGCTTCAAGTTGGTCTTCTGAAAGGGTAGTTTCTTGGTTTTCCTTTGGTGTCAGGTATGTATCCACACCCTGGTTTCCAGAATTTGGGTTTTTCTGTTCATCTTCTCTGAACTCTCAGCGTCGCGCTCTGAAAGATCCTTTGTCCCAGCTTGGGTGTATCAGAATATGAGGAGGGTGTCACATTAATGCAGTGGATTTGTTCTTTTAATATCCTAATGAATGTTGCGCATGAATGCTATTCACAACAAACAAAAGTACAGAAAAGGAAGGAAAGTTGCTTCTTCTGTGATGGTAGGTTCTGACCATTTGGAAATGCAATTTACTTCGCAGCAATATGTAACCGTGAGTTTAAAATAAAGAAAATAAAAGCAAAGAAAAGATTTGACCATGGATGCATCCCTATACAGCACTATCGTCGGAAAAAAACGTATGTAATTACCGTCTGTCAAGAGCAATACGTCTTATTGGATGTATATATGAAATATCTGCAGTTCCACCCATTACTCACCCTGTATAACATGCACACAGCAAGTTCACGATTACACCGCTGAACAAGAAAATATTTTATTTTTTCAGTTACGAGAACAACACGTACTGTCTCTGTGAGACAATCTCCACCTGCACCAGTTTCAGAGTTCCTGTACTGGGCGCGACGAGGCGGCCGTTACTTCGAATAATGTTGGTATAGCAATTCGCTCTCTGTCACGTGGACGCTAAAGAAACAGAAATGTAAAAAAACTATCACTGGCAAAATGAAGATAGTAAATGTTATCTAGAATAAATGATAATTAATTGAAACCCTCAGCTGCCGACAGGTGTTGTTGATATACCTCTTCCAGAGAAGCTGCACGGCCATCAGTGGTACCTGTTCTTTCGAGAACATTTACTATCTTCATATACCGAGTGATCAAAAAGTCAGTATAAATTTGAAAACTGAATAAATCACGGAATAATGTAGATAGAGAGGTACAAATTGACACACATGCTTGGAATGACATGGGGTTTTATTAGACCAAAAAAATACAAAAGTTCAAAAAATGTCCGACAGATGGCACTTCATCTGATCAGAATAGCAATAATTAGCCTAACAAAGTAAGAAAAGCAAAGATGATGTTCTTTACAGGAAATGCTCAATATGACCACCATCATTCCTCAACAATAGCTGCAGTCGAGGAATAATGTTGTGAACAGCACTGTAAAGCATGTCCGGAGTTATTGTGACGTATTGGCGTCGGTTGTTATCTTTCAGCATCCCTAGATATGTCGGTCGATCACGATACACTTGCGACTTCAGGTAACCCCAAAGCCAATAATCGCACGGACTGAGGTCTGGGGACCTGGGAGGCCAAGCATGACGAAAGTGGCGGCTGAGCACACGATCATCACCAAACGACGCGCGCAAGAGATCTTTCACGAGTATAGCAACATGGGGTCGAGAACCATTCTGCATAAACATCGTACGTTCCAGCAGGTGTTTATCAGCCAGGCTGGGGATGATGCGATTCTGTAACATATCGGCGTATCTCTCACCCGTCACGGTAGCAGTTACAAAACCAGAAACACGCATTTCCTCGAAGAAAAAAGGCCCGATAACAGTAGATGTGGTAGATCCAACCCATGCCGTGACTTTCTCGTCGTGCAATGGAGTTTCCACGACAGTTCTACGATTTTCGGTAGCCCAAATTCTGCAGTTGTGGGCATTGACAGACGCTCGGAGCGTGAAATGAGCTTCGTCGGTCCACAACACGTTACTCAACCAATCGTAATCTTCCGCCATCTTTTGAAACGCCCACACCGCAAATGCCCTCCGCTTCACTAAATCGCCAGGTAACAGTTCATGATGTCGATGGATTTTGTACGGATGCATCGGAGGGTACGCCTAAGTACCAACCAAACAGTAGTGTATGGAATGCCAGTGCGACGAGCGGCAGCACGAGCGCTGACTTCCCCGTGCATAGACGAACCTGCTACAGTCTCCATTTCTTCATGAACTGTCTCAGCAGCATTATGCCTTGTGCTCGGTCGGCCACTACGGGGTCTATCGTCTAAACAACCCGTGGCTTCGAACTTCGAAGTCATTCTCGCCACAGCTGCATTTGCAACGGACCTTTACCCGTTCGAATCCCCTTCCTATGGCGATCGGATCGTAACGCTGAACTAGCACATTACCCATTCTGATAATATAGCTTCACTAAAAGCGCCTTTTCAGGTAACGTCAACATGCTGCGACTGCTGGCGCATCTGATTCTCTCTCTCATTACAGCTTCTTTTATACACGATTGGCATGCACAGTCACTGACGTTTTGCTGTCCAGGGCCATCTGTCGGACATTTTGTGAACTTTGTTTTTTTTTGGTTCTAATAAAACCCCACGTCAGTCCAAGCATGTGTGTCAATTTTTACCTCTCTATCTACATTGCTCCGTGGTTTATTAAGTTTTCAAATTTATACTGACTTTTTGATCACCCGATATACAGGGTGTTACAAAAAGGTACGGCCAAACTTTCAGGAAACATTCCCCACACAAATAAAGAAAAGATGTTATGTGGACATTTGTCCGGAAACGCGTAATTTCCATGTTAGAGCTCATTCTAGTTTCGTCAGTATGTACAGTACTTCCTCGATTCACCGCCATGATTTCATACGGGATACTCTACCTGTGCTGCTAGAACATGTGCCTTTACAAGTACGACACAACATGTGGTTCATGCACGATGGAGCTCCTGCACATTTCAGTCGAAGTGTTCGTACGCTTCTCAACAACAGATTCGGTGACCGCTGGATTGGTAGAAGCGGACCAATCCTATGGCCTCCACGCTCTCCTGACCTCAACCCTCTTGACTTTTATTTATGGGGCATTTGAAAGCTCTTGTCTATGCAACCCCGGTACCAAATGTAGAGACTCTTCGTGCTCGTATTGTGGACGGCTGTGATACAATACGCCATTCTCCAGGGCTGCATCAGCGCATCAGGGATTCCATGCGACGGAGGATCCTCGCTAACGGAGGACATTTTGAACATTTCCTGTAACAAAGTGTTTGAAGTCACGCTGGTACGTTCTGTTGCTACGTGTTTCCATTCCATGATTAATGTGATTTGAAGAGAAGTAATGAAATGAGCTCTAACATGGAAAGTAAGCGTTTCCGGCCATATGTCCACATAACATATTTTCTTTCTTTGTGTGTGAGGAATGTTTCCTGAAAGTTTGGCCGTACCTTTTTGTAACACCCTGTATAGTTAAAGGCTACCCAGCCATTGACCTTCGTCTGTGCGAATGCACACCGGTTGCCCGAACTCTTACGGGAATCGTCACCTTAGTGTGCGCGAGTAATGAGTGGGTGGGCAAATATCTATTAGGTACACTACGTATGTAGATTGTGGACTGTTAAGAATTTGGGTTTCACTGGAAGCGTGCAAGGGATGTCCCTGTAGTCGCGCTATTCGTCTGTGTCCTCGGTGGCTCCGATGGATAGAGGGTCTGCCGTGTAAGCTCGAGATCCCAGGTTCGAATCCCGCTCGAGGCACACATTTTCAACTGTCCCCATCGCGGTATATCAACAACACCTGTCGGCAGCTGAGGGTTTCAATTAATTATCATTTATTACTGGCAATGCTTGTAATTGAAATCGGTTGGTGAAACGTCTTCAGTTCAGCTGGTGCAGATACTTTTCCACATCTGACTGTTGTAATACGTCGTACCGCGGCCACTTCCGCCAACTCGGAGCGAGTGGCCGAGGAGGAGGAGCGAGCGCCCAACACTGCAGTCATCCTGGAAGCGCTCAGCGGGAAGCCGTGGAGTGACAGTTGCGAAGGGCCTGTCTGGCAACGAGAAGCGCGCCGAGAACTGATGGACGCCTGCAGCCGTCAGGACGGAACGCCAAGAATGTAAGCACGGAAGCATCTGAGTTCTTCTGGCCCGGCGGCAGTCATTTTACTTGCCTTAGAAAGCAGGGATATGCCGACCATTCCAGCACCCCACGGGCACAGGGAGGAGCGTATAAAAAAAGCGCGGGAAATTGCCTCAGGGAAGCGTGTGAAAGATGTTTTACTCGTCGGTGGGGACATACTGAAACGGTACAGTAGTTTCCGCTCCATAAGCAGCAGGTTTTGCTGCTCGCTCGCACCGGGAAATACAAACAGACGCGGCTCCGCCGCCAATTTTATTACACGACGCGGCCGGTTGCGGGTGCAACAGAACCCAAGTGGACGGGTGGAAAGAAATGTGTCAGGCTTCATAATACGTATTTATATGCATCGTATATTATGCATTTCTTGTACGTGAATGTGAATCTGCACATGAACTTTCCTGATCCTCCTCACACCTTTCCGTAAAGTGTGGCCAAATCTTAGTTGGGAAGTAGTTCTGAAGTATAGTAGTGCCAACCTTACTCCTGGGTAGGGGTTCAGAGAGACAGCACAGACAGGTAAAAGTCAAAGACGTTCTAGTGTCACAAGATTTGGGGTGGAGAGGTTGGTCATCGCCAAGTGGTTCGACCACCCCCTCCACCTGGGCCAAGGAAGACTTCCAGGTGCCCGCCATATTCTAAGAGTGTTACAGAAGACGGGTAAGTGAGCAGACGTGCCCTCAGTGCGTCTGTCTCAATGTTCACGCATGGAAGAGAGGTATTTGAATATTTGTACTAATTCTTTTATTTCCAGCTTTGTATTGAGTAAGGAAATGAATGTTCTCGTTTAATTCCGGAAATTTGACCCCCTGTGTTAATGTATATGGTCCCCAGTTTGCCCATTATCCTCCTCACTTAGTGAATGTCCTATGTAAAATATTGGGATACTTTGGTGGTATACATTTGGCCAACGCAATTCCGTCTTGCCCGTAGAAATGTACGTGCAGATTACCATATAATGTACCCGAACTATAAGTTGTAAAATTGTAATAACTGTAAACTGGAACAATTGCTGCAATCGCTGTAAAATCGAGTGATAATATTTAAAATAAATAGGTAATCAATTGTCATTAATCTTTAACACACCTTTAAAAAAAATCACATAGGAGTCCAGTTAAAGGAATTCATTTAAAAATAGAAGATATAGAATGCAGGGAACCACACATCAGCGTTTGAGCCCTCCAGCCCCTTGCCTAGTATCATACAGAAAGGGCATGCTCTCTAGGTAGCGCTCTCAAGCTCCCCTCCCCAGTTATCCGTTGCGCAATTTTCATTCAGGGCTTGACGACATAAACTTTCATCTGGCGTCCCTTGGCAAGGAGGCTGGACGGTAATCATTCAGTTCCTTATAAAACGGGGGCGCCGGCAGATTTTGAGACGGAACCGAAATATGAGTCTGTCCAGAGCTCACGCAGAGTGAGCATTTATAAAGACTTGTGTAGCTGGGCTCCCAACAACCTCGGAATGCAGTAAAACAGCTTTAGAATGTGAAATTGTGAGAAATATGCCAATTCACGAGGCACACGCCAGCCCACGCCAGATAGGAAATTTCCACCCCACACGGAGAGGCGTCGCGATGAAACGGCGATCTGCCATTGGGCGGCATTGAAAATTTCGTCCGCAAATGACAACGCCGAAAGGAAGAATGTTTCGAAGAGGAATTGAGCTGAGAGATGGATGAGAAGCGAGAAGAGAGTCGTGCAGACACCGCCGAAGCGTGAGCACATGGACGCTCTTCTACCCATCATCAATATCCGCCTTCCGACACTGTGATATCACAGCCTTGGCCACGCAACCGACAACGGGCAGACAACGCGGAGGTCGTACGTAGCTGGGCCTCGCAGCAAAACCGCGATTGCTGATGGGGGCAGCCGACTGGCGCCGCACAGCTCCGAGGCAACGCGCAAAAACCGAACGATAACGAACAATGGTGAGATCGATTCGTCTCCTCCACCTTCCCCTTGATAACTGAGTCGTGTCTACGCCCAGTCAAATTGGCCCCGAGATTTGTATTTTTGTTTCGATTTGTGTAAACAGCACGAAAATAAATACGTTTCTTTCATGTTTTCATCACATAAGCAATCTTTTGCATTCATACGTGGACACCTTAATTTTGTACCCTTTGTGTTTGATTTCATTTAATAATTGATATCAATTAATTGTAAGCTCCTAACGTGGCACAATCTCATCAATCATCTGCTCGTCATTTCACGTCCGACAGCAGAGAGAAGAAGTCACAGTTCACCACATTTTTGCAGCCCAGACCTGAGTCGAAACAAGGCCCCCAGAGTAGACAACATTCCATTAGAACTACTGACAGCCTTGGGAGAGCCAGTCCTGACAAAACTCTACCATCTGGTGAGCAAGATGTATGAGACAGGCGAAATACCCTCAGACTTCAAGAAGAATATAATAATTCCAATCCCAAAGAAAGCAGGTGTTGACAGATGTGAAAATTACCGAACTATCAGTTTAATAAGTCACAGCTGCAAAATACTAACGCGAATTCTTTACAGACGAATGGAAAACTGATAGAAGCCCACCTCGGGGAAGATCAGTTTGGATTCCGTAGAAATGTTGGAACCCGCGAGGCTATACTGACCCTTCGACTTATGTTAGAAGAAAGATTAAGGAAAGGCAAACCTACATTTCTAGCATTTGTAGACTTAGAGAAAGCTTTTGACAATGTTGACTGGAATACTCTCTTTCAAATTCTAAAGGTGGCAGGGATAAAACACAGGGAGCGAAAGGCTATTTACAATTTGTACAGAGAGCAGATGGCAGTTATAAGAGTCGAGGGGCATGAAAGGAAAGCAGTAGTTGGGAAGGGAGTGAGACAGGGTTGTAGCCTATCGCCGATGTTATTCAATCTGTATATTGCGCAAGGAATAAAAGAAACAAAAGAAAAATTCGGAGTAGGAATTAAAATCCATGGATAAGAAATAAAAACTTTGAGGATCGCTGATGACATTGTAATTCTGTCAGAGACAGCAAAGGACTTGGAAGAGCAGCTGAATGGAATGGACAGTGTCTTGAAAGGAGGGTATAAGATGAACGTCAACAAAAGCAAAACGAGATAATGGAATGTAGTTGAATTAAGTCGGGTGATGCTGAGGGAATTAGATTAGAAAATGAGACACTTAAGAAGTAGTAAAGGAGTTTTGCTATTTGGGGAGCAAAATAACAGATGATCGTCGAAGTAGAGAGGATACAAAATGTAGACTGGCAATAGCAAGGAAAGCGTTTCTGAAGAAGAGAAATTTGTTAACATCAAGTATAGATTTAAGTGTCAGGAAGTATTTTCTGAAAGTATTCGTATGGAGTGTAGCCATGTATGGAAGTGAAACGTGGACGATAAATAGTTTGGACAAGAAGACAATAGAAGCTTTCGAAATGTGGTGCTACAGAAGAATGCTGAAGATTAGATGGGTAGATCACATAACTAATGAGAAGGTATTGAATAGAATTTGGGAGAAGAGGAGCTTGTGGCACAACTTGACTAGAAGAAGGGATCGGTTGGTAGGACATGTTCTGAGACATCGAGGGATTACCAACTTAGTATTGGAGGGCAGCGTGGAGGGTAAAAATCGTAGAGGGAGACCAAGAGATGAATACACTAAGCAGATTCAGAAGGATGTAGGCTGCAGTAGGTACTGGGAGATGAAGAAGCTTGCACAGGATAGAGTAGCATGGAGAGCTGCATCAAACCAGTCTCAGGACTGAAGACCACAACAACAACAACATCGTTGGGCGACCCGATTGGTAATTTTCATGGTATCTGATGTCACAAAACAATTTCTCGAGATCACTACATTTTGGCGCCCAGCATGGGGCGACCTGATTGGTAATTTTCGTGGTATCTGATATCACAAAATAAATTCTCGAGTTAATTACGTTGTACTTTACTAAAAGGAAACGGTTCTATACTCGAGATAAATCTCGCAGTCACACGAATCTAAAGTACTTAGGAATCAAAGTTACGAATAACTGAAATTGGAATGATCGCAGAAAATTTTGTGAGGAAAGCGAAACAGAGACTGTTTTATTGGCCGAACACTTACAATATGCAACAGATCTACTAAAGAACCTGTCTACACTGTTATCCGTCCTCCTCTGGAGTATTGGTGCACGGATCGGATCCATATCAGATAACATTGACGGATGCCATAGAGGAAGTTCAAAGAAGGGCAACTCGTTTTGTGTTATCAGGAAATAGGGCAAACATTATCTGAGGTGAATTTTAATCGAAGACGACAGAGTGCGCCGACGGCCGCGGCAAACAGCAACGGAGAGGGCGACCGAGTTCCGCTGTTCCACCAGCGAGGGCGCTGCCAGCGGGCAGTGTGGTTCATCTATCAAGTTTTCGACCCTTGCGCAGAACAGTTACAGTACACTATATATTGCGAAACGGAGGACGTTTTCGCCAGTCTGCGACGCTTCACCTGAGGATGACTGGCAGGTGCCCAGTTGAAATATCGTGCGAAGTATTGAACGACGACCGGATGCAATCCCGCAATTTGTTTGAACAGTTATCTGAGGTATCATACACCAGTCGGAGATGTAAGCATTAAAACAAAAGCTTTTTCGTCCTGGCGGGATTTTTCTGCCCTAATCCGAAGATTTACTGTCACTACCAGGGCAATAGCTCCAAACGCAGATGGGTACTCCATGTGCAAAATGTTGTATAAATACATATACCTGTGCACAGTTGGGGCGTTGACGCGCAGGTCTACAGTTTAGGCGCATCGTGAAATACAGACTACAGAGTTTCTTTCCTGAAGAAGGTTTTGGCCGAAAGCTGATTTGTCAGTCTTTCCATCATGTCTGTCTGGATCTCAATGTTTAGTCTTCACAGTGAGTACCAATGTATCCTTTCCATAAAAATGTTTATATTCTGACATGGGATTTCCATTGTTTAAATAAATTCTGAATTTGAATGGATACTTGTAATAGGTCTGTTCACTTTTATTTCCACCCGTCTACATTTTCCATGGATAATTTTATAATGGCTCCTTTCCCCATTACACAGACAAGTAGAATATCGAATAGTATATGTTGTGGCACACACAAAGGCCTTTGAATAGTCGAGAAATATACCACAAACGTCTTTCTCTTAACCCAGTGATACAAAAACCAGACAGACAGCTGTTGTTCTGTAGATGTGTTAATGGACAAGCAGACCAGCAGAAGGACAGTAGAGGTAGCTATAAGAATCTTATTATTCTTCATCAAAATATCAGAAGTCTCAAAAGTAAATTAGAGTTTTTATCTGTAAATTTAGGGGACATGGACACTGTTGACCGTCCTCATGTTTTATGCCTTACTGAGCATCATGTAACAGTTGGAATTGATGGGCTGCAGCTTGATGGGTATGATCTAGCTACTCATTACTGCAGAACAAGTAAGGAGAAAGGTGGTGCTGTAATTTATATAGACAGTAAAATCATTTATAAATCTTTAGATCTAAGTAAGTATTGTGTAGATCAACATTTTGAAGTTTGCGGGACTGAAATTTCTGCAAAGGACATGTTACTTACTGTGCTTGCAATTTACAGAGCTCCAGCAGGGAAGTTTTGCATCTTTATGAATAAGTTAGAATCTCTTTTGACCAAATTGTTCTCTAAAACTAGAAATTTAATAATTGTAGGTGACTTTAATGTCAACTTCTTAACTGATAACAACCTCAAAACTGACCTGGACCACTTAATGAATTCTTACAACTTGGCTGCGATGGTTACCTGGCCCACTAGAGTTACAGAAAATTGCAAGAGCCTTCTAGATAATATTTTCATTGACAAGAATAGAGTCAACAGTGCTAGTGTGAGCAAAGTAATTTATGGCCTGTCTGACCATGATGGACAACTTCTGAAAGTAAATAACATCAGTTTGTGCAATAAAATCTCCCACACCTATAGGTCCTATAGATGTATAAACACTGAAACTGTGTCTGCCTTTAACGACTATTTGTCACAGATAGATTGGGAGCCAGTGTACAGCACATCAGATGTTAATGATAAATTTAACCTTTTTTTGAATGAATTTATATCTGTATTTGAAATGGCTTTCCCAAAAAAAACTGTCAGAAAGAACAATGAGGTTTCTTCCAGTAAACCATGGATTACTGGAGGTATAAAAATTTCTTGCAGGACTAAGAGGGAGTTACATGCCTCACTAAGAGTATCAAATGATCCCATTGAAAGGTCTCATTTTAAGTTATATTGTAAAATTTTAAAAAGGGTGATAAACAAATCCAAGAGCCTGTATATTAAGTCTGAAATTGATAAATCTGAGAACAAAATAAAAGCAGTTTGGAATGTTATAAAGAGAGAGTGTGGCAAGAGTAACAAGAATGTTAATACCACAGAGATAAGCTATAAGGATGAGGTTATTCATAATCCTGTAACAGTTTCCAACATATTCAACAATCACTTCATAACTGCAGCAGAACAAGTAGGTTGTAACGGTTCCTTAAATGCTGCTACGCATTTATTACACAGAGCTAACCCTAACACGTATGACCCAATTTGTATTGCCCCAGTTACTATTACTGAAGTTAAAAATACCATCAAGGCCTTAAAAAATAAAAATTCCACTGGTATTGACAACATTTCGCCAAAAATACTGAAGCATTGTAGTGACCACATATGTCAAGTCCTGTGTCACATTTTTAATGAGTCTATCCAGCAAGGTGTTGTCCCAGAGAGATTAAAGCTTGCCGTTGTGAAACCACTTTTCAAGAAGGGTGACAAAACTAATTTATCTAACTACCGTCCAATATCACTACTAAGTAGTTTCTCAAAAGTATTAGAGAAACTAATGTATACAAGAATTGTAGAACATCTTAACAGCCACAACATACTCAACAGAAACCAGTTTGGTTTCCAAAAAGGTAGATCAACTGAGCAGGCTATTTTTTCTCTCACAAATGAAATTTTAGAGTCAATAAATAATAAAATGTCACCTATTGGAATTTTTTGTGACTTGTCTAAGGCCTTTGACTGTGTGGACCACAACATTCTCTTACATAAGGCTAATTTTTATGGCTTGCGAGGTAGCATTGGTAGATGGATAGAATCATATCTGCAAAACAGAAAACAGAAGGTGATAATTAATGGTGCCAATGATAGTCCCATTTCTTCTGATTGGGGCACATTAAAGTGTGGTGTGCCTCAGGGGTCCATCCTAGGACCTTTGCTTTTCCTTATCTTCATCAATGATCTCCCACTTTGCACAGACACCGAGTGTAAATTTACTCTTTTTGCCGATGACACCACTATTCTGCTTGAAAGTCGAACTAACAGTGACCTAGAAAATAAATGTAATGCTGTACTCGTTGACATCCTACACTGGTTTAAGTGCAACGGACTAACTCTAAACATTCAGAAAACTCAGTATATGCAATTTCACACATCTCAACAAGAAAACGAAGTATGCCACTTAAACTGTGGTAACCAAAATATACTACACTGTGAATCATCTAAGTTCTTGGGCATTCTAATTGATGGCAAGCTGAACTGGTCTGAGCATATCTTAGACCTACATAGAAGGCTCAGTGTGGCAACTTATGCTCTGCGTGTAATCACCCCCATTGGTGATGAGGACGCTACTAAAGCTGCCTACTTTGGTTATTTCCATTCTATCATGTCGTATGGCATAATATTTTGGGGCAACAAGCCTTTAGCCAAAAAAATATTTACTGCACAGAAGAGAGCTGTTAGAATCATGAGTGGTGTTCATCCAAGATATTCTTGCAGAAGTCTGTTTCATAAGTTACAAATATTAACACTTACCTCTCAATTCATATTTTCTTTGATGATTTTTGTTTCTAACAACCTATCTCTTTTTAAAACTAATAGTGAATGTCATGATCATAATACTAGGTCTAAAAATGATCTACACAGGGATCTGAAACATTTAAGTCTTGTTCAGAAAGGTGTTCATTATTCAGCCACAAAAATTTTCAACTCCCTTCCATCAGGTATTAAAGATCACATTAATGTCTTACCTACTTTTAAATGTAAATTGAGAGAATACCTAATGGTAAATTCCTTCTATTCTCTTGATGAGTATCTACAGATAAAGCAATGATTTTTATACTGATAAAAATTTGTTTGCTATAGATCACATTAACTGTTTAATTTGGAAAATGTACTATATTTCCTTTTTAGGTATTGTTTTATATTACTTGAGCTATACCTTTGATTTGATTTTAACCTACAAACTTATTCATAATCTTATGGTACATTTTTGTCATTTTATATATGTGTATTATTTGTTTAATTTGGAAAATGTACTATATTTCCTTTTTAGGTATTGTTTTATATTACTTGAGCTATACCTTTGATTTGATTTTAACCTACAAACTTATTCATAATCTTATGGTACATTTTTGTCATTTTATATATGTGTATTATATCTGTTGTATGTAATCATGACTCATTCCACATCCTTGTGATTTATCACAATACGGATTAATGGAATACGAAATAAATAAAAAAAAAATAAAAAAAAAATAAAAAAATAGATCTACCCTTCCTAAACCCATGCTGAGCATCTTTCTCCTATTTAATTAATTTTTCGCTTCAGTTACACTTTGTTATTCTAGACAATGTAGGTGTAATAGTTGTTCTGTAATTTCCTGCATTTTCCCGACTGCCATCTTTTTGTACAAATATCACTCAACATTGTTCGCTTAAACATAATGTAAATATTCCTTCTTCCATAGCTAAGATTGTAAGAAGAGCTGTAGGCTTTGCTAGCCACTGCAGACAGCATTTAAATAGTTGAGTAGACATATTGTTTAGTACCTCAGTAGATAGTCTTTAAAATGTGTTTTATTTTTACTGAGTCAGAGAATGAATAAACATTGTCTTGTGAGGAGTACTTTGTGTGCGTTTTGTGACAGTAGACTTTTAGATAATTAATTGGTTATAATGTTAGTTTAAGATGTCACTGGTTTACTGAGAGTCCACAATTTTCTTCCCATTATTCTTGATGGCTATGTTCCCATTGTTCCTTGTGTCTACTCTTTCTTTGTGGGACTATACAGTCTCTGTGATATTAGTGGAACCCATTTTCTTCTGATTCAATTTGGTTTCATTGAACACTTTATTGGATGATCTCTTCTTGTCCCTATAGGTACCACAGTTTGCTTGTGTGTTTCATCCAACAAGTGTTAACTGTAGTTTTTAGTTCTTCCTTCTTCCTCATTATGTGTTTTGTGTTCTAGTGTGTGCTTTACTTACCGTTTCTATTTCTGCCTACTACTGGACATGCAAGATTTATGTTGTAGGCCAATGTTCTGCAAACTGATTATCATCCTCTTGTTTACTATTAAATAATCTTTGTAGTTTGTGTAGGCTTGCTGTCTTTGTCACAATTCATTAAAGCTGTTGTGTGGCCTTTCTGTCTTGTCTGGTACTTCAGTAAATACCCCATAATGATCGGCTCTGTTTAAGAACTATAACTCGGCTGTAAAGTGGTAAATTGATAATTACATGATCTGTGTCTCTGTAATTTCACTGCACCTTGTAGGCCTGTTTCAGTATAACAGTTGTCTTTCAGTGAATTCGTGTTTAGATCACCTGTTGCCATTATGCAAGAGAATTCCCTGACAGTCCCATGTGACACCGCTTCTAGCTCCTTTAGAAACCCACTTACCTGACTGACTGGTGATGTGTATAGCCCCGATGTGAAACACTTTCTTTTTTTCAGCATTATCAGTATTGCTGCTAATTCAAATTAAGTTTCTTTTCACTTGTCTACTGACCATGGAGTGCAATTCCTCCTTTCATGTGCTGTAGGTCTTCCACATTTCTATTCATATCTACATAAATCGGACACCTTTTCATAGTTATGTTTGTTATAAAGTAATGTTCATGTACTATAATAGTAAAATTTGTTAGTTCTGCTGCTACTAGTACTTAAGTTTCATCTATTTTACCACATGCATATTGTATACTGTAGTGCAAAATATTGACAGTAAAATATTTGTATTCCCCCCCCCCCCTCCCCCCCCCCCCTCTCCTGAGTCTGGCGCAGAAAACGTGGTCATTGAGATGTTTGTGTTTCTTGGATCTTTCTCCTTCTCCCCCAATTTTCTGACATGTGCTCTGTGCATTATAGTGCTTTTTCTGGTGGGATCACTGATGTCTTCTTCTGCAGGGCTGATGATGTTTCTCCTTCATTTTCATGAGTCTGTGGCGGTTCTCGTGGGGATATTGATTGCTGTTTCTTTCATTGTTAACAGTGGGATTGGTCTGTGTGTTTATTTTCTTGGACAGCTTATACTTTCCGGCATTTCCTTGCACAAAACGTTTTTCTTTATTTTTTTATCATTCCTGTGCAGTACAAGTTCCATGAAATGCTACTTTTCTGAGCTTGTAGCTCCAAAAAAGAACATAGCTACATATCTTCTTGAACTTTCTGTTTGTACTGTTAGTCTTTATTTACACATCAGGCTTCATTTAGACCATGCCTCTGTGGAATGCTTACCAGAAAAAACACTTGCTGCATGTGGGATTCTTTCTGAAGTTTCTTTTAGAACCCTGGTTGCATTGCTGTTTGGATGTTTATAGACACCTTTTTCTCCACCATTAATGATAATTGAATACTTTTCATCCCTGTCTCACATGTTTTAGTGCTTCCTGTAGAGGGAAACCAAGCTTGTTAATACCAGTTTCTTTGTATTAGATTTTCAATGTAGCCATAACACTTGCTAAGCTTCTTACATAGATATCTGAAAATATTTAATTTTGTCCCTTCTTATTCATATTTGGTGATGCATTTTGCGGATACATGGTATTTTCTTGTATCTTCAAAACACATATTTTCTTGATTGTGTGCTTATCATGGTTCATAGGCCTACTGGGGAACTCAACATGTAAAATATAGAGTAACGCATCATTCTTGGTACCTCTATGATGATGTGGAAATCCAAGTGGTGTTAATAAGGTAAATAATTTGTGTAACTCTTTCTCCTCACCTTCATTGTTCACATCTTTATCTTATTATGTGTAACTAAGAAGCCTCAACTGAAATACATAGCTAATTTTCATTATTAACTGGACTGAGTATTTTCTTGTGACAGTGGCTTCACTGCTGTTCACACGTGTCAGTATCCACTGAAGTCCCACAAAAAGGTGTATTGTGAACACTGTAATACATTGTTCGTCATCATTGCAGGTCTATACACTGTACTGCGACATTGTTCTATAAATTGATCTCATCTTTTAGTCAGATGATGCCATAAATTGTCCTCCTCAACTAGATTCAGTACCACCTCACTAGCTGTTAAATTTATTCATAAAATTTTCACCATTCTCCAGTAAGTTGGTCCAAAAGCTATTTCTTACACATTCATAATGTTAATGAGATTTCAGACTGTGTAAATGGTTTTTCATCTGCCTAAGTGAGTACTTGAATAACAAGATGGAATATTTATTTACAGTACTGCATGGATGCCACCAGTAGTGTTCTAGATGTGATGGATCACCTGTTGGTGCTTTCATTTTGCCACCCGCAATAATAAAGTGAAACAGTTGAAGTAACCTTTTTGACAGTTTCTTTATAAAGTGATCAGTGTATTATGGTTATCTTATTCTGTAGAACCCGCCCCCCCCCATGAACCGTGGACCTTGCCGTTGGTGGGGAGGCTTGCGTGCCTCAGCGATACAGATGGCCGTACCGTAGGTGCAACCACAACGGAGGGGTATCTGTTGAGAGGCCAGACAAACATGTGGTTCCTGAAGAGGGGCAGCAGCCTTTTCAGTAGTTGCAGGGGCAACAGTCTGGATGATTGACTGATCTGACCTTGTAACATGAACCAAAACGGCCTTGCTGTGCTGGTACTGCGAACGGCTGAAAGCAAGGTGAAACTACAGCCGTAATTTTTCCCGAGGACATGCAGCTTTACTGTATGATTAAATGATGATGGCGTCCTCTTGTGTGAAATATTCCGGAGGTAAAATAGTCCCCCATTCGGATCTCCGGGCGGGGACTACTCAGGAGGATGTCGTTATCAGGAGAAAGAAAACTGGCGTTCTACGGATCAGAGCGTAGAATGTCAGATCCCTTAATTGGGCAGGTAGGTTAGAAAATTTAAAAAGGAAAATGGATAGGTTAAAGTTAGATATAGTGGGAATTAGTGAAGTCCGGTGGCAGGAGGAACAAGACTTTTGGTCAGGTGATTACAGGGTTATAAATACAAAATCAAATAGCGGAAATGCAGGAGTAGGTTTAATAATGAATAAAAAAATAGTAGTGCGGGTTAGCTGCTACAAACAGCGTAGTGAACGCATTATTGTGGCAACGGTAGACACAAAGCCCATGCCTACTACAGTAGTACAAGTTTATATGCCAACTAGCTCTGCAGATGTTGAAGAAATTCATGAAATGTATGACGAGATAAAAGAAATTATTCAGGTAGTGAAGGGAGACGAAAATTTAATAGTCATGGGTGACTGGAATTCGTCAGTAGGAAAAGGGAGAGAAGGAAACATAGTAGGTGAATGTGGATTGGGGGGGAAGAAATGAAAGAGGAAGCCGCCTTGTAGAATTTTGCACAGAGCATAACTTAATCATAGCTAACACTTGCTTCAAGAATCATGAAAAAAGGTTGTATACCTGGAAGAATCCTGGAGATACTAAAAGGTATCAGATAGATTATATAATGGTAAGACAGAGATTTAGGAACCAGGTTTTAAATTGTAAGATATTTCCAGGGGCAGATGTGAATTCTGACCACAATCTATTGGTTATGAACTGCAGATTGAAACTGAAGAAACTGCAAAAAGGTGGGAATTTAAGGAGATGGGACCTGGATAAACTGAAAGAACGAGAGGATGTAAAGAGTTTCAGGGCGAGCATAAGGGAACAATTGACAGGAATGGGGGAAAGAAATACACTAGAAGAAGAATGGGTAGCTTTGAGGGATGAAGTAGTGAAGGCAGCAGACGATCAAGTAGGTAAAAAGACGAGGGCTAATAGAAATCCTTGGGTAACAGAAGAAATATTGAATTTAATTGATGAAAGGAGAAAATATAAAAATGCAGTAAATGAAGCAGGCAAAAAGGAATACAAACGTCTCAAAAATGAGATCGACAGGAAGTGCAAAATGGCTAAGCAGGGATGGCTAGTGGACAAATGAAAGGATGTAGAGGCTTGTCTCACTAGGGGTAAGATAGATACTGCCTACAGGAAAATTAAAGAGACCTTTGGAGAGAAGAGAACCACTTGTATGAATATCAAGAGCTCAGATGGCAACCCAGTTCTAAGCAAAGAAGGGAAGGCAGAAAGGTGGAAGGAGTATATAGAGGGTTTATCCAAGGGCAATGTACTTGAGGACAATATTATGGAAATGGAAGAGGATGTAGATCAAGACGAACTGGGAGATATGATACTGCGTGAAGAGTTTGACAGAGCACTGAAAGACCTGAGTCGAAACAAGGCCCCGGGAGTAGACAACATTCCATTAGAACTACTGATGGCCTCGGGAGAGCCAGTCCTGACAAAACTCTACCATCTGGTGAGCACGATGTATGAGACAGGCGAAATACCCATAGACTTCAAGAAGAATATAATAATTCCAATCCCAAAGAAAGCAGGTGTTGACAGATGTGAAAATTACCGAACTATCAGTTTAATAAGTCACAGCTGCAAAATACTAACGCAAATTCTTTACAGACGAATGGAAAAACTGGTAGAAGCGGACCTGGGGGAAGATCAGTTTGGATTCCGTAGAAATGTTGGCACGTGAGGCAATACTAACCTTACGACTTATCTTAAAAGAAAGATTAAGGAAAGGCAAACCTACGTTTCTAGCATTTGTAGACTTAGAGAAAGCTATTGACAATGTTAACTGGCAGGGGTAAAATACAGGGAGCGAAAGGCTATTTACGATTTGTACAGAAACCAGACGGCGGTTATAAGAGTCAAGGGGCATGAAAGGAAAGTAGTGGCTGGGAAAGGAGTGAGACAGGGTTGTAGCCTCTCCCCGATGTTATTCAATCTATATATTGAGCAAGCAGTAAAGGAAACAAAAGAAAAATTCGGAGTGGGTATTAAAATCGATGCAGAAGAAATAAAAACTTTGAGGTTTGCCGATGACACTGTAATTCTGTCAGAGACAGTAAAGGACTTGGAAGAGCAGTTGAATGGAATGGATAGTGTCTTGAAAGGAGGGTATAAGATGAACATCAACAAAAGCAAAACAAGGATAATGGAATGTAGTCGAATTAAGTCGGGTGATGCTGAGGGAATTAGATTAGGAAATGAGACACTTAAAGTAGTAAAGGAGTTTTGCTATTTAGGGAGTAAAATAACTGACGATGGTCAAAGTAGAGAGGATATAAAATGTAGTCTGGCAATGGCAAGGAAAGCGTTTCTGAAGAAGAGAAATTTGTTAACATCGAGTATAGATTTAAGTGTCAGGAAGTCGTTTCTGAAAGTATTTGTATGGAGTGTAGCCATGTATGGAAGAGAAACATGGACGATAACTAGTTTGGACAAGAAGAGAATAGAAGCTTTCGAAATGTGGTGCTACAGAAGAATGCTGAAGATAAGGTGAGTAGATCACATAACTAATGAGGAGGTATTGAATAGGATTGGGGAGAAGAGAAGTTTGTGGCACAACTTGACTAGAAGAAGGGATCGGTTGGTCGGACATGTTTTGAGGCATCAAGGGATCACAAATTTAGCATTGGAGGGCACTGTGGAGGGTAAAAATCGTAGAGGGAGACCAAGAGATGAATACACTAAGCAGATTCAGAAGGATGTAGGTTGCAGTAGGTACTGGGAGATGAAGAAGCTTGCACAGGATAGAGTAGCATGGAGAGCTGCATCAAACCAGTCTCAGGACTGAAGACCACAACAACAACAACGTTCTGTAGAACCATCAGAAGTGGTGCTACAATCCTCTGCCAGTTTAGAGCCACTCCTGAAAGTAACTGACTGCTGACCTTGTGAAAGGCAATTAATTGAACCAAATGCCTGGATTCACATTGAAGTTGCTGTTGTAGCAGTAATGACACTGATGATTAGTCATTTGCACCAATAATCGTTAAGATTATCAGTGTGCCGTGTTCCTCTAACTCAGCTCTGTTTATTGAAATGCCAGAGCCAAATTAACTTGGTTATCAGAAACTTGATGTGGGGTTCAGCTCACTAATGTCTGCTTTTTTGAGGTTGTGGTGTCAGACTAATCCATAGTTCAGACCCAGGTGTAGATAAGTTTGAAAGGTGAAAAAATTGTTGCACAGCCAACAAATCTGATATGGAAGTAATGATTGTGGTTATAAATTGCAAATTGGTTTGTAACATAGCTTGATGTCTACATTAATGCCATATCCAATGCACTGTTCATTATAAAAACTGAAACTGGCAGGTAAATTGAGAAAACCTGTATAGAGTAGAAAAAGAGTGCCCGAAAAGTATCCTGGCAGATGTACATACGTCATGCATAAACTCAAGGAGGGGTTGGCAATCACTTTCAACCCCATGTAGGAAAAAATTGCAATTTATTTAAGGGCAATTTGTTAACAACATGAAATTTAGTAAAACATTGTTCATACCCTCTACAACAACTGAAATTTTAGGTACTGTAATACTAGGTACATTTTTTTCACTTTTGCCGTTTCTGCTACAAATGCACAGACAGATGAAGGCATTGGTGCAATAACCATATGTTACATTTTTCATACTTCCAAATAAAACACTAATTCCTGCAATAGAAGAACTTCATTAACTGGTGTTTTCTTTATCCAACCTTATTTTGACTACCAACACAATTATAATTGTCTGTTTATTGAATTGAAGAAATTAGACTAGTATCGATTTTGCACCAAAAAGTTCTTTTTAATGTTCAAAAATTAAAGTAACAAAAACAAACAACTATCGGCAGTTGAAAGCTTCCTGAATGTTATGTGGCTTGAAATGAATTGGTACCCTAGTGGAATCATAAGTATGTATGGTACACAAGTTCATTATGCTTCTCTTTCTGACGAACTGCAAGTGGCATCAGTAACTGTTCAGTCACAGATGACCTTGTCATATAATCCATGTCTGATGCTGGCAAGTTCTTGTCCAGCCTCGTGATCTGTTTCTGTTTGTTTGTCTGATTTAACTAGCAGAGGCACTTCCTAAACATCCTTCTCAGGCAATGTAGCTGAGGCTTCCTGACTGATGAAATTGTGATTGACCAGTTGTCATAATGACACACTACAGCAAACCACATGCTTATTTGCAATGGAGTACTTACAGAATCTTTATTTTGGAGAAGTAAACTTCTCATTATCAGCCATGTTAGTGTTAAGCTGATACAGCAGTTTTGAGGGAGACGAGAAGTGTAAAATTACACCTTGTGTAGCATCAACCACAATGAACTCCTTGGATGTATTTCACATGCGAGAATGGCTACTGTTTGTTGCAGTGATGGTGCAAGCTATTGACATGTCTGGTTCTTGCCCCAAAGACCCAGTGTCGAAAACTCAATTCCCTGTGCTACTCTGAATTGGTTGCATAGAGAGGTCTCAATCTTGCATCATGTAATGGAGTGATTTTCCAATAATGTAGTGGTACTAAAATCGTATTTTTGGCCAAAACTGCACATTCCTGACTAATGCACCAATGGCTTCATGGAAAGGGAGATAGTCAAATTTCAGAGTAAGTGCTACTAAGGCCTGAATACATTACATTTATAACAGGTTGCAAAGATAGGTATCAGGAAACGGTTTGAAAGATCTTTTAGATGATGTAAGCAAATTGTAATTAAAAGGTATGGTATGGTACTCAAATATTGATGTATACAGTCACAATTTGCTAAATGCTAGCGATTAAGCATATTATACTACTTCAATTCTTGTGATATAAATCTGACTTGATCCATAAAAGTTACATTGTGTATGGATCCAATGAAAGTAAATAAATAAATAACTAAAGCAAATAAGCTACTGTGTCTACCAAGAGAAGAAATGCTCCTGAAAGCAGCATTGGTATCGTTGTCTGTCTGAGTAAATCATTTTGCTGACAGGGTCCAGATCTATTGCAATCAAGAAGCCACACTCCTTGTGATAGGAGACAATGTAGCCAATGTGGATGGCTCATTATTGCTGTGACCAATAAACATCGAGTCTTTTGAAACTGAAACTGATGACGATTACACGTTGATCAAATGATTAGCAAGCATGAACTTCATAAACAAAAACGTTACTGCAGTGAATACTAAAAGCACTTTCACAAAGACAGATGTTAACCTTTTAGGGGACTGACCCAGGTTGAGGCTAGGAGGGTTACAGAGACACAGGAGATGTTGCAGGAAGAGTTCCCACCCATGCAATTCAGAAAAGCTGGTATTGGTGGGTAGAATCCACTTAGCAGAGACTGTGAAGCAGTCCTTGAAATTGAGGCTCTGTTGGCAGCATGCTCACAATTGAGTGGTCCAGCTGTTTCTTGGCCATAGTTTGTTGGTGACCATTCATGCAGACAGCTTGTTGCTTGCCATGTCACCAGAGAATATCCATACCCTCCTATCCCCTTTCCTGTTCCCACTACAGCACTAAACAGCACTCTTCCACAAGTGCGCACAGTCTTTCTTCTCCTTTTCTGCTGCCCCCGCCCCTGCCCCACCCTGCCCTGCTCCCCATCTAACCTCCTGACTGCACCTAGTTGCCCTGCCTTTTCCCCACCTCATTCTGGTTGTTCAGTCCCAATGAAGACCTTACTTGTTTCTTTTTCTTGTGCTTCTCTGTGACTCACCTCTACTGTAAGGTGAGTAGCAACATCCTTTCCATAAAATTGTCAGTATACCATCCTGGATTTTGCGTTGTTAAATACAGATGAGCAGCTCATTACCTCAAAAATTATTTCTGGCTCGTCTTGATAAATGGTAGGGGTAGGCAAGAGGTGTGTCAGTCTTTACAAAAGAAACATTATCTGCTCTGAAGCTGCCTACATGTTCCAGTCTTGAGATTAAAAATATTGTGTATGTAAAATCCACTTAGCCTGGAAAATTTCACACCGATCTTTTCGAAGACCACTTTGGAAAGCAGACAATTGCCTGGGTCACATTGACATGTATCGATCAGGAAATTTTTAAAGATCTTAAAGAAATCTGTGATAGGGAGACCAATCAAAGTAAATTATTTCTGTGTTTCATAACCATAGAAGGGATACACACTATTTCTCACTGTTCTGCCTCTGTGTATCAGATTTTGACATTAGTAGTGTTAACAGCTACTCACCATTGATCATGTACCTCAGTGGCTGCAAGAAAACTGAAATGCAATGTATGCTAGAATAGTTCAGTTTGTCACAAAGTCATGAAATACAAGGAGTCGGTTACACATATAAGGTACTCATATAGAAGTAGCCTACTTGACATAAGGCCATTTGTCATTAAGGTTGCAATGTAGGCTATAGCTATATCTCTTTTTCAAACTTGTTCATTCTGAAAAGCCAATATTGCAGGAGTATAACCAAACACAAGCACTGAGGGATTGATATTGTGTAATTTGTCATCAAATTTTGAGCAGCCTAATTCGTGTGACAATCAAATGATTGAAAACATTCTGAAAACTATTCTGTGTTGCAACAAATTCAGTCAAAAGGTAGCAACAAGAGAAAGATGGAAACTTTAAAAAGTGACAATCCTTCTTAATATGCCTATTCCTGTAGCTTGCTACAGAACTGAAACACTTTCAGTATCAGTGCAGCAAACTGCAATGTGAAGAGAGCAGATTGTGGAAAGGATCAGTTTGCATGATTGGTTGTCTTATATTACTGTGTTGTGGTTAATTTTCTAGTTTTGACTTTATTCATTCATACATAAATACAACAACTATAAAGACGAATACATCTTTGTTTTTCTTCTGTTTGTTCTTATAGCACTTTACCAATTGCATTGAAGCTGATAAGCTTCAATGAGTTGAGCTCATGCCTTCAAAAGTTTGTCAGGATAACAATGTGTAGGTACATCGTGCAAAACCCCCTGGATGTCGTTAAGTTAAAATTTATGAAAGAACAAAAGAATGAAACAGCGATTATGACAGAAGCAATGATTATGTACGTCAGTAAAGCCATTAATTATGAGTGGTCAGTAAGGAGCAGACAAATGAACAAAAAAAAACATCATTCACTTTTCTTTGTAAATTTTTTTGTTTCAATCTCTGATATGCAGGATTGCTTCAATGTGTTGCTTGAAGTAAGGTGTGCAATGAGTGCTTTGTATTACATGTGATTCTGAGTAAGCGAAGACTTAATAACAGCATTAACTACTTTTATTGAAGTGACGTGGAGCAAAGCTGGGAGGATTTCCTTCATCTTGAAAGGCACTGGTGTCCTTAGTCAGCTGCTTGCATCTACAATTGAAATGAAATGTGAGACAAAGTCCACGGTCGTATTTCATAAGATAAACAGAAGTATAAGATCTTTCATAAGATGACATAATAAAAATATATAAATAAAAAAAGGGTGCAAGGTGAAGTGAAGGAAGACTAGCACAATTTGATACACATAGATCATTTACTAATAATGCAAATTGTACTATCCATTAATTTTATTCCATTTCTATTATTGTTATAATAAAACTGGTGAGATAAGTGCCACTACTTCAGTCCACCAGTTGTAAGTAGGGTTTGTTAACTATTGTTATAGAAAGAGACTGCTATGACGTTGCTGTTGTTGTTGTTGTGGTCTTCAGTCCTGAGACTGGTTTGATGCAGCTCTCCATGCTACTCTATCCTGTGCAAGCTTCTTCATCTCCCAGTACCTACTGCAACCTACATCCTTCTGAATCTGCTTAGTGTACTCATCTCTTGGTCTCCCTCTACGATTTTTACACTACCCTCCAATACTAAATTGGTGATCCCTTGATGTCTCAGAACATGTCCTACCAACCGATACCTTCTTCTAGTCAAGTTGTGCCACAAATTCCTCTTCTCCCCAATCCTATTCATTACCTCCTCATTAGTTATGTGATCTACCCATCTGATCTTCAGCATTCTTCTGTAGCACCAGATTTTGAAAGCTTCTATTGTCTTCTTGTCCAAACTATTTATTGTCCATGTTTCACTTCCATACATGGCTACACTCCATACAAATATTTTCAGAAACGACTTCCTGACACTTAAATCTATACTCGATGTTAACAAATTTCTCTTCTTCAGAAATGCTTTCCTTGCCATTGCCAGTCTACACTTTATATCTTCTCTACTTCGACCATCATCAGTTATTTTGCTCCCCAAATAGCAAAACTCCTTTACTACTTTGAGTGGCTCATTTCCTAATCTAATTCCCTCAGCATCACCCGACTTAATTAGACTACATTCCATTATCTTGTTTTGCTTTTGTTGATGTTCTTCTTATATCCTCCTTTCGAGACACTGTCCATTCCATTCAACTGCTCTTCCAAGTCCTTTGCTGTCTCTGACAGAATTACAATGTCATCGGCGAACCTCAAAGCCTTTCACTCCCGGTATTTTACCACTGCCACCTTCAGAATGTGAAAGAGAGTATTCCAGTCAACATTGTCAAAAGCTTTCTCTAAGTCTACAAATGCTAGAAACGTAGGTTTGCCTTTCTTAATCTTTCCTCTAAGATAAGTCACAGGGTCAGTATTGCGTCACGTGTTCCAATATTTTTACGGAATCCAAACTGATCTTCCATGAGGTCGGCTTCTACTAGGTTTTTCCATTCGTCTGTAAAGAATTTGCGTTAGTATTTTGCAGCAGTAACTTATTAAGCTGATAGTTCAGTAATTTTCACATCTGTCAACACCTGCTTTCTTTGGGATTGGAATTATTATATTCTTCTTGAAATCTGAGGGTATTTCACCTGTCTCATACATCTTGCTCACCAGATGGTAGAGTTTTGTCAGGACTGGCTCTCCCAAGGCTGTTAGTAGTTCTAATGGAATGTTGTCTACTCCCGGGGCCTTGTTTTGACTCAGGTCTTTCAGTACTCTGTCAAACTCTTCATGCAGAATCATATCTCCCATTTCATCTTCACCTACATCCTCTTCCATTTCCATAATATTGTCCTCAAGTACATCACCCTTGTAAAGACCCTCTATATACTCCTTCCACCTTGCTGCTTTCCCTTCTTTGCTTAGAACTGGGGGTCCATCTGAGCTCTTGATATTCATACAAGTGGTTCTCTTTTCTCCAAAGGTCTCTTTAATTTTCCTGTAGGCAATATCTATCTCACCCCTAGTGAGATAAGCCTCTACATCCTTACATTTGTCCTCTAGCCATCCCTGTTTAGCCATTTTGCACTTCCTGTTGATATCATTTTCGAAAGATTTGTATTCCTTTTTGCCTGCTTCATTTACTGCATTTTTATATATTCTCCTTTCATCAATTAAATTCAATATTTCTTCTGTTACCCAAGGATTTCTGCTAGCCCTCGTCTTTCTACCTACTTGATCCTCTGCTGCCTTCACTACTTCATCCCTCAAAGCTACCCATTCTTCTTCTACTGTATTTCTTTCCCGAATTCCTGTCAATTGTTCCCTTATGCTCTCCCTGAAACTCTGTACAACCTCTGGTTCTTTCAGTCTATCCAGGTCCCATCTCCTTAAATTCCCACCTTTTTGCTGTTTCTTCCGTTTTAATCTACAGTTCATAACTAATAGATTGTGGTCAGAGTCCACATCTGGCCCTGGAAATGTCTTACAATTTAAAACCTGGTTCCTGAATCTGTCTTACCATTATAGAATCTATCTGAAACCTGTATCTCCAGGCTTCTTCCATGTATGACATTGTTATTAGTCATAAAGACTAATCATCTGTATTTTCTGTTTGCATCAATCACAATGGGGAGCAAGTAAAGCAAAAAGGAAGAAAAGTTTGGAGAGAAATAAGAATTGGACCCAGGTTATGTAAAATTTTCCATAGTAAGCTATTTTGTTTGATGCAGCAAAGATAGGATGGCTTTGCATGTTGCATCTATGCTTAGGCTTGGTAGCACCTCTTTTGATGTAGATACATAGCTTTGTCTTATTATTCACTTCATTGAATTTTACTGTGCAAAATGTACCGGAATTTTCCAGTGTGATACACATTGTTAGTAAAACATAAAGAATTGCGACACAATAGTTTGCATATCATAATAGATGTAAAACAGGCTTTGACATTTTGTAAATTACAATTAAGTGTAATGTAATACAATGAAACAAGAACAAAAACAAATATTGGCGAGTCACAGTCTCACAGAAGTTAAACGACTTTGCCAAGAATTTTCACACTTAAATTGACAAAATATTGAATAATACAAAAGACAAGCAAAGCTTAAAGTACTTTATGAAGTTAAGGATAACATTAGAGTTAGAACAGAAGATTGATTCTTTTAACGACCATCATGACTAGTAGAGCAACAGATAAAGAAAATCGCAGGTGTGAAGACAGATATAGAAGCAACACAAAATGAGTTGTGTTCGATAGTAACAAAGTTTGTCATGTTGTTAAACAAAATAAACAACTATGAAGGCGTACCTCTAGCTTATAACATTCTTAACTACTCGTAATAATGGGGTTGTTCATAGTTACTGATGATGTGTCGCAGTCGACGTCCTGACTACATTGACAGTCAGTGTAAATTAACTACTGGAGAGTTAATTAAGTTCAATCTTGTGTTAAGTGTCATCATTTTTATTATACTTTCAAAACAAAATCAAAGTATTACTGCATTAGCCTACAATACAAAAGGAGCAACTACATGCTATGAATAATGGGTCATGAGCTTTTAATTTTAGTCTACATTGATAACCTTTTACTCTCCCTGGTTTTATATCAAATATGTCATCATAATCCCACAAAAAATTTCAAGCTCTCTTCTGTTCTCTGCATTAAGGCTTTGTTTCAGATACCTTTTTAGCTACTAATTTACGGTAATAATTAACACTACCCTCATCAATCCCAAATTCTTCCCCTTCCTCACAATAACCATCACTGTTAGTCTCTTACATCCCTCTAATCAGACTACTTAGACCATGATCTTCCAATACAATACTCATTTCACCGTGAATTCCACTTTTTGGTTCAACAAATGTTATTTTCATGTCACCCCAGATAAAATTTACTTTAGCCTCAACAATCCAGTTCATACCTGGTATCAAGTTTTCTTTCAAATCATCAATTACTAAGCATCCTAGTATAATTTGTACATCATTAATCTTAAATTCAATTAAGACTTGTCTAGTAATCAACTTACTGTTTTTCCTGTTGCCCCCTTTCATTCTTACTTTTATTACTGCAAATTCTGTAAAATTTTTATTTTTGATTCTGCCTCTTAGCTTTCTCGATATTCCTGTAATTGGGCTGCCTGTATCCAGAAGACAGATTCCTATCCAATAATTAATCTGTACTAGAATATATGGACTTCCAAATTCTTTACTCATTTCATTGACCCCATTTTCAAATAACAAATCCTATTCTATGTACTAAAAACTCGTCCCTTTATTTCTGTCACTAGCTTTTATTACAGATTCTACACATATACTAATCCTATTACCATCTGGAGACTGTTCCATATTTTTCATGGCAATTTTACCATCTGAGTACACACGTTGACAAATTTCACTTAAGACCTTACACTTTCGATCACTTTACTGACATTTGTTACTATAGTCATTGACTACACTTAGTACTCTCACTAATTAGATCTTCTTTTCCATTTTCACAAACACATTCAGACACATCATCGCTAACATCAACTGGTAACATTAATCAATCAGACACTGCTCTACTGGTTTCTAACTCATTACTCGAACACACATCTGAATTTGCAGAATCATTCAGCATCAAATCATCAACTTTAACTTCTACATATACCATCCCAACTAATTCTATAAGTAACATATCATCATCATTATCATCATCATCAGAAACATTATCATCACACTTACTATTATTTTCAACATCAAACACATTTCACTCTTCACACACTTCTTCAACAACCTCGGCACTGTGACTACTCTGGTCTACCACATCCTAATTTTCCCTCTCCCGGCGGGTCTGGGGGTTAGAATAGGCCCGAGGTATTCCTGCTTGTCGTAAGAGGCGACTAAAAGGAGCCTCTCCCTCTCAAGGGGGTAGTTTGCACCTGCATCTGGAGACGGACGGTTCCACGACTTATAATTGTGGTCATTTTGGTTTTTCACTTATTCTGGTTTCTTCCTTCCTCTTCTTTCCTCCCTGTGCGTGCCTGAAGGCCAATCCACGCGTTCCCACACGTAGCCGGTGACGGGGTAACGCGTAATTCCGCGCCCTGGGTAGACAAGTAAGGCACGCACATACCCCCTGGTAAAGGCCAGGCCCAGGGAGAGGTGATTGCCTGAGTTGATACCTTCCGACCATGCCGATTGGTCCCTCTGTCCGTTTCTCGGGAGGTGTGACCTGAGGTGTAAACATTCACCTAAGGCGGGAGTGCCCTCTGAGAGGGTCCCCACAAGGAAGGAGCGCACCATTGGAGACACTGGCAATCATGGGGGATTCCTCCACAATGGATTTCTCTTCTTCTCTCTTGACTTCTGCTCAAAAAAGGAAACTTGATCAGCCAACAGTGACAAAAGTACTACCGCGTGCCCCAAAGTTCCTCGTAGTTTCTCGATCTGAAGACGGAAAGGATTTTTCATCTGTAAACCCTTTCGTTATCCAGAAGGACATAGATGCCACAGCCGGATCTGTCAAGTCTTGTACCAGGATGCGTAATGGTACCTTGTTGTTACAAACTGAGAGCGCCTTTCAGGCACCAAAACTGCTTCGGTCCACACTCCTGTACCTGTTCCCTGTCCGGGCGGAGGCTCATCGCACTTTGAATTCGTCACGTGGTGTGGTATTTACTAGATCACTCGACGGATTGACTGATGAGGAGATTTAGTCTTTCCTTGCTGAGCAGGGCGTGACAGCTGTCCATGGGGTCATGAAAAAGGTCAACAATGACCTTGTACCGACCTGGACACTTTTCTTGACCTTTGATAGTGTTCAGCTGCTGTCGTGCATCAAAGCGGGCTACGAGGTTATTTCTGTTCGCCCCTATGTCCTGACACCTATGCGCTGCTACCAGTGTCAGCGTTTTAATCAAACTCGCCAGTCTTGATCTAATGTGGCTCAATGGGTCACTTGTGGCAGGGATGCCCATGAGGGTGACTGTCCACCTCCGTCTCCTCGTTGCGTGAACTGTCAGGGTGTCCATGCAGCGTCCTCCCGCGACTGTCCCATCTACAAGGATGAACGCTGTGTACAGGAAATTCGGGTCAAAGAGAAAGTGTCCACCTCGGCTGCTCGCAAGCTATTTGCTAGTATGAAGCCCACGCTGCTCCCAGTGGGGAAATACAGTACTGTCCTTGCCTCTCCTCGGACTACCAGGGAGGTGGCGACGCAGACATGCGATCTAACCTTCAGCACTACAGTCGTCCGTTCGGCCAGTGCTAGGATCGCCCGGTCAACGTCTCCTCTTCCTCCCATCACCCCTAAGACACAAGCACCTTCATCAGCTTCTGCCAAGACTAAGACCCAGAAGTCAGATGCACGGGCCTTCAAGAAGGAACCGTCCCGTGCATACTTCCTACATACCTCGAACTACCAGCCATCGACCAGTACTTCCACTAAACGACCTTCCAAGATGGCTCATAGGAAGCAAAGTTCTCCTTCTCCGCCACGGCGCCTTTCTTCTCTTGCGCCACCCAGCCATTGCCTTCGAGGTGACCCCTTCTTGCTTCTCCTTTTTCTTTTTCTTCACATGATGGCACTTCTTCATTGGAATATTCGCGGCATGGATCCCTGTTGGAGGACGGACATTCTCCGCACCCTCCATACATGGGGCCTTCGCAGTCGCCTCCCTCTTTTTATTCATGCCTTTTTCATGGATAGACAGTTCAGGGTACATGTGGGTTCTGTTCTGTCCGATGCCTTTCGCCAGGAGAATGGGGTGCCACAGGGCTCAGTTTTGAGCGTTGCACTCTTCGTAATAGCGATCAATCCAATAATGGATTGCCTCCCAGCTGATGTATCAGGCTCCCTTTTCGTGGACGATTTTACCATCTATTGCAGTGCGCAGCGTACATGTTTCCTGTAGTGCTGTCTTCAGTGTTGTCTTGACCGTCTTTACTCCTGGAGTGTCGCCAATGGCTTCCGTTTTTCAGCCGAGAAGACGGTCTGTATTAACTTCAGGCTCTACAAAGAGTTTCTCCCACCGTCCTTAAGACTCAGTCCCGTTGCTCTCCCATTCGTGGAGACAACAAAATTTTTAGGTCTTACATTTGACAGGAAACTTAGCTGGTCTCCACATGTGTCATATTTGGCTGCCCGTTGTACCCGTTCTCTAAATGTCCTCCGTGTTCTCAGCGGTATGTCGTGGGGAGCGGATCGAATCATCCTACTTCGCCTATATTGGTCAATCGTCCGCTCAAAGCTGGATTATGGGAGCTTCGTATACTGCTCTGCACGGCCGTCCATCTTACGCCGCCTCAACTGTATACAACATCGGGGTTTACGTCTTGCAATTGGAGTGTTCTATATTAGTCCCGTCGAGAGTCTTCATGCTGAAGCCAGTGAATTGCCACTAACCAACCGGCGCGATATACTGCTTTGTCGGTATGCCTGTTGGCTATTGTCAATGCTCGACCACCCGTCCTATCATTCCTATTTTGACGACTCTCTCAACTGTCAATACGGGTTGTATGTCTCTGCCCTGCTACCCCCTGGAGTTCACTTTTGTCGCCTCCTTCAGCACCTTGATTTTTCACTCCCTGCAACCTTTCGAGTGGGCGAGAGCCAAACGCCACCTTGGCTCCAGGCTCAGGTTCGCGTTCACCTTGACCTTAGCTCGCTTCCAAAGGAGGTTACCCCAGCTTCGGTATACTGCTCCCGGTTTGTGGAACTTCGTTCGAAGTTCTTTAATATGATCTTCATTTATACAGATGGCTGTAAGACCAATGACAGTGTTGGGGTGTTCTTTTATTGTCGGGGTACACAGTTTCAAATACCGGCTCCATGGCCATTGTTTGGTCTTCACAGCTGAGCTGTTTGCCCTCTACCAGGCTGTTCTTTACATCTGCTGCCACAGACATTCTGCTTATGTCATCTGCTCTGATTCCCTGAGCGTCATCCAGAGCCTCAGTGATCTGTATCCAGTTCACCCTTTCGTGCACCAGATCCAACGCTCTCTTCAGCAGCTGGCGGACGACAGTTCTCAGGTTACCTTTATGTGGGTTCCTGGCCATGTCGGCATCCCTGGGAACGAAGCTGCAGACACCGCGGCCAAGGCTGCGGTCCTCCAGCCTCGGACAGCTTCTTGTTGTGTCCCTTCCTCAGATTGTAGCAGGGTCATTTGTCAACGCGTTTTATTGCTGTGGCATGCCGATTGGGCTACACTTACGAACAACGAGCTTCGGGCCTTGAAACCTCTTCCTACAGCTTGGACGACCTCTTCACGCCCTTCTCGGCGGGAGGAGGTTGTTTTGGCCCAGTTACGAATTGGACACTGCCGGTTCAGCCATCGCCATCTGCTGACGGCTGCGCTGGCGCCATTCTGCCCATGTGGGCAATTGCTGATGGTACGCCACATTTTAACGTCCTGTCCGAATTTTAATACACTGCGCGTTGATCTTGGCCTGCCATGTAGTCTGGATGCCATTTTAGCGGATGACCCAGGAGCAGCTGTTTGCATTCTTCGTTTTATCCACTTGACAAACCTGTCTATGGACATTTGATTATGCTATTTTTTAGTCCTATGCCTGTTAATGTCTTTTATAGTGTTGTCCCTTTTAGTTGCTGTTTTAACCTTGTGCCTCGCGGTGCATTCCTAACTTAGTCTGGGCGCTAATGACCACTGTAGTTGTGCGTCCTAAAACCACAAAAAAAGGTCCTAATTTTCCTGCCTATTATCTACTGCAATTTCATCTGGAATTACTCTGTCATTCTCATTTCCATTACCAAGAAAATGAAGATCAGCTTCCACACATACAGCACATTTCACAGTCACTCAACATTCTCACTAAACCAAACTCATTGGATCTGTTCACATCACTATCAGCAACTACTACTGCATTACTACTACTAAGGAAATTTGTCAGTGTTTTCTTCTAATTCAGATTTTTTACATTTTTGTTCATCTTTGTTTTCAGAAAAAAAATTTCCCAAAATTCCCTATCAAATTTAATTCTATTAACTTCAGGTTGTATTCTGGGTACAAAATTTTGGTATGTCATATTTGTTCTGCCCTGTCTGAAATAACTGCAGTGTGCCTGATTGTAATTCCCATGTCTATTTGCCCCATTTTGCCAGGCTCCGAAAGGGGCAGGTCTTAGTTTACCAAATCTTTTCTTCAATTTTCAAAATTGTTGCTATTGTTTCCCTGATTTTTGCCCCCGCTGCCTATTTCTTGGTTCGAAATTCCTGTTCTCAGGTCTCTGCATATCATTCCTTTCCCCATTTCTTCTGTCACCATTTCTGAATCTGCCATTGAAATTATCATTGACAGCTCTGTTATTGTTACGTCTGCTATCATTAGGTCTGTCATTAAATCTGTCATTTCACTCCCATGCTAAATCCAATTTATCTATATATCTAAGAAATTGTTCAGTTGTATCATCAGGTCTGTAGACAAGACTCCACTGTACCCTGCTCAGCAATCTACGTTTTAATACATCTATTTGGATCGTTTCATCGAGTGGTTTATCAAGATGTACTAAAGTTCTTAACTGTTGTTCACAAAAGGTCTTCATGCGTCCATTATCCGGTTTGAAATTTGGCCCATTCAAAAATTCTGACTTAATTCTGGCTTGTTTAGTTTCTGAGCAGAATTTGTTCATGAAATCTCGTTCTACTTCAATAAACGACATTTCGGGTTTGATTGCTTGGTTTGCCCATGTAAAAACTTTAAAAAATTTCATTTTCAGATTATCGCTCATTTTATCATTGAAATTGTCTTATCTGGAACATGAAATCAACTGGATGTATATTGCCCTCCCCTCAAAATGTTTTTATGTTAACATTGTTCCACATTGGACTGTAACTACAGAAAGATTTCACAGCAACGGAATCTTCTATTTCTTGAAATTTAGATTTGAAGTTCGAAATTTTGCCTAAACAAGTACCTACATCTTCTAACTCTGTGAAATTCTCATTTGCTATTTTAGTGAAATTTTGGTCAGTTTCTGTGAACTTCTTTAAGAAATCTTTGTTGAGCTTTTCCAATTTTAACACTTCTACAGTAGAAACTTTTTCGAAATTTTCCACGGAATCTAGCCTCTCTTTGAATTTTTGGTATTTCTGTTTTAAGGTAAAACAATTTTCCCTGCTATAGTCGACACATTTTTGGCATTCTCGTCTACTTTTTCTCAACATCTCTCTAAACTCTTTTGTCTCACAAATCTGGGTTCCATACTTGTCTAATTTTTATCGATTGAATCAGCCTTTTGATCAAGAGTGATTCTATGCTCATCAATTGACCATTTTTGTTCATCAAAAGATTTTTCAATTGTCCTTTTCTGTTCTTCGATTGATCTTTTTTTTTCTTCCATAAGTTGAACTACCCTATCGAAGGCTAATACATTAGGTTCAAATCCACGAAATGGTGAACATCCACTACTGTGATCACTCTCCTCTTCGATTTCATTGTCTCGATCAACTTCATTATTATCAATAATATCTACACTGTTTTGCAATTTTCCATTACCCTCCCCATTATTGTCAACTTCCCTATTGTTGTTAACCTCCCTATTGTTCTCCATAATGACAATGCAGGCAAAAAACAATTTCAAAAAGCACAAATTCAAATAATTTTTGTACCTACAGTTCTTCCTCCAACTTGTGATTTCACATAAGTATCATTACGTCCTTCGTAGTGTTATTCACTTTCTTCTTTGTACTGGTCTCAAAAAATGGACTATTATTTCAACAAGCGGACCAACTCTGAAACAAAATACAAGATTAGTTTACAGAATTACACTGTATCCCAGCTCCTCCACCAGTTATGACATTCTTAACTACTCGTAATAATGGGGTTGTTCATAGTTGTACAGTCACTGTAAATTAACTACTGGAGAGTTAATTTAGTTCAATCCTGCATTAAGTTTCATCATTTTTATTATACTTTCAAAGCAAAATCAAAGTATTGCTGCATTAGCCTACAGTACTTACAATACAGAAGGAGCAGCTACATGCTCATTGCTCAAAAACCAAAACCAGACTGACCTACATTGCCAACATGTCTGTAACTATTTATACTTTCTTAACAAACCCAAACAATCCTCAGCATTGTTTAAAATGATTATTTGATTAATTAACAAATAAAACTCTCATCCTAAAACAAATGACACATTTCAGTGATTACCTAGATTTTTCTATATTAAACACATAAGTGAATTCTAGTCCATAAATTAATTGTATTGTGTATGAACACCTAGGTATCAAATGTGAACAATACACTTGCTATATTTACTAACTACAGAAAAATCATATCATACAAAATGCTCCTACCAATTAACGGATGTCTACACATTAGTTAGTAACCGACTGTAAGTTATACATAAATGTAGCAGGAAAAGCTATTCAGAAAAAATAAAATAAAATAAAATGAAATAGTGAGCAAGGTAAACATTAACCATTAACCTATGAGCCGTGGAAAGTAGGATCGGCAATCTTTTAGAAGAAAATATTACCAGATCTTGCACTATGCATGTAAATAAGGCACAGGCTAGGGAGCACACCACAACCTATTGGTACTTATCCACAAATTAAGTCCTATAGCAGGTACCTGTGACACTTGTATAGTGCAAAATGTAAACTTAACCACAACTCCAACACCTGAGCAATCACCAACCAGAATTACAGGTAACTACAATAACAACATAAATATGACCGAAAATGCCACATGTCTATCAACAATTTTTGCAGATGACGGTTTGCTGAGACGTCGACAGTTTCCTACATTCACTACCAAAGGTAAAAGAAGGAAGCAGGTAGTATTTATCAGTGTTTTCCGTCATGTATTTCCATGCAACTGGACAGAAGCACAGAATATCAGATTTGGTGTGGGGTATACATGAGGTTATGTACTTTCATGGGCAACTGAAATGGCCAAACGTTGCAGCACTTGCATGCAATTTGAATGAGCTTTCCTTGACAAATGCTGGTCTGAGGCAGTACAAGACAGACTCGGACACGAGGTTTTCAACCCCGCATCATTCATTGGCAAACAAGGTAGTCCACACGAATACTTTGAACAATACCTGAGCAAGACACACTACTGGATGAACCTAATATCAGAGGTAGCCATATTAAAAATTCTGAAGTCGTTTACCATGGCACATTAGAGAAAAATTAGTCACAATGCCAGAGCATGACACTGCATATTTTCTATCAGAGCTTGATTCTATCAACTTAATATATCAAGAAAGACTTGTTCTGAATAGAGCAACAGAAAATCGGGCACAACAGCATACTTTACATAAATCAGGCCATGGAACGTGATCTAAACACATAGCAGTGATGCTACGCATAACAGTACAGTTACATACCCAGAAGTAATGAATATGGGAATGCAAAATACAAAAGATTTAAAAGAAATTTTGAAAACAGGACTAATTTCAATACATGATCAAATTAAAATTCACCACCACAAGGTCATACGCTGAATACAAACAAAAACATGCGACAACGAGATGCCTTATGCTGTACAACAGCCAACTTATGGACAGCAAAGTAATGGCACAGCAGTTTCTACTAATAACACGAGCACTCACAAAGAAACGTCATGAGCAGCCAACAACAAAACTGGCACTCCAGGTCATGAATTGAGTCAAACTAAGCCGTTGGGAAACCCCAACAGGTTGTTGTCGAGCACCAGCTATTGGCTTCTCTGGGAGTGGGGGCAAAGGAAAACTACAAACTTGTTCCATAAGATTTGACGAACGAGGCGACGTCAAGGATGATCTGAATGATTGGCAGATTATGGAGTAACAGCCAATTTAAGAAAGTCTAATTTTGGTAAGGAACAAGTCACATTTTTAGGACATGTTGTGTCAGAACAAGCTGTATTACTTGACCTGAAAAAAACTTCATGCTATATGCAATTGTCCAGCTCCAAGGAATAAAAAACAACTAAAAGCTTATTTAGGACTAGTATCCTGGCCTTGGGTATGGGATGATAAGTGTCAGGAGGAATTTAATAACATCAAACAGGCATTAACTAATGCAAACACTCTTAGTAACCCTTACATGGCCAATAATTTTTATCTATGCACAGATGCGTCATCTCAGGGACTGGGGGCATGCTTGTTCCAGTTTTTAGAAGAAGGTGAATATTTTTTGTGGGGTAAAAATTCCAAAGTATGTCGTGATAAAAAGTCACTGTCATTTCTTTTAACATGTAAACAATTGCACCATAGATTCGCTACATGGTGTCTACTAGGTGGTGTCTATATTTTACAAGAATTCGGTTTCAGGATCATTTATATTAAAGGATGTTGATGCAGATGCCTAGGTTACCACAAGATTTTGAGGAATTTAGTGAATTAACAGAGCACTGACACGTTCCACATCATTACGAAGTGTCGTATTCATGATCTATGGAACAAGTACTAATCTAATCTAATCTCTAATCTAAAAGAAACAGAGAGATTTGAGGAAGGACAAGAAAAATGGATGGTGAGTGGAAAGGAGGCATAGTGAAATAAAGTGGGAGTAAATGGATGTGAAGTCCAGGAGGTTGTTGGGATCTGAATATGTTGGATGGTGAGGTTATGAAAAAAACCATATTTGTGTTTATTGAATAGTTTTTGTGTATTACTTGGTTATTATACATTTCTTTACAGAACGACAAGAATATTGCAAAATATTTGAGATCATCCTAAAACATTCAGGAAATGTAAAAATAAGAAATAGAGCTGTGGAATTTCCATTTGGTCATTGCCAATGATATCATCATCATCATCAGTTATCTGCTATATTAGCAGGTCCTTTGCCTCTCCATTTTCTGCGATCCATTGCTTCCTTCTTAAGGCTGCTGTATGTTGTACCGTCCATCATGTCATCCAGTATCTGGAATCTCTTCCTTCCTCGCTTCCTTTTCCCTTCTACATAACCTTCTAAAACTGTTTTTATCAGTCCGTCATTCTTTCTTAATATATGCCCAATCCAATTTCTTTTTCTTCTCTTTATTACATCTAGTAACTGCCTTTTCTCTCCCACTCTTCTCAGTACCTCTTCATTTTTTACTCTGTCCATCCAACTTATTCCTTCCATCTTCCGCCATGTCCAGATCTCAAAAGCCTCCAGCCTTTCTCTGTCTTTTTTCCTCATAGTCCATGTTTCAGCGCCATATAGAAGAACACTCCATACAAGACATTTTATGAGTCTCTTTCTGAGTTCTCTGTCCATACCGCTGCAGAAGATTCTCCTTTTCTTATAAAACGCCTCTTTTGCCATTGCTATCCTTGTTTTAATTTCTGTGGTGCACTTCCAGTCAGTGTCTATCCTGCTTCCAAGATACTTAAAATTTTGCACCTGTTCTAGTTTTTCTCCATTCAGAACAATTTTTAGTTCCTTATTTCCTCCTATTACCAATACTTTTGTTTTATTTGTGTTAATTTTCATTCCATATTTTTTTCCGTTAGTTGCAATGGTGTCCACCAAATCCTGTAATTCTTTTTCCCCTGCGGCTAGAAGGACCATGTCATCAGCAAATCTCAAGCACCCTACTCTTCTTCCTCCAATTTCTACTCCTTTGTCATCTAATGAGCATTGGTCAATCATATTTTCCAAGTACAGGTTGAAAAGAGTAGGTGATAAACAGCATCCTTGTCTTACTCCTTTCCCTAGTCTGATCCAGTTTGTACTTTCTCCTCTCACTTTAACTGAAACTTTTTGATTAAGGTACAATGAGTTTATAAGTCTTCTGGTTTTCCAGTCCACTCTCTTTTCCCTCATAATAGTCGCCAGCTTGTCCCAAACCACATTGTCAAATGCCTTTTCTAAATCGATGAAGCACATATATAGGTCTCTTCCTTTTTCAATAAACCTTTCTCCTAAGATTCGTAGGAGCCCTATTGCATCTCTGGTGCCCGTATTCCGTCTAAAGCCAAACTGCTCCTCGCCGATATTCTCCTCTATTACTTTTTCAAGTCTTTTATTAATTATTCTTAACATCACTTTGGCTGCATGTGAAATGAGGCTGATTGTCCTGTGCTCGCTGCATTTCTTGGTTCCTTGTTTTTTCGGCAATGGAATCATTACTGTTGTCAAAAAGTCCTCAGGCCATTCACCACTGTCATATATTTTATTACATAATCTCAATATTTCTCTTATTCCATTGTGGTTCAAGCATTTTAGTATTTCTCCCGGTATTGTATCTGTACCTACTGCTTTGCCATTTTTCATTGCAGCAATAGCATTATGATGGTTGGTCCTTTCTCTTCATCACTTACACTGTTGTGTGATTCAAGTTCCAGAGTTTCTGGTTTGCTATTTGTGTCATATAGCTCTTTTATATATTCTTCCCATCTCTGGAGGACATCGTCACGATCTTTATACACTACCTCTTCGTCTTTACTCAAAATTTCCATAGTAGCACTTCCTGCTCTGTTTTGTTCCCATGTCATAGTCTCTACTCTGTTGTATAGTAAGTCGTATCTTCCTTTCCTGTCCAGTTCTTCAATTTTATCACATTCCTCTTTTAGCCATTTTTTCCTAGCCTGCTCTGTTTCTCTTCGCAGTTCGTTATTTAACCTTCGGTATATCTTTCTTGTATCTTCAGTGTTCTTGTTTTTCAATTTTCTTCTCTCCTCCATCTTGGAAGTCATTTCTTGTGTGACCCATGGTTTGTTTGACCTTTTCCCTTTTACATATCCTATAGTTTGCTGTCCTGCTTTAATGATTCCTTCTTTCAGCATATTCCAGTACTCGTTGGCATTATCAGGTGCTTCTTTGTCTCGTAATGTGTTTAGAATGTCCCGAGACAGCATTTCTGTAATTTGTTCTTTGTTGGACCTTATCTTCTCTAGATCCCATTTCTTCACCATTGTCGCCTTTTTCAGTTTTTTCATTCTTATTTCTATTTCTGCCATAAGTTAGTTGTGGTCACTATTAATATCTGCACCTGGTAATGTGTGCACCTTCTTGATTCCATTCCTGTATCTTTCTTCTACCAGTATAAAATCGATTTGGTTTCTATATTTATCCCCTGGTGATTTCCAAGTGTAGAGCCTCCTCTTATGGTTCTTGAACCATGTGTTTGCCACTATCAGCTGCTTTTCCCTGCAGAAGTCAATTAACCATTCACCTCTGTCATTTCTCTTTCCAAGACCATGACTGCCTACTATGTTTCCCTCTTTCCCTCCTCCCACAATGGCGTTCCAGTCTCCCATTACTATTTTGCAGCATTTTTTATTTTCGTCCATTATTCTCTCTATTACATTGTACATTTCCTCTACAATTTGGTCTTCATGTTCTGAAGTTGGCATATACACCTGGACCATCAGTAAATCTTTTTGTGCTCCTTTCAGCCTTACACCAATAACCCGGTCATTTGCACAGTCTACATATTCCACACATTTAGCCAATTCCTTTGTCATAATCATTCCTACTCCATTAATTCCTTTTACTTCTCCTCCTGAGTAGTAGAATACATATTCATCTGACTGCAACTCTCCATGTCCATTCCATCTTACTTCAGCAACTCCTACGAGGTCCATATGATTCTTTTCCATCTCTCTTTTAAGGTTTTCTAGTTTTCCTGCTTGTAGCAGAGTTCTGACATTACAGGTACCAATTCTCGTTTTGATTTTTTGCCTCCTTTCAAGTTGTCCCCCCCCCGGAGATCCGAATGGGGGACTATTTTACCTCCGGACACTGATTTAACATGAGAGGAAGCCATTTTTTGTGCATAAAATGGAGACAGCATTATGCAGGGAAGATAATCTGCGGTGGTATTCCGTTGCCTTCCGCAGTTCTGGAGGCCGCCCCTAACATGGGATACAGACGCCTTTTGCAGCCGCCCGCTCCGGATCAGATGCTGCATGAGAAGTATAGGTTGGAAAATGAAAGACCCCTAGCCCTCGAAACCTAATTGCGTCAGGGTCGGAAAAGAACAAGAGCTGGCCGAGGGTGGCCAGATAGGAAAGATAAAGAGTGAGGAGCCTGGCATAAGTAAGTGGAAGCAATGCCAGGACTCAGCTCGGGGCCCCGTGGTCGCCAGACACGTATCACTAGGTGTGACTCCCTGAGGTGGCCAATGATATATACATGCAAAAATGTGTAATATTTGTTTGGCAGTGGTATGATCTCACTCCATGACACTTCCCCAATAACTGAAATCAGAGGGATGTTCTTCACTGATCATGTAACACAAAATGATGCCATTTCAAAGGAAGTATTGCATGCTCGTATATTTTGTAGAAAATGTTCTGACTTGGGATTCAGTGGCATCATAATGGAATGTTCCATCTGCCAAACCATAATCTCCACATCTCCTTTTGATTTCTCATACACTAATATTCTGCTCCTGTGCTTGGGATTGATGCCTTTCATGAACTTAACTCATTGTAGCTATACATGTTTTGTTTCATAATGTTGTTTCTTCAGCAGTTTCTCTGTGTCAGCTTGCTGAGTGTCTCACTTGATCCACTTTCCTAATTTCATTTTGTTCATCTGTTTTCTCTCAGCCTGTTCATTCTCTTAGGTTGTGAAGCTAAACACACTTCTCATTCCTGATTAGTTTACTTTCTTCACTGCTCTGTTTCTTTCTTGTCAGTTCACCACAGGCAGAGTCTTCTCCACTGTTACATATCAGCATCCGGATAAATGTTAATCTTGCATAACACACTAAAATGCCACTTTCTACACAGTTCACTATCTCAAACAATCCACTTCCACTTAACATTATTTCATTTTCACTTTACCTTGATTGACCACAACAGATTTCCAAAAATACAGTAACACAGTGAGAGGATTCAAGATTTTCTGTGGTGTTCTCAGTAATAATCCTGAGTAAAATTACTGGACCAATCAGAAAGTCCCTTGCCATCATAGATCATAGTACATAAATGAACAACCATCTCAAACTTCATGTTACTGAGAAGAGGGGTATCATCATTGTCTCAAGAAATAAAGTTACTTCTACTTGAAATGATGGTTCCTTTGGATATTCGCACCATCCATGATTATACAAGAGGGATAGAAAAAAAATATGGTTCAACAATAGGAGGCCAAATGTTCTGGATGTAACAAGGGGTTGTAGTGCAAATTGTTTGTAAAGTGGTATTTTGTATGTGTCCACTCTATACGCATATGCCATGATATATGTTATAGCTGGAAAAGAATTAGCCACACTCAAGTATCAAAGTGAAAATCACCTTGGAGCAGACAGTACACAGTTAGTTATGAAGACACTGTTAGTATTCTCTTCTCTTGTGTAGTAAAGATGACAATAATTATGCTTCTAATGGACTTGCGATTGTTCGCAGGCATGGGCACGAGCCCACACACTATTGCCGCATGCAGTGTATTGCTCAATGCCCAAGGTGCCTTTTTCTGCTGTCCTCTTTAATCTAAATTGTGTAATACTGTAATAAAAGATTCCCGACAAACAAGAAAAAAATTCTTAGTTGGCAAAAGGAGGCAATCAGGTACAATTCTAGACTGAAAATTGAAGAATTGTACACCATACTAAAAAAACAAAAAGAGTACAAAATAGTAATGTCCCTCTTTGTTCTAAATTGTTCGATACACACATAGGGAGGGAACAGCATCATGAACAATGACAGTTCATCAACATCAGAGGAATTAAAAGCTGCAGACAGACATCCCACCTGCCAGACTTGGTTACATACACTTAGGTTTACAGTTACTAATGTTTAACAGGCTGCTAACACGTGTGAGGTCTGACAGTGTACTCAAAACACCACAAAGAACTGGCTTAGACAGCAGGCATTTTATTCAATGCAAGAATTTAATATTGGTCCACAAAATAATATTGAGTACTAATGTTGTGTTAGATACATTGTCTGTTTATATATGTATGAGTTCACCAATAATACTGTAATCACTGGCAGACACTTTAATCACCCATTAATTAATTGAGAAAATTACAGTTTAATTAGTGGTGTGCATGATAAGATGTCCTGTGAAATTTTACTAAATGCCTTCTCTGAAACCTACTGAGAAAAGATGGTTTGGAAACCCACTCATCATGCCAATATATTGGATCTAATGGCAACAAGTAGATCTGACCCCTTTGAGGATATTCACATCAAAAATTGTATCAGTGACCGTGATGCACTTGTGGCAACAATGATTACCAAAGAACATAGATAAACTAAAACAAGCAGAAATATTTATGTATGTCCTGTAAACTACATAAAAATCAGAAGGAAACAGAGATTAATGCATAATAGGTGTAAAACAAAGCCTAGGGCTATAGATAGTGAGATACAGAATGAAACGTATTTGGCTGTGTAGAGGGCAATGTGTGAAGCCTTCAGTGCCATAGCAAAATACTGACCTGTGATCTTTCACAGAATCCAAAGAAATTCTGGTCATATGTAAAGGCTGTTAGTGGCACCAAAGTTAGTGTCGAGTCGCTAGTGAATGAGACAGGAACTGAAACTGAGGGAAGAAAAGCAAAAGCTGGAACACTTAACTTGTATGAAAATGTTCCTGTACAAAGGAAATCCCAGAAGAATTACCCCATTATAATCCTAGTACCAATGAAAAGAGGAGTGAAATAATTATTAATGGCACTGATGTTGAGAAATAGCCTAAATCATAGAGAATGAACAAGGGTCCTGAGCTCAATGGAATCCCTGTTGGATTCTATACTGAATTTTCAGATTATTTCCTGCCCCCCCCCCCTCTCCCCCACCCTGCTGCCACCACACCTCTCTTCCAACTATAATCTATTGCAGATCACTCAAACAAGGAACAGTGCCCCCCCGTTCCTGGAAAAATGCAATGGGCACACCCATGTACAAAAGGGCGGTAAAAGTGATCTCCAATACTACCATCCAGCATCCTTGACATCTATTTGTTGTAGAATCTTTGAATATATTTCAAGCTCAAACGTAATGAGATGTCTTCAACAGGATGATCCCCTCAATGTAACCAGCATGTATTCCTGAAACACTGATCGTGTGAGACCCTACTCACACTTTCTCCAATGACATACTAAAAGCTTCCTATCAAGGCAATCAGGTAATACAGTATTTGTTGACATCTGAAAAGCATTTCACTCAGTACCATATCCATACTTATTGCAAAAAGTATGATCATATGGGCTATCAAGTGAATTTTGTGACTGGATTGAGGACTTTTTGGTAAGGAGGACGCAGTGTGCTGATTTGGGTGGAGAGTCATCCTATGAGTATAATATCAATGATTCACTGCTGGAGTCGGCCTAAAGTTTCAAAAACTGGCTTTAAATTATTACTCTAGGGACATATTACAAACTCCTACATATTGCTCACATAGGGATTGTGAAGATAGGATTAGAATAATTACTGCACACACAGAGGCATTCAAACAGTCATTCTTCCCACACTCTGCATGTTAACGGAACAGGAAGAGATGGTAATAACTGGTAAACTGGACATATCCTCCACTGTGGACCCCATTGTGCTTTGCAGAGATGTAGGTGTAATGTACTGTTACAATAAGAAATTATACTGTGATGATAAGGGTTTTGAATATTCATTTACCTGGTGTGCAAGATATACAAGACAGACTTCAAGAAGACTACAATAATTTCAATTCTAAAGAATTCAGATGCTGACAAGTGTTAATATTACTGAACTAAGAGTTTAATAAGTAATTTTTGGAGAATATTGATGCGGGTTATTTACAGAAGAATAGAAAAACTGATGGAAGCCGACCTTCAGCAAGGTCAGTGTGGGTTTTGGAGAAGTGCAGGAACCATGTGAGACCATACCAGCTCTACAAATTGTCTAAAAAGACAGGTTAGAGAAAGGAAAACATACATTTATAGCATTTGTGGAGTTCGGGAAAGCTTTTGACAATGTTGACTTGAATACACTCTTCGGTATTTTGACTGTAACAGAGATAACATACAGAAAGTGAAAAGTTATTTATAACTTGTACAGAAACCTGACTGTAGCTATGAGTCATAGGACATGAAAGAGCAGTGGTGGTTGAGAGGGGGGTGAGACAGCATTTTATCCTATCCTGTATGTTGTTCAGTTTGTACATTGAGCAAGGGGTATAGGGAAGCAACAAGAAATTTGGAGATGGAATTGCAGTATTGAACTTTCCATGCAGATCTTATGAACTATGAGGGTTGATGCTGAAGTAACGTTCCCAAAGATCTCCAGCTGCACTGGAAGGTGCTAGGAAACACTGTCAACACAGCTGTGTGCAGCTGTATTGGCTCAGGAGCCGCCAGCAAAGGAGGTGCGCACCACTGATTCCTGCAAGTGCAATATTCATTCATAATTCGCTTACGCACATGTAAGGGACTCCATGCATGGATATTCATCATCAGTTGACACAAGTGTATGGTGACAAGTTTATGTCTGTTCAATGCATTTGAAAATAGTGCATGGAGTTTAGTGCCAGTCAGAAGGAGGTCCACAATGAAGAACAAAGTGGAAGAGCTTCAGCTTCTGAGGCAGTTATCAAGATGGTCCAACGCAAAATACTTCAAAACAGGAGGTTCACCATCCGTGAACCTTTTGCTGAGACTCCTGGGAGTTCTTACGGACAGTTGAAAGAGCTTTGATGGAAAAATTGGGGTATCACAATTGTTGCCCTTGGTGGGTACCATGTATTCTGACAACAGAACTCAAGGATATATCACTTTGCTGTGATGACCAGTTTCTTCTACAGTGTCAATAAGATAAGGACGGATTGTTGGACTCCATAGGCATGGAATACGAAATGTGGGTGCTTATTTCACCCCCAAAGCAAAAGAAAAATCCAAACAGTGGCGTCACTCAGGGTCAACAGTCGCAAGGAAGTTTAAACAAACTCCTTCTGCTGGGAAATTCATGACGACTGTCTTTTGGGATTGTAAGGGGATACTGGTGATGGATTTCAAGGAACCTTGGACAACAATCACTCATAAAGTTATATTGAAACAGTAGGGAAACTCAGGCAAGCTATGCGGAACCACCAGAGAGGACAACTGGCAGAGGGTGCAATGCTGCTTCACGATAATGTCCGAACTCATGTCTCCCACCAAACCCAGCAACATAAGACAAACTTTGGTTGGACTTTCATGCTCCACCCATTTTAGAGTGCAGACCATGTGCCTAGCGATTAACACTTATTCCACAAGTTAAAGGAACATGTGGATGGCCACCACTTCTGGAGTGACAATGAAGTGAAAGAAGAGGTGAAATGCCTCAGCGGGTTGGTGGCAGTGTTCTATGGCATGGGGAATCAGAAATTGAAGCACCATCTACAAGAATAGAAAGAGTGGAATTTGTGTGGAAAAATAGAGCTAAAAAGCTTATTCTTTTGAACCGTGTAAATTTCTATGAAAATAATCAATGTTGTCTGTTCGTAAAAATGAAGGGAACCTTACCTCTCAATCAACCCTCATTACTTCAAGGGAGTGATTGTTAAGAACATTCCCTCTCTGGCTATCTTGTATTAATGGACTACTTTCTTTGTTATTAAAGTCACCACACTGCTTAACTGATTTCTCCTTTAGCTGTTGCTCATATAGATTTAATTTTATTATCTCAGGTGTTGATTTCAGTCAGTATACTGAGATTTTTGATCACTTTCTTGAGTACAGTATAGTGTTTCTCCCAATACAAAGTCACTCTACTTTATCATTTCAAACACTTTCCCTTGCTCATATTTTGATTCCTTTTATAATCCAGGGCTTATTTGAACCATACTCTGTCATTTCATTGGGAAAGCAGCTGTTAGAGCTTGATCGGATCCAGTATATAAATACATTCAACTCGCTGGAATTGATGTCTTTCACATTATATGCACCTTTCTAAAGAATCTTTTATAAGACTGCATAGAATGTTTCTGTTGTTTGGTCATTTATTTGTATGTTTTGTATGATAGAATTTAGTATGACTAGTTGTGCATCATGGTCAGACAGATCATTCACTATTGGATAACATTTATGTCACTGATTAAATGTTTACTTAACGAAAATGTTGTATATTGTTATATTGCTTTTTTGTGTAATTCTGGTGGAAAGTTAACATTGTAACTCACATTCTGAGCAGTAAGCAATATTCTCTAATCATTCCTTTTATCTGAATGACCAGAAAAGTAATATTACTGTAATATACAAAGAGTGTCATTACAATACTGTATGAGCCTGAGTTATTTTAATTTTGAGGCCAGTCTCATTATGTTGTATTTAGGTTGGAATAGCACACCTCTGTTTTCATTTTGGAACATGCAGTAATGGAATTTTAAGAGTAAGGCTTCTTTTGCTTAGATGTCTGTCTTGTGAAGTCTCCCTCTGCAGTTTCTTGAGCATTCCTGTGACACTCAAATGCTGCCCAAGCAAACATGAGACAAGAACAGAAACTCTTCTCTGAATTTTTCTGCCTCTACAGTTAATTAATTTAGGAAAAGTTCCCACAACAAGAAACAATATTCAAGTGATGGTTGAATGATGGATTTATACATAACATCTTATTCTTCCCTCTCCCATTTTCACATACGTTATCATTGAAATAACAATACCTGTGACATGATCTCTGTTGTAAAATTTAGAGAGAAAAACCTGTACAAGGTTATAGAACTCAGGATAATTTGGCTGGCTGACAGTTAAGAAGAATCCAGATTTTACAGGATAAATGTATCTCAACTACTCCAGTTACCTCAGGAATACATGTAAATCAACTCTGAATACATGAACAAAAGTTCCTGTTACTTTCATTCAAGATTGTACATAAATTTGTTCAGATGTGGCAACACATATGCCCATTTCAATTTAGTTTTTCCTGGGTGAAAAACCTGTTGTGATTTAGGCTTAGCTGCTTCAATTCATGGCCTTCAAGATGCAATGTGAGTAAAGCACACATCAGATTTTGTGCAACTGATGGTTTCGAAAATGGTGCTAGTTGGCACAGAGAAGGTCATTGTACCTCATGTTTATATTCAGAATATATTCCAAGACTGATGTTCATCTTTACTGTTTCATTCCTGTGGTAGTTTTGATGCGGTATATGTAGGATATAGTAACTGTAGAGCTTACAGATTTATTTCAGAGTTAATTATATGTATGTGACTAACATTATTTAAAGGTAAGACTAGTTGATGGATCTTTTGTACATTCTGTAAATCAAAGGACATCAAAATTTTTTTGGTAGTTTTGTGGGATTTCTGTGAACCCTTTTGTAGAGACACTACAAATGAGAATAACTCTACCAGGTATCTCCTAGATGTTTGTATTGCTCTTCAATATGGGGAGATAGTTGAAGACTTGCCTTAAATTACCTACTGTATGTTGCAATAAAATGGATGGTAATGTTTGTAAGCTTAGAAAGACTCTGTATGGTTTAAAGCACTCCCTCAAATTATGAATGTTAAATTTGACAAAGTAATAGCTGACTTAGGATCTGTGAGCAGTGATTATGAGGATTGCTTGTATTTAAGTCTGAAAAGAGCAATAAAACGTACTTGTTTACATTGATGGTCTGCTGGTAGCTTCAACTTCCCAAAGTGGAATAGATGATTTACAGATGTTACTAAGTGATAACTTCAGAATTAAGGATTAAGGTCTGATTAGGAACTATCGTGAATGAAAATTTTTCAAAATTAAATGAAGGGCACTGTTACTATATTGAAGTTTCCTGTCTTGAGCAATAAGTATTGTGACCAGGTACCAAAAATAAGCTAGTCTGTATTTATGGAATGTTTTAAAATTTGTGTTGCATTAAATTACGTGAACCATAAAATGAGCTTGTTGTGTGCCAGGGATAACAAATATACTTATACCATAATTGGTTATGTGCACTCTGACTGGGGCTGGTCACAGAGGACATAGAAGTCCACAAGTGGTTATCTTTTCACAGTTTTGCATTGCAGAGTTTCTTGGGCATCTAAGAAACAACCTACAATGTCCCTGTCATCAACAGAATCAGAATTTTTAGCCTTAAATATGGCAACTAGTGAAGGCAGTCAGCACAGTACTATGTAACATAGTGTTTGTGGCAGTCAAAGAGCTGTTGTACTGCATGAAGATAATATGCCTATAACAAGATTTTGCAAGAACCCACAGCTCCATCAAGCATATATATGTCAAAATTTTGCTTGTGAGGGGAAAAGCTTTTGTTAAGAAGTTGTGTTAATGTATGTTAGCACAAATGAGCAACAAGCTGATGTTCTGACACAGCCAGTAGGTGATAAAAAATTTTAGAAGTTTATAGCCTTGCTAGGACTTACTCAAATCTTATAATTTTTGTAACACCAATAATTAACATTGAGGGAGGACATTAGCCTTACAATGTGAATATTCTTTTTAAAAAATTTGGTACAGACACAGTCATTAGTGAGCTTGATTTAGGGGAGAGTAGGGCACTCTGAACCACAGGGCACAATGAATCAGGTAGCATAATTTCAGTATAAAGTGGTAAATTATTTTTTCCTCTGTGCATATGCTGTAGTACTGCTCTACCGAATGCCATTTGTTTTTTGCAGGATATAGTTTTCACCATTAGTGTTGTACTGGTAATATGTTAGTTTCGCGACAGTGAAGTAATTTTTGGATACGTAGATAGATTGATTTTTGTTTAGTCCTTTGTTACCAAATTTTAGAGAAAGTAAGTCATTATAACAATATCAGTACTGTATTTCAATTATATAGACCTTCAAATATTAACAATGTTCATACATAACCTCACATGAGCTTTGTTTGAAATATGTACTGTTGGGGCACATTGAACCAAGCTCTCCCGGGGCACAATGAGCCATGGTTCATTGTGCCCCAGGAATCTTTTAATTATCCAGTACAAGCACTCTGTACTTTGTTTCCTTAGCATGGGTAAAAACATATGTGTAGGTATTTAAGGCTTTTAAATTACAGACATTCAGCAGTCCTGTTTTATATTATCAGGTTTGAAGACGGTTCGTTCATACCGCAGGAAGACAGACAGAGGTAAAATTGACCACGATGTTATGCAAGAAGCTGTACAGGATGTTCTTAATAAGGGCATGGCAGTTCGCCAAGCAACTAAATCTCATTCAATACCTTACCCTACTCTTTGACGATATGTTCAAAACATTAAATGTTGTTTCAGTGAAAGATTAACACCAAACTATGACAATCTTAAGGTATTTTCTGTGGAGCAGAAGAAAGAATTAGTGGAGTATTTATTGCATTCTTGTAAGATATGCTTTGGTGACACTAAAACATGCAGGCACTTAGCAAGTGAGCTGGCTTTGAAAAATGGTCTGAAATGTCCTGACAACTGGACGGAGGGAATAGCTGGTGTAGACTGGTTCTGTGGGTTCAGGAAACGAAACCCCAGTTTAAGTATCCGAACCCCAGAGGGCTGTAGCTTATCCAGAGCAACATCCTTTAATCGGTATACTGTTTTGCACTTCTTCAAAAACTTGAAAGACATTTATCAGAGATACCCTACTTTCGCTGATGGTACAAGGGTTTTCAATCTGGATGAAACCATTACCTCAACTGTACTGCTTCCAAAGGTAGTGGCACAAAAGGAAAGTGAACAGATTTCTCAAGCTACTAGTGGAGAATGTGGTGTCTTAGTGACCACCTGTTGCATAATCAGTTCACGTGGTGCTTTCGTGCCCCCAGCAAAGATATTTCCTTGAGCACATTTTAAACAACATATGGCAAGTAATGCACCAACAGGCACCCTGGGATTAGCAACAAAGACTGGCTGGATGAACAGCGACCTTTTTGTGGATGTCATGAAACATTTCATCCACAAATGCAGTAGTAGCAAAGACAATCCTGCACTTCTAATTTTAGACAATCATGAAAGCCATCTGTCAATTGAGGTAATAGATGTAGCAAAAGCCAATGGGGTGGTTATGCTAACTATACCTCCACATACCTTAAACAAACTGCAGCCTCTGGGTGTAGGAGTGGTCTCTTCATTCAAGGGAACTTATTACTCAGCATTAAATTCAAAACTCCTACACAGGAAAGGCACTCCTCTCACTATTTATGATGTAGCTGCATGTGTCAAAATTGCTCATGACAGATCAATGACACCCACTAACATAAGTTTGGCTTTCAAGAAATGTGGAATATTTCCATCTGATGAAAACATCTTCACTGACGAAGACTTTATGGACAGAAAAGTAACAGACAGGGTCATAGAAGCAAACAGAACAACTTCAGATGTTAATTCTCTCCATCATATCGAGGATGCACAATCTGCAGGACAAGCCTCAGTCGATGTCAGCCAGTCACAAGATATGCAGCAAGCAGGACCATCTGCAGTGCTTAACACACAAACAGCTATTCCCTAATGGAGTTTCACCTGAAATAATTCGAGGATTTCCAAAAGCAGAGAACAATAAACGTAAGAGAGGACAAAGATTAATTGCAACTGATACACCGGAGAAAGATTTGTTGCAAGCCACAAAACATCCCAATAAAAAGGTCAACCGGAAGCTTTATGAGCCGGAATCAGATGATGACATTAGTAAGGCGCATTATGAAGAGAGCAATGCCAATGTGGATGTGTCTGATGAATCTGAGTACAATTTTGAAGACTTGGACAAATTACCAGAAACAGATGATTTCATTTTGACCAAATTTGAACTGAAAAACAAAACACCGGTTTACTATGAGGGGAAGATTTTGAAAATGAAGGATGACGCAGGAGGCATTTTTGAGAAAAAGTGAAAAAATGAGAGGGAAGTCTCATTTTCCTCAGGTAAACGATGAAGGTTTTGTTCCAGCTAGCAACACACTTTATGTGCTCCCACAACCTGCTACTGATGGTGTGACAAAGAGACAACATGATTCACGTGTGGAATATATGTAAACATTATGTTTAAAGTACATTTACACTTACTCTGTATGCTAAATAGGTTCTCTCAAGGAACCTGTTTAAAGTGGTTCATTGTACCCCACATGTGGGGCACAGTGAACCATTTACCAAATTTTCTTCAAAGGCATGCAGCTAAAAAACAATTAATGACAATGCAATCAAATAAGGCCATTTGATACTTGAATGATTAAACTGTAATATCTGTAAATCACAATTCTGTAGTAAAATTATTGGGTGAGTAACACGGAGAATTTTTTTTATGGTTCAATGTGCCCCACTCTCCCCTACTGCATCTGATTGCAAAAGACCTAGATCTGCTTTGTGACAGTACACTAAAAGTACTGGATACCCAGCATATTCACCGAGCTTGGTGGCGCAGTGGTTAGCACACTGGACTCGCATTCGGGAGGACAACGGTTCAATCCCGCATCCGGCCATCCTGATTTAGGTTTTCCGTGATTTCCCTAAATCGCTCCAGGCAAATGCCGGGATGGTTCCTTTGAAAGGGCACGGCTGACTTCCTTCCCCGTCCTTCCCTAATCCGATGAGACCGATGACCTCGCTGTCTGGTCTCCTTCCCTAAACAAGCCAAGCCAACCCAGCATATTCATTTCTGAAGCAGTTCAGTCAGTTTGCCCTATGCATATCATCTTCGAAGGCCTAAGATCAGAGCACATTTCTCCGTTTTTGTCCCAACAAATCAAACTACATTTCTTGTGTTTTCAGGTTCATTCCATGTTCACAATCCATTACAGTTTTAACTCTTCTCTGGTACTGCATGTAAAAAAACACCACTCTGTGTGCGATTATTTAAAAATGCGGTAAGAAATGTAAAACTAAAAGCATGTTATTTAATGAATGGGTAACACGTTCTGATAAAATTTATAATATATAGATCTGAAAAAACCAACATTACACCATAATACTATCTCACATTTTATTTAGTAGTTTTTGAGGAGCTGGCGTACGCGTTTTCTAGTGGCGATCGAGGGAAACTCTGTTCCTAAACGTATCGTAAGATATTGCCATGTTACATATTTCATTATTCGCTTTTTAATTTACGTCGATATCATGGAAAGCTTTCAAATGTCTGTACAAATCCACCCTGATTCTAAAACTGAAACAACATATTCCGCACAGTGCCTTCCACAAATCCGTATTTCGACTATGATCTGAAATAAAACGCAGAAGACCAAAATTGTTAAGAGGTCTTCTACATGTGTCAGTTCATTTTTACTAGAAAAACTACACAGTTAAATGTTAATTATATCGCACTTCATGTCAGAGAACTTATACGTTGCGATTCTCATAGCATTCTTATTTCTTAGCAACATTTTCATGAATTTGGCAGTCTGGACAAAGATCTCCCTCCACAGCGCGAGGGTTGTCACGTGACCGATTTCAGATAAACTTCCTTCTCACGCTATCATATGACGCTCACGCCGGATTGCATTTAAGAAATTTGGAAATTTGTCAGTGGCAACTATGGTGCTTCTCTGTCGATTACACCCGTGTTGGTCGTTGTTGAGCTTTCGAGAAAAGAAAATGCACAATTTTCTTTTGTCACTCTCGCTTTAGTTTACAAATAGCTCATTAGGCAAACCATCATCATCTCAGTAAATTAATTATTCTCGTCAATGAAACATCTTATAAGTTTGCGGGAATACGAAGAATTAACACAAATGCCACAGATTTCCCTGCATTCAAAGGTTGCTAACAACATAGGCCTAATCACACTATGCTGTGGCTGTGGTACATAAAATTTAATTGGGCCATAATATTATCTTTCGTACACTGCTTGTTGTTCAAATGGTTTACTATTGGTATTGTTTCCGTTGCATTCCATTTTTTTTTTTTTTTAGGGAATGTTGATAGTTGTACTATATTTTGGAAACAGGTTGAACAATCGACAAAATACTTAACTATTATCCCGTTACCACTGCGGATAGGAATTTATGTCTTTAAAGCAGAATTTCATGTTCTGTGAATTTCCTGTCATCAGTTATTTCTTGCTCTGTTGTCAAATTTGTCTATTATGCTCATTACTTACTGTTGGTGCAAAATAATCCAGCATGTAATCAATTATACCACAAAACATGGCGTAAGGAAGTCATAATGTTGGCACAGCTGAAACAAAGATGAGTCAATGACCTCAGGCGAGGAAAGGAGCGCAGTTGCTGTCTGAGTGTTTGATAACCGAATAACGCATTTGTGATGGCTGATGGTAAGGGTTTGCAAATAGTGTAGACAGCAGAGTCTGTTTAGTGATGGAGAATGCATTGCTAGTAGATTTAAGTAGTATGCATCTGGTATTTTATGTAGCGTCAGTTGTAGTTACGTATTTCCATGAACAGACGCCTGCATTTTGTGCACAGTACGTTAGCTGTAAAGCGGCATAGGTATACACGTGGTTTATTTCCGATTTAGGATAATGTAGAATTCTAGCACTACTACTTACATATGTTCAGGACCCAAAGAGTTTAAGCATGATGCGGAACAGAAGTGTTACCCAGTGAAATAAAGATCGAGAAAATGGATTCCATTTCGTATGCAGTTTAATATGAATAGCGTGAGCCATTTTACGTATATTGTCTTTCCACGTATTCGGCAGGTTGATCTGTAATATGGCTTTCATCCCAAATCGAGCCACCGGGAACAGGTGTAAGGCTACACTGTTCAACCTAAATTTCATGCTAAAGTTTAGTACATCTGCTTCTGCTTAGATATGCTACACATGTTATATATTTACTTGGCTTTGCCACTCTATCCTTTCTTCATGCCACATAGAATTTCGTTACCAAATTATTGGAAATATGGAAGCGTCCGATCCTGCCCGTCTGCTTTGACCCATGACGTCACAAATATGGCAGAAATGACCAGAAACCACGATTCCAATATGGCGCATATAAAGTCGGTACGTACACATTATGAGGACGAAAATACATCAAAAAACAAACACACTTTCCACAAAACGCATAATTACACTAACGGGACATGCGCGGGAAATGCGGTGTTCTTGGGTGGGGGCAAAATAAATATATACAAATTTAGACACCCAACCCCATACAAAACCACACAAAACGATGAAAAAAGCCGACATCACAAAACTCCCCAAATACCACTAAACACAATATCATCTGGAATCGGACACTTCCCTTGACCTATATAGCTCAACAGCAGCTCCCGATCGCATAAATTAGGATCAAACACTTCCCTTGGCCTATACAGCTCAAAAACATCTCCCGATACCAATATCAACATACACAGCCACACACTGCGATCGAACACTTCCCTTCACCTGTGCACTTAATTTTATCCGTCATATCCATTCCTGAACAAAAACAACAACCGATTAATCATCGCATGATGTACAGGGAACACTAAATTAACCTTCACACAAAATCGTTAACTCACTGAAATGAATTCCACTACAAACACAGCCGACACTTGAACAATTCTGGATAGTGAGCAAAAGCAAATTGAGCCCATTACATACCACCAGAGAGCACAACAAACCACAACACGACGACATCTACATACATGCCACACTCACAAACCAAACTCCGTGCCGTCATGACGTCACACACAACACCCTTACGTCAAGGGTCTAAGCCGAAGCGTGACATCAGACGCTTCTGTCAACCCAAATTATTCATAAAGTATATCGGTAGATGATCTTACAAAGAGAAGGCATTTTCTTCCATATATTATAGCTTGCTTCGGTTTCCTGCTGTAACCATAGTGAAAACTTTCACAGAGTTCACGTTAGCCAGGAAAAATTTGAAAATACTATCATTTATAATCCATGGAGAAAAAAAATGAAACCAAATACATATGATGCGCAGTAAAGTGAACGCAACTATTCCTTTGAAAGCATTTCGCAACAAATAATGGCATCATAAAAAAAACTGCTCTCTGTAGTGTTTCTAGATTTAATGTAAAAATATATGGCTATAGCTGTAAAATAATTGCCATATACTTACGGACATGTCTTAATTATTTAATCTCTTGCAATTTTGCAAAATGAAGTAAGAATTATTATTTAAAATGCATTGTTCAAAGTCTCACTGAAAATTAATGTTCTTTTTTTCTTTCTCTCCAGGCAATGACTGTCCCTGCTGCAACTTACCAGAATGGCTGAAGAACTTTGTGCGGTACAGTGTGCTTATTCTATACAAGTTCTTAGTTAATGATTGTTTCAGTACTCATTTATGCTTACCTTAGGTTTGGCTTTAAATGTGTAGCAAATAAACAAGTTACCTGTTCTTGTGTCCAACCAACAGCACTGGACCCCTCATTTGATATATGATATAATTGGCATGTGACGTCTACATGCAGAAGCAGAACAGTCCACTTAACTGTCTTTGCTTATCTAGTACATGATGTGGTTCAATGGTATAGTCTTCGAAGTGCCTTTTGTAGGCGCCTGCAAGTATCTGTAGTTTGTTATAGATGGCCAGATGTATTTTGCTTGTGTTTACAATATCACTTAAATCTTGTGAAAAGGGGGGGGGGGGGGAGGGAGTGTCTGTTGTTCATGTCGTTTGATAGAAGCACATAGATTTATTGGAGATGTTTGCTACATTTGTCGTCATTATGCTGTTCTCCTACCACCAGTGAAAACATTCTTTACCTTTTTTTGTTTTTGAGGATGTTGTTGTGACACTGTGTACTGAAACCAGAGTTCTGGATTAGGTTGGATGCATTATCAGTTGACCTATTTTGCTCCTTTTCCTTTTTTAATGGAGACTGTGGAGACAATGTCATCTAGTCTGAAGTCTTGGCTATGTCAGGAGGTTGCTTGAGCTGATATTCCAGATCCAGACAATGGAATGAATAATGATATTACCTGTAATGATATTTATTTGTAGTGTCATTTGTGTAAGCGATTGGCTTGTATGTGGAATGAGTGACAACTTACTGTCAGTACTGGTGCATATATAACTGTAATATTAAGATGATAATGAGTACTATGAGTAATGTATAGAAATAATGGGATATTCAGCAGTATTTTTTTGTTTGCCATGGACAGTTGATAGGAATATTTCACAGTGTGTAGAATTTGAACATCACAATTTTTTTATTGTACTGGGAAAGTATAGATCTTTTCATACTGTAAAGTGCTATCGGGCAGTACTTCCTTAAATCAGCCTTTAGCAAGGATGTTTATTTCTTATGTCATTGGTACAACCTGACATGTCAGATGTTAGCATCTTGCCCCAGAATATTGTGCTGTAACATATTCGATGAAACAGGCTGACATCAAGATGCTGCAGCTACCAAAATTGGGATCACTGTGTTAGGACAATTTGTGCCTGGAGAACATTAAGTTACTGGATGTTAATAGTGCAATATTATTTTAGTGTAACATACATAGGAACCATTACCTCTTAAGTTAGTTTAGGAAGTAATAGAATTTTTTCGTTTCAGATTTTTACACTCTGTGTCAAAATCTAAATTACTCTGCCACTAAGCCAACCCAAACCTGTGTCTGTCTGTCAACTCTAATGGAACAACTTGTATCTACAGAGGATAAAGGTACAGTGTCCTAATTTTGCTTTGGGAGTGTGTGTTGTGCTGTGAAATGGTGAATTTATATTTGTCTGCTTCCATTCTCCATCTGTTAGTTACAGTTTTCCATAATTACTATTAAAAACAGTGTTGACCACAATTTATTTAATAAGGTGACCGGTTTCGACCACTACTGTGGTCATCTTCAGACCATTGAGTAGGAACCTCTTTGTTGGAGAATCACTACTCCAACAAAGAGGTTCCTACTCAATGGTCTGAAGATGACCACAGTAGTGGTCGAAACCGGTCACCTTATTAAATAAATTTTGGTCAAGACTGTTTTTAATAGTAATTATTTATAAGACATTGATCACTGCTGTTCCCACAATGCATTCAACAGTTTTCCATGTTTCGTGTGTTGTGTTTGTGTAGTATATTAATGCAGTATTGGTTGTGCTGTTGAACCTCAGTGTAGTGAAACTGAGTGTGACTATTGTTAAAGCAGAATATTAGTGTTTTTCATATAGAGATCAATGTACATTGTGGACCTGGTGCACTAATTCACAATCTGCATTGACTTTGTGGATAAAATGCAAAACCAAAGCATTGTTATTGTGGATAGTGCATTCATAGATTCTGCCCATGACGGAAAACTGCATCCATGCTTCTCAGTTTATACCAGTATTTTACCATGAGTAGGAACTTTGAAAACGTTTTGTCCAATCCATGATATGCATAAAAATGATTAATTTTGGTATATCCCAGAGCTTAATTATGCTGAGCATGTCAGGTTTAAGCATTTACCTTGAACTTAAATCGTACTTTCTGTGTCCATGTTTGCTTGAAAGTATATTTTGGGGGAAGGATTGTTCGTTGAGGGAAGACAATATTTTTCTTTTTCATCCGAATGTGGTCTAGCAAAATTTAACCATCAGGAGTTTCCTTTTCCATAATACCACGTATTGTTCATGTATACACCTGAAGTGCAGTTGGTCTGTAGTTTTTTGCTGTCCACATTTCCACGATGCCATGAAACTACCAACACACTTTATGTATGTGAAATGTTCAGATTGTCTGCTGTCTCGTTTAATGTTCATGTACGAATGGTAATGACATAAATGTCAGTGATACAAGGACATAAGCAGCACTTGCAACAAGGATGACAATAAATGCAGTTACAAGAGTAAAGGTAATCCACTGACAGGAAACATCAATGAAGCATGCGTGTGTTGTCTTGGATTTGTGATGATTTCAATTGTATTGTGGGTATTAAGTGATTTGTCGTGTAAGGTACATACCATACTATCGATTTGAGCATTTTTTTGAGTGCTGGGGAGGCAACATGATGTGGGGGGGGGGGGGGGGGGGATTTGGTGCTGCTTACGCCTGCAGTGCCATGCCTCAAATCTGCAGGGTCCACCCAAACTTTAGAAAATTTTCCTTGTATTTTTACACGTCCTTAGAGCTACCTTCCCATAGCTAATGTAGTGCTGTAGAAAAGTGAATAAAGCTTTAACGTGTAATGAGATATTTCTGACTTGACAGCAGAACTTTCATGTATGTTTGTGACACTTCAGTTTAATGCATGTCACTTGTCAGGATAAAACTTTCTTTTCCTGATAATCCTGCTGTTGTTGTGGTCTTCAGTCCTGAGACTGGTTTGATGCAGCTCTCCATGCTACTCTATCCCGTGCAAGCTTCTTCATCTCCCCGTACCTACTGCAACCTACATCCTTCTGAATCTGTTTAGTGTATTCATCTCTTGGTCTCCGTCTACGATTTTTACCCACCACGCTACCCTCCAATACTAAATTGGTGATCTCTCAATGTCTCAGAAAAGGCCCTACCAACCGATCCCTTCTTCTAGTCAAGTTGTGCCACAAATTTCCCTTCTCTCCAATTCTATTCACTACTTCCTCATTAGTTATGTGATCAACCCATCTAATCTTAAGCATTCTTCTGTAGCACCCCATTTAGAAAGCTTCGATTCTCTTCTTGTCTAAGCTATTTATCATCCACGTTTCACTTCCATACATGGCTACACTCCATACAAATACTTTCAGAAACGACTTCCTGACACTTAAATCAATACTTGATGTTAACAAATTTCTCTTCTTAAGAAACGCTTTCCTTGCCATTGCCAGTCTACATTTTATATCCTCTCTACTTCGAACATCATCAGTTATTTTGCTCCCCAAATAGCAAAACTCCTTTACTACTTTAAGTCTGTCATTTCCTAATCTAATTCCCTCAGCATCACCTGACTTAATTCGACTACATTCCATTATCCTTGCTTTGCTTTTGTTGATGTTCATCTTATACCCTCCTTTCAAGACACTGTCCATTCCCGTTCAACTGCTCTTCCAAGTCCTTTGCTGCCTCTGACAGAATTACAATGTCATTGGCGAACCTCAAAGTTTTTATTTCTTCTCCATGGATTTTAATACCTACTCCGAACTTTTCTTTTGTTTCCTTTATTGCTTGCTCAATATACAGATTGAATAACATCGGGGATAGGCTGAATCCCTTCCCAACCACTGCTTCCCTTTCATACCCCTCGAATCTTATAACTGCCATCTGCTTTCTGTACAAATTGTAAATAGCCTTTCGCTGTCTGTATTTTATCCCTGCCACCTTCAGAATTTGAAAGAGAGTATTCCAATTAACATTGTCAAAAGCTTTCTCTAAGTCTACAAATGCTACAAACGTAGGTTTGCCTTTCCTTAATCCTTCTTCTAAGATAAGTCATAGGGTCAGTATTGCCTCACGTGTTCCAACATTTCTATGGAATCCAAACTGATCTGCCCCTAGGTGGGCTTCTACTAGTTTTTCCATTCATCTGTAAAGAATTTGCGTTAGTATTTTGCAGCTGTGACTTATTAAACTGATAGTTCGGTAATTTTCACATCTGTCAACACCCGCTTTCTTTGGGACTGGGATTATTATATTCTTCTTGAAGTCTGAGGGTATTTCACCTGTCTCATACATCTTGCTCACCAGATGGTAGAGTTTTGTCAGGACTGGCTCTCCCAAGGTTGTGAGTAGTTCTAATGGAATGTTGTCTACTCCCGGGGCCTTGTTTCGACTCAGGTCTTTCAGTGCTCTGTCAAACTCTTCACGCAATATCATATCTCCCATTTCATCTTCATCTACATCCTCTTCCATTTCCATAATACTGTCCTCAAGTACATTGCCCTTGTATAGGCCCTCTATATACTCCTTCCACCTCTCTGCTTTCCCTTCTTTGCTTAGAACTGGGATTCCATCAAAGCTCTTGATATTCATACAAGTGGTTCTCTTTTCTCCAAAGTTCTCTTTAATTTTCCTGTAGGCAATATCTATCTTACCCCTAGTGAGATAAGCCTCTACATCCTTACATTTGTCCTCTAGCCATCCCTGCTTAGCCATTTTGCACTTCCTGTTGATCTCATTTTTGAGACGTTTGTATTCCTTTTTTGCCTGCTTCATTTACTGCATTTTTATATTTTCTCCTTTCATCAATTAAATTCAATATTTCTTCTGTTACCCAAGGGATTCTACTAGCCCTCGTCTTTTTACCTATTTGATCGTCTGCTGCCTTCACTACTTCATCCCTCAAAGCTACCCATTCCTGTCAATTGTTCCCTTATGCTCTCTCTGAAACTCTGTACAATCTCTGGTTCTTTCAGTTTACCCAGGTCCCATCTCCTTAAATTCCCACCTTTTTGCAGTTTCTTCAGTTTTAATCTACAGTTCATAACTAATAAATTGTGGGCAGAGTCCACATCTGCCCCTGGAAATGTCTTACAATTTAAAACCTGGTTCCTAAATCTCTGTCTTACCATTATATAATCTATCTGATACCTTTTAGTATCTCCAGGGTTCTTCCATGTATACAACCTTCTTTGATGATTCTTAAACTAAGTATTAGCTATGATTAAGTTATGCTCTGCGCAAAATTCTATCAGGCGGCTTCCTCTTTCATTTCTTACCCCCAATCCATATTCACCTACTATGTTTCCTTCTCTCCCTTTTCCTACTGACGAATCCCAGTCACCCATGACTATTAAATTTTCGTCTCCCTTCACTACCTGAATAATTTCTTTTATTTCATCATACATTTCTTCAATTTCTTAGTCTTCTTAGTCATCTGCAGAGCTAGTTGCCATATAAACTTGTACTACTGTAGTAGGCGTGGGCTTCGTGTCTATCTTGGCCACAATAATGTGTTCACTATGCTGTTTGTAGTAGCTTACCGTACACCTATTTTTTTTATTCATTATTAAACCTACTCCTGCATTACCCCTATTTGATTTTGTATTTATAACCCTGTATTCACCTGACCAGAAGTCTTGTTCCTCCTGCCACCAAACTTCACTAATTCCCACTATATCTAACTTTAACCTATCCATTTTCCTTTTTAAATTTTCTAATCTACTTGTCCGATTAAGGGATGTGACATTCCACACTCCGATCAGTAGAACACCAGCGATCAGTAGAACACCAGTTTTCTTTCTCCTGATAACAACGTCCTCTTGAGTAGTCTCCGCCGGGAGATCCAATTGGGGGACTATTTTACCTCCGGAATATTTTACCCAAGAGGACGCCATCATCATTTAATCATACAGTAAAGCTGCATACCCTCGGGAAAAATCACGGCTGTAGATTCCCCTTGTTTTCAGCCGTTCACAGTACCAGAACAGCAAGGCCATTTTGGTTAGTATTACAAGGCCAGATCAGTCAATCATCCAGACTGTTGCCCCTGCAACTACTGAAAAGGCTGCTGCCCCTCTTCAGGAACCACACATTTGTCTGGCCTCTCAACAGACACCCCTCCATTATGGTTGCACCTACGGTATGGCTATCTGTATCGTTGAGGCACGCAAGCCTCCTCACCAATGGCAAGGTCCATGGTTCATAGTTAAATTTAGTGATAATTGCAGTCACAACTCCTCTTTGTATTAACATATGATAAGTTTGAAGAGGCAAAGTTCACTGTAATTTCTAAAGTCTTGTTCTTCTTTTTTTAAATTGCTCACTAAATCTTAATAACTGCAGCTGCTTCGTACCCCTTCTTAAACTGGGATATCCTTAAACTGAGTGTTGGTTTTGTACTACAAAATTCCTCTTTCCATTGCTGCACTGAAAAAACCTGCTTTGACAGTTAACATTGCTTTTGCAGTGTGCAGACAAGACCATCTATTCTGCAGAGCAGGCTGGAAGCCATACATCCAGAATGTACTGCTGAGGGCTTGGTGGAAGTCAGGTATGGGTTGTATAATAGACTGGTTTATTAAGCTTATTTCTGATGCTTTGTTTCATGTTTGCCTTATTGGCAGTGCTAATTATGTTATGTGGCAATATCAAGTTATTTTCATTATGAGATAAGTATTAATGAAACACTGAAATTGAGAAATAAGAAAAGCTTTGTTGTTATGGGTAAGTTTATTGCTATGGGTACAGTGAATGCTATGTATACTTAGATAAGAAAACCTGTTTCTACTAAGGAAGGTAATTTCTTGGTGTTTGTGCATTGTTCAATCACTCATGAAACTGAGCTCTTAGCTGCAGAGTATACTGTCAGAACTCTTCAGTTCCAAAACAAGTGCTTCATTGTCCCACTGTTAAATTGCCAGTTACGACCTCCAGGTATTCTGGTACTTCCCAAAAGTGCTGTACTGTGAGGAAGCCATTGTTCACTGTATTCTACTTGCACTGGATTCTGGGAAGTTGGCATCTCCTAGTGGTCTACTTGATCTATGTAACAACAATATTACGTTAAGAGAAATGTCATCAAATGCTGGTTAGGGTGTTTTGATAAAAAGGAAGGAAACATTAAACACTAGCATCTCTTGTCAAAGACACAGATTTTAGCTATAGCTCCTGATAATTTACTTTCATCAGTGGTATGCAAAAGTGAAGATTGGTACAACGAATGTAACAGAACTATCTTTGTGATCGGTCCGTTGGGGTATATTGAGAAAATTGTAGCTTTGTATAGTACCAGTGTGCATAAGGGTTTACATTTCTATAATCTTAAGGTAGGTTTGATGCTGGATATTCCAGTAGATGGGACTGTCTTTCAGAAGAGGATTTGTAATTAGTGCATTTTTCATGTGTGGAGGGCACTGAAAACTATTGAATTTGGCTGTACAAAGCTACTTATCTGTTTGTTTTACATCCTCAGTTAATGTGGGTATAGATTTATTGTTTAGATGTAATAATCCGTTATGATGTTTCTCAATGTATTAGTTTTCAAAACTGAGCACACAGTTGGGCACTCAGAGGACCTGATATTTATGATGTATGGTGCACCCCTGTTTAAATGAATTTAAAATGGTTTTTATTCACTTTTTGTTGGCATTTGTTGATGTACTAGGTATCAGCCAGGGTGGCACCTGGGTGGTGTGGTGTAGGTCAGTTCTCTCACCCCCTCATCTTCCCTTAGGTTCTAAAAAGCAGAGGGAAGACTTTGGGGTAGCCTCACTTGGCTGTGATTCTAAGCTCACAACATTGGCACAGTATTATTTCTGCTACAAGTGCTGTTTGGGTAACATTGGATGAAGTAACGGCATTCGAATCCACACCTGTCCTTCAAAGTATTCATGTGGCAATACTGTGCCTAATTTGTGCTGTTTCTGGCATGGTTTTGCAATTTTAGTGCTACACAGTAACCAGCATTTGGTTGTGTCATTATTGCGTGGAAGTGTCTGCAAAGAGAGCAGTGATTTGCGTTGATTAGTATTGCTATTTCGTTTGAGAGGTAGTAATATATGAAGGATACGAATTTTTTCACAGGCTTAAAGATAATGACAGAAGGGGTGAAATAGTATTGGAACAACAGACTGAGTCACCCAAAGCATGTGGTGTTCAACTACAAATTGTACTGAGAAGCTTTGCAGAAGTACAGGCAATGGAATGCTGTGGTCAATAAGTGGTTTCTGTCTTCAGAAAGATACTAATGAAGAACAGTACATCTTTCATTCTGCTGATTCAAATTTTATGACTATTGCTTGTTTTCCGAGGCAAAAGGTGGCACATCTTTCAATACAGTAACACTGGTACAGAAATTGCAAGGCTAGAAAGGTTGATTTTGATGGAGAGATTCTGATGTTACAGTAGCTAGGGCTAGTTTTCAGGAAAGACAAAACATGAAGGAAGGCCTTCACTTTACTTATCTCAATGAGACCTGGCTCAGTTAAAAAGATTATGCCAGAAGACACATTTCACAGAATTCAGAAGGCAATGGCAGGATGAAAGCACTGTCTGGCAAAGAAAACTTCAGTGGGGTAATCTGAATATCACTTTAGGCTAATACTTGCATCCTGGAAATCCAGTTATCATGAAGGGAATAGTGATGTATAGGAACATGGGTTTCGAAGTTTATGTGGTTCATAAGAGAATTGTGTTATTATGGATAACACCAGTTATCATCCACAAAAACAGTAGAAACTTCCTAAAGGACAATTGAACAACAATAAATTGTATTAACCCATTAGCATTCAATTTGTTATTAATTGACGTGTAGTGTTAATTTCTGGAAAACAGTATCCTAGTGACTCGATTTATGGAAATATGAGGAAATTTAATTTACTTAGGGCATAAAAGAAAAAAATTTGGGCCATTTTCATTTGAGAATGCTGAGTGCTTGGCAGTTTTCACCTTACACTGCTTTGTAGGAAAAGGGGTAGTATAAGGAAATTGATAATAATGAACGAATAACATTTCACTATTATTGTTCATTTGACAATAACTCAGGTTTATAAAAGATTTAACCCATCATCTTTCCAAAAAGAAAATTTAATACTATGTTCGGAAAGCATTTGGTAGGGAGCGTAACATTCCACTCACCACAATATGTTCTAGGCTTTCCTTTACAATCCTCAGACTGACATAATCTTTGCTTTTCTCATTTCTCTGACACACAGTTTCTGGTCGTATTGTGCTGGGACATGACACAGGATTCATAGGTGTTCCATTAGTTGACATTTGATATGTTCTGGCAATTTGTTTTCTGAACCCTTTCACTGTGAGAAGTTCCTTCATTGCACCTCTTGGAAGCCGGTTGTGCATTTGAAACCATCATATCTACAGTTGTTGTAAAAACGAAAAGGAACCAGTATCGCTATTAACCATGTACTGCAATTGTATATTTCTCTTTTAGACATCCATGAAGATTGGCACCTCCATGATATTCTTGTGTGTTCTGTGCGTGTTGTTTTGGAATACTGAGCTTTTGTTTCTGCGATGAATTCCTACGTTAGACTTTGACTGTGGGGGGTACAGGGTCAAAATCAGTTGCTAGTACAACATACTTCCTATCATTCCATTTTGTGACAAAGATTTCCTTCTCTCTATCAAATCCGAACTCAAAACCTCCCCTCCTCACCTTTCTTTTTCATTACCTTATCTGGTGATAAGGTTGGCATCGTTGTTCTGCTTACTCTTAAGGTGGCACATGCACAGAAGCCTAGTCCCTACTGTTGGATGAGGTCATGGTTAATAAAGTAATTGTCAAAAAAAACTTCATAACAGATTGGCTTAGTGACAATGGACAACATATCCAAAAGTACTTCGGAACTCAGTGGTAGATCCTCATTGTCGTCATTCTGGTCCTTCCCAGTATATAGTAAGAAGATGTAAGACCAAGGTCATCATCCTCAGACCAATAATTTCTTTCACTGCTTAATTTGATAGCCAGTAAAGATAGACAACACAACAAACACACGAATATCATTAGGTACAACTGAAGAATGTATTTTATTTTTACAGTTCCCAACATATCTTGTTTCCTCTCCAGTGATGGTTACTGTTGTTCAAACAGCTGTATGGTACCACTCATTTACATCCAGATCTGCTTCCATTTCTTCATAAAATCAGATTATGCTGCCTCTTCAACCATTCCCAAAATCTGGTGCCATGTGAAAGAAGTCTGGGAAGAGCAAAATACAGAACATTTACCAAGGAAGTGCCCAGTGTTGGCAGATGAGGACAGCAGGCTTTAATGCACTGGAACACAAAATACAATAAAGTATTTTGGCCTACACACACTACCACAGTATTGCTTATGCAGCAATCAGAAAGTGACAGTGATCTTATCATAGTTGCTGCCACACTAATAAAAATGGAAGTAAGCAGCAGGTTCTGAGAAAGTCCACTCTTCTTAACAGTCTTGAATTGAATAACTGTATAAGAGATATAACATAAGCACTCATTGTCAAAGGAAACCTCACCTTACCACAAAGACGGCACTCTTTGTTGGAAGCAGCGTACACTGTAATTGAGGGCAATGCCCACAGAAGGGTTAAACATTGTTCATTCCTCTCCTGAAAGCCTTTCCTGTTGTCGTTTCTTTCCTCTCTTCCCAAAAAATATGTAAATATCTGGCTGACAGCTCATTGTACATACACAGCCTGTGTTGCTGTCACGTTTGTTGAAGACCCTGGTTTTGTACCAAGGTTAATATTGATGTGAAAATCTAAAGAATGCTAAACATTCACATAATCAAAGCTGATTTACTTTATAATGTAACAGATTAGTAGTGATAAAATGTATTGTTTGTAGTGTGCCTCCCAAAACCATAAGGGAGAAAATCTAATGCTGCATGAAATACATCCGTTCATGATTTTTTTTTTCCCCTCCACACTTAACCTATATCAGCGCCACCCAGACAAAATGTTTATCGCAGCTATCTTGGCACGCCTCTTCCTACCTTGTGCCACCTGTCTACAGTCCCTGTTCATTTCATCCATGCTCACTACTTTTTGATTCCTGAAGGAGATTGGACACTGAGTCTGGTGGATCTATTGCCCATTGAGGCGAATCAGTTATGGAGTGTGTGGTGTGTGTTCTTTTAAACAGGTCTGAAGGAATAGACACTGTGGATTTGTGTAATTTTATATTTGTATTAGTCAATGTGCCACGCACTGAGCCTAGAGTGATGCTGTCTGCCCACTCTTAATTTGGTTTCATTCCTATTGTGGTCTGCACAATTGAGGGTATTAACAAGGAATGATCCCACATATGTGATAGGTTATTTGTATACAATTTTGTGTGGCCCTCAGCATAGATATTTTTCCAAATCATGGAATTGCTTGTGTAAACAAAATATCAGCTGATTTTGGATAAAAGGAATTGTTGGATGCTGGTTAGCTTGAGTGAATGATTTTACACGTGATGGATAGGACAATATATGGGTACGGCAAAAACGCGTTTGATTGCAGCTGTTCGTCAAGGTCCCATATCAAAGATAATAATTGAATTTATGCTTCTCTGTTCAAGTATTGCTTATTCAAATCCAAGAACTAATGACACAGCTGCATGCTCAGAAATGATTACAGCTATCTTATCAGCATAATAAATGGAGCAGGAAATGTCTGCATACAATCTGAAGTTGTATTTGTCTATATCCATGCATCAGCCATGTATCTTTTTTTATAACTACCTGTATCTATCCAACTATTGAAATCTTATGGCATGTGAGACAATGGTGTGAACTGCTATTATATTTATGTTGACTTTGCAATCTTTATTTCCCTATTACAGATTTAGGTAGTTGCTTGATTGTATGTTAAAATATGTTCATTTCACCATTTTGGCTGTAATGATGATTTCTAATGTAACACAAATAATTCAATTTCAGTGCAAGAGAGACAAAAAAATATTTCCTGAATCCAGAGGCGCCAATTTTCGTGAGGTACGGTATACTCATGTTTGAAGTAATTAAATCTCTTCTTGTCCACCTACTACTCTTACTTGATGCTGCCCTAGTCTTCAAATGTAGTTGTACTGTGTCAACTGCCAAATAGAATTTCCTGTTGATAAACTGTCTCAAATTAATATCAGCAACTTTTATGTCTTTACAGTGCACTCAGTGAGACAGATGCACATCCTGTGGACCTTTAGCCCATGTCCAGCTTGAATCCATGGGCACCAGTTTTCCACAGGTAGAGTATAATTGTGTTCAATGCATCATTGATAGTTGCTCGTCAAACATTACTCCTATTCTTTCAGTAAAATAACTGAACCAGAAAGTGACATGTCACATTAGGTAGTGATCATTCAGACATTGAGACTAAGGATGAGGTGTAAATGTGAAAGACCATTTTAACAAGCAATCCATATTTCAGAAGTGGGACGTGAGATACAAAAGGAGACAGTTATGACAGGCTAGTCAGTGACTGGCAGATTTTATTATAGTGCTGAGGTTGCAGCTTGCTGGGCCCAGGCGATACATGACCATTATTGTTGGTGTGTGTGCATGTACAACTGAGAGCTTTGAACCTGAGAAACAGAGGGGCAGTTTTATGATTCTGCCGCACTGTTGTAAAACTGTACTGAGGGTGGCAGGACTGTCAACACATCGCTGGTCACTGACAATACCTAATTTAGCCTTGCTTGTTATGTAGCTGTTTAACTGGTCAAGTATTTGTTGCTTTCCCTTTGTAGTTTCATACCTCCACTTCTGCTCCACCACAGTGAGACAGTTTTTGAGACTGATCTGTCTGAGATACCAGTGGGACTCATAAATTTAGTGCACATTACCTCTTTGCACTTCATTAATAATTTCTTACCTACACTGCATGGTGATGGTATATTAATGTATCATGTACAATGTTTCTCATGTCGGATGAAAAGTGTATAATCATCATTAACATGAATGAGTTAATGGATGGGAGACATTAGCATTCAGTAAATTGCTCTGTCTTCAAATAATAGTTTTTTAAGATTACAACTGATAAGCGGTTGCTAGTTTTATCAAAAAATTGTAAGTGAGATAAAACATGTACTAAAAAAGGTCTGACCATTCTTAAAATGGGTCCTGCATCTTTACAGATGGCATGATGGATGTCTAATAAAATGTTTTAGTACTGATGCTTGTGCAGTATGTGAGGATACACAGGGTGGCCAAAATAAATGTGGACTGGAAACTAAATCAGGCTGAAATGAAATACATTGACCTAGTCAATGAATGTTACAAAGAACATGCCAGAAATTGGCACTGTTTTAAATAAGCTACCAAAGTAGTATCACAAAACTTTCATAAGGATGGTTTTATTTTAGACAGCCTGTAGCCTAGTAATAGTCTTGTGATCACCTGCTGTCATATTCTGCTCTAAATAGTGTGCTGCTATGGCAGACTGTGTACTGCACAAGACTGTTGTCAGTAACTGTGCCACAGTAAATAGAATTAGCTGAGTGTATATCCTCCAAATTCAAATGGCACAGAATACTCACCCAAATATATTAGTGCTATCTTTTCCACATGTTAGACATACCAAAAATTAGTCTGTAATTTGCTTCAGCCATATCCTGTCACCCAGGATGATGGAATTATATAAAAAGTGAAAGGTAAGGTATAGTTATTGGTAGTTACTGATTTGATGGCAGTTGAACTAACAAGTGTAATATTGCAGGTAAAATGTGGCATCTGTCGGTGTAAGAAGGATTTTGGATTCTCCACCCACACTGAAGCAGAGGGGATGTGGCTGAATCTCTACGTCATGAGGGATTTTGCCATCTTCTCTAGTGCGCATGTGAAAGGGAAGTACTGACAAAGGATGTTAATCCTGAACACATACGGTAAGAATTATATTAATATGACTTGATATTTGTGTGTGGTTAGTACTATTACTTTTATTAATATAATAGAGGGAAACATTCCACATGGGAAAAATATATCTAAAAACAAAGATGATGTGACTTACCAAACAAAAGCGCTGGCAGGTCGATGGACACACAAACATACACACAAAATTCAAGCTTTCGCAACAAACTGTTGCCTCATCAGGAAAGAGGGAAGGAGAGGGAAAGACGAAAGGATGTGGGTTTTAAGGGAGAGGGTAAGGAGTCATTCCAGTCCCGGGAGCGGAAAGACTTACCTTAGGGGGAAAAAAGGACAAGTATACACTCGCGCACACACACATATCCATCCACACATATACAGCCTTAAAGTGCAAGGAGCATACTGTTTAGTGTTCAGTAAAATTGCACTTAGGTTGTTGGTGGCTTAGCATTGTGTACTGATGTTAGTAACAACTCTCATGACAAACAATGAGAACTGAATCTGTTGAGTCAGGAGTTAGTTGTCAGTAGCCAACCTGAATGCTCATACCTATATTTAATAGTTTGTCTGTAAAGTTAGCTGTTAGTAGCGTCCATGTGTGTGCTGTAGTGACATTTTTTCATCAGAAATGTTGTTGAACTCAATTTGTGGCAGATGTTATTTATTGTTGTTCCATCTGAGTACATATCCATAACCACACCCTGGAATTGTTTTGCTAGAATTTATTTGCTTACGTGTGGATTTGTTAATATTTTATAGAAGTTAAATATTATTGAAGTGACTGTTACCAGTTTCATATTTTGAGAATGTTTTGTTGACTGTTAATCTGTAATTACAAGAAGTGAAGCATTTCCACCTACTTTGAGGCACATCATTTGCATGTAAAAAAGGAAGGTAGTAGGTCAAGTACTCGCACACATTCTTGGGAAATTACTGAAAAATGATTAAACTGATTCTTTTGTCACAATGATGATTGTGCTAATATACACAAGCAGAATGTTGCTTGGATATAATTGGTGTACATTTTAATTGTCCATCATTAATTTCCAGATATCAGTTTGATGTACTGACTCACTCCACAACTTGGAGATTCGCTCTTCCTTTTCGTCCTACAGAACCAGATGTGTAAGACGAGGAATGAAAGAAATTTAAAATTATTATGGAAAGGATAGGTTGCTATTCACTATAAAGATGACAAACTGATTTCCAGGCAGGCACAATGAAAAGACTATTATATATAAGCTTTCAGTCAAAGCATTCATCTGGAAAGAGAAATGTGCACTCATTCACCAAAGCAGACGTGTGTACACATGATTGCTACGTCTGAACTTTTCTTTGCAGTAGACTCTTTTATACTAGCTGTTTGCGAAAGGATTATTTCTACTAATAGCTTCGTATTCTAGAAATGAAATGGAGCAAAGAGGCTTTAAGTGTCCAAAATTAGGCATACAGTGAGGAAAGGTGTATGCATGACCCACTGTATCCTAATAAGGTAGTAGAAAATCATTTCCTTCTGAGTAATATGTGTGTAACGTTACATGGTGATTTTCGATTTGTATTGTAATACCTTGTCTTATGAAAGCTCATATTTGATTTGATTGCATCTTGTCCCATATTTCAGCATGCCAGAAAAAAGTAACTGGCAGTGAAAGGGAGAAAGTCCTTGCAGTTTCACCTAGTGTGACAGATGACTGCAAAACTGAGTAGCACACACATATAGTTCAAACGTGGAAGAGTAGCACAAGTACACCTTTAAGTACTGGTTCTTTAAAGTGTTGCAATCTGTAGTGCATATATCCACAACAACTTTTGAAATAGTGTGCTGTGCTATTCTGTGGCCAAAAGCCAGACTCTTAAGATTCCCCAGTTGCCAGTAAACATAATGTTAAATCCAGCCTGCAACATAAAAGGGCATTTACCAGTATTTTATTCATGATAGGCTGGTATAATCACAAAATTTATAAACATAGGATTTATTTCTTATTTTCGAGAATGTGAGACAGCCTTCCTCGTGACTGTAACACTTGCTAATTCCATCTTCTATTATACACAGGAGCTTCTCGAAACAGGCCATGTCCATCCTCACGATGCCCCAAAATTCTTGCAGATCTTAGACCCTTAGTTCTTTCATAAGCAGTGAATATAATCCCCTGCCTTTGTCCCTTCTATTCAGCCAGGTTCCAACTTTATGACGTCTGGCTTTTTATTTTCATCATCGTTCTGCCCTAATCTGAAGATTTACTGTCACTACCAGGGCAATAGCTTCAAACACAGATCGGTACTCAATGTGCAAACTGTTCTAAAAATACATATACCTGTGCAACCGAGTGTCGTAATATAAAACTAACTGTTTAGTCTTTAATTCAGAACAGTAGTAAACTACATAAGAGAATAAAAGTTACTTGATAAATAATGATATTCATTGTCTTATGAATAATTCAAACAGATGACATTCCAATATGTCACACAGTCCACCTTTGTTTCATGCAGTAGAACGAATGACTACAAGAGATCAGACAGTTCTGTTTGCATTTTGCGCATTACCACTATTTACTGCCCATGCACGCCAGGTATATCCCACGTGGATGGTGTAATAGGTCTACATGAAGCTGCCTGTAGTTACAGGTATGCACACTTGGGATGCTGATGCACAGATTTATGGTTTAGGCACATTGTGGAATAGGGACTTGAGAGTGTGTCTTTCCTGAAGAAGGTTGTGGCTGAAAGCTGATACATCATTCTTTCCATAATGTCTATCTGGATCTCAATGGTTTTTCTTCACAGTGAATACCAATGTATCCTTTCCATAATAATGTTTATATTCTGACCTAGAATATCCACTGTTAAAATAAATTAAAAATTTGAATAGATACTTGTATTAATGCTGTTCACTTTTCTTTCCACACATGTTCATTTTCCATGGATAATTTATACCAGCCTCTTTCCCCAGTACAAAGTCAAGGAGAATATCTAGTAGTATATGTTGTGGCACACACAAAGGCCTCTGAATAGTCAAGAAATATGCCACAAACTTCTGTTAACCTAGTGACTTAGTTACAAAAACTAAACAGACAGTTGTGGTGCCCCGTTGTATCTTCTCTGAAACAGAGCCGCACTCTTTGGACTATCAGTGTGAACTACTTGAATGCTGGATACAGGCTCAGCTCTGGCGTCTTCTGCTTGCATTAAACTCTTCTCCGAAGATCCTATATTTTGAAGAAGGTGAACATTCATCTACTATTCCGGAATCCTATTATCTAGTCCTAATAAAGACTCTTTCAAAATTCAGTTGTTGTTAACATATACTATATTCAAAATCCAATACACTATTTCATTGCCCCATTAAACAGTAAGCCCACACTTTCTTAGGGCATTTGCACATGACTGAATTCAATCAAATTAAATAACATTTTTTCTCAACGATACAGTACCAATATACATGTCCGTCTGCTCGAGACCAAGTCACTATTAATAATAATTTTGTTTTCCTCCGGTGTCTCTCCACACACACATAACAATCACCAATGTTATTCGTCCAGGGAATTCTGGGCGGGAAGTTTTTATTTTCTCTTTGCTGCAACCGAGCGCGTCATTTGTTGGCCCGCTTTTGCTCTTCTTTCTTGGTTAGCCTGCACAAATAACATTCTGCGGCAGTGTGTGTCTATTTATGCTGCAACCCACTACAAAATAATGTGTGTTTGAAGCAGCTGGAACACAAGTGACTCCAGACTTTCGTAAAATTCTGGGGGCACTACAAGCTGTTGTTGTTCTGGTAGATCTAAAATTCGTAAACTCACACTGGGTGTATTTCTCCTATAAAATTAACTATTGGCTTTAGTTACATTCTGCTGTTTTAGATAATGTTGGTGTAATAGTTACTGGTCTGTAATTTCCTGTCCCTTCCTGACTGCCTTTGTGTACTAATATCACTTAACATTGTCCTCTTAAACCTAATGTGAATATTCCTTCTTCCACAGCTAAGTTAAGAAGAGCTGTAGGCTTTGCTAGCCACAGCATTTAAATAGTTGATTAGACATATTGTTTAGTCAGTCTAATCTTCATTGCGTCTGTTTACACCTGGCTTTGCACTAGACTGCTTACTTCCTGGTTCATGTACAAATGGACGTGTTTGTTTCCTTGCGACTTTGTTGTCCACTCTTGTTGCATTCGTTCTGTCCTTCGTTGGTCGTGTCCGTCCTCTTCCATTGTGTTGTTCGTCGGCCTCTCTGCAGGTCCTGCCGCACCTTCCGTTATTACTACCCCTGCGACCGTCCTGGTTGCAGTTACAACAGCTCTATTTAAAACCTGTAACTAGGCTGTAAAGTGGTAAATTGATAATTACATGATCTGTGTCTCTGTAATTTCACTGCACCTTGTAGGGCTGTTTCAGTATAACAGTTGTCTTTCAATGAATTCATGTTTAGATCACCTGTTGCCATTATGCAAGACAATTCACTGACAGTCCTGTGTGAAAACAGTTCTAGCTCCTTCAGAAAATCTAGCCCTGATGTCAAACACTTTCCTCTTTTCAGCATTGTCAGTATTGCCGCTAATTCAAATTACATTTCTTTTCACTTGTCCACTGATCATGGAATATAATTCCTCCTTTCATGTGCTGCAGCTCCTCCACACTTCTATTCATATCTACAGAAATCAGCCACCTTTTTATAGTTCTGTTCGTTAGAAAATAATATTCATGTACTATAATAGTGAAATTTGTTAGTTCTGCTGCTACTGCTGCTTCTGTTTCATCTATTTCACTCCATGTATACTGTAGTGTAAAACGTCAACAGTAGAACATTTGTATTTCTATCTATATTTTGGTTACCCCCACCCCTCCTGAGGCCGGTGCGGAAAACCTGGTCATTCAGATTTTTGTGTTTCTTGGTTCTTTCTCCTCCTCCCCCAATTTCCTGCCATGTGCTATGTGGATGACAGTGCTTTTTCTGGTGGGATCAGTGATTCCTTCTTCTGCAGGGCTGATGTTTCTCCTTCATTTTCCAAAGTCAGTGATGGTTGTCATTGGGATATTGATTAATGTTTCTTTCATTGTTGACAGTGGGAATGATCTGTTTTTCTTTTCTTGGACAGCTATCTGGCATTTCTTTGCACAGAATGGTTTTTCAAATCATTCCTGTGCAGGATATGTTCCATGAAATGCTCCTTTCCTGAGCTTGTAGCTCCAGGAAAGAACATAGCTACATATTTTCTTGACCTTTCTGTTTGTACTTTCAGTCTTTCAGTCTTCAGTCTACTTTCAGGCTTCAATTACACCATGCCCATGTTGAATGCTTGCAAGAAGAAACACTTGCTGCATGTGGAATTCTTTCTGAAGTTCCTTTTAGAACCCTGTTTGCATTGTTGTTTGGATTTTTATAGACACCTTTTTTCCTCACCATTAATGATCATTGAATCCTTTTCATCCCTGCCTCACATGTTATAATGCTTCCTGTAGAGGGACACCAAGCTTGTTAATGCCAGTTACTTTGAATTTGATGTTCAATGTAGCCATAACATTTGCAGAGCTTCTTACATAGATATCTGAAAATATTTAATTTTGTCCCTTCTTATTCATATTTGGTGATGCATTTTGCAGATACATGTTATTTTCTTGTATCTTCAAAACACATATAATCTTGATTGTGTGCTTATCATGGCTCATAGGCCTACTGGGGAACTCACCATGTAAAATATAGAGTAACACATCATTCTTGGTATCTCTATGGTGATGTGGAAATCCAAGTGTTGTTAAATAAGGTAAATAATTTGTGTACATGTTTCTCTTCATCTTCATAATTACACATAATAGGATAAAGATGTGAACAAACAAGCCTCAACTGAAATACATAGCTAATTTGCATTATTAATTGGACTGAGTATTTTCTTGTGACAGTGGCTTCACTGCTGTTCACACGTGTCAGTATCCACTGAAGTCCCACAAAAAGGTGTATTGTGAACACTGTAATACGTTGTTCGTCATCATTGCAGGTCTATACACTATACTGCAACGTTGTTCTATAAATTGATCTCATCTTTTAGTCAGATGATGCCATTCTCCTCAACTAGATTCAGTACCACCCCACAAGCTGTTAAATTTATTCATAAAACTTTCACCATTCTCCAGTAACTTGGTCCAAAAGCTATTTCTTACACACTGATAAAGTTAATTAGATTTCAGCCTGTGTAAATGGTTTTTCATCTGCCTAAGTGAATACTTGCATAACAAGATGGAATACGTATTTACAGTACTGCATGGATGCTGCCGGTAGCTTTCTGGAGGTGATGGTGCTTTCATTCTGCCACCTGCAATAACAAAGCAAAACAGTTGAAGTAATCTTTTTGAAAGTTTCTGTATAAAGTGATTGAACCGTATCATCTTCATGTTTGCCTAGGTGTGGTGTGTCATCATCCAGAGCCTTCCCACGATTGGTCCGTTTGCTTTTAAAATTTTGAGGGTGCTGCGTTCTGTGGAGACACCTGCTGACAATGAGAGTATAGTGCTGCTGCTGGAGTGAGACAGGGAGTTTAGTTTCCAGTTGTGTGGCAGCACAATGTTGCAGGAAAGGTGGTATAACTTCCTGTAAATGCACTTGATTGCTACGAGCATGTGCACTCGGGACGGTGGCAGTCGTTCTGGACGGGCTGTGTGATAAGAAAGCTCAGTATGGAAACTGTTGACGTGGCATGTCTGCGTTGCTATGGCAGAACTGGGGCGATTGACGTAACTCAAGTTGGTCCTGGTTGCAACCTGTCACCAAATGCTTGTCTGCCTTCTGGACTAACAGTGAGAATTTCTTCACTTGATGTCTCACTCAATTTCTGACCGTGTCGAAGGGTGTGTTTTGCTCTAAGGTCGTGTGCCATGGTGTTTCACAATTTTAGTAGGCTCAGGCATGCCCAAAATCCCGATTCAATGATCTGATGTTATATTGTCAAGTGTAACTATCACTAGAAAAGTGTGTTTACTCTCTGTGCCTTAATAACTGAACTTAAAATATTATCTGTGGTTGAAATTTAATTCTGACCCAAGTGCAATAACGATCTTGTATTTTACAATTTCTTGAGTGCCATTATTTAGTACTGGCTGTCACATTTACTAAGTCGAAGTTTTACGAAGGCCAGTGGGCGTCATTAACAGTTCCTGCCTAGAGAGGCGTTATATTTTGAACCATGTGTTTCAATGTTAAGTAATTTTTATTTTATGTGTTATAGAGAGTTGCTGTCATGCCCTATGTGGACGATTCACCACGTTGGTGAAGTTTCTAATTGTTCTGCTGGTCTGTGCCATATTGCTAAATCAGGCGGTCCTAGCACAGCTGATTGTAAATGTTTCCTAGTGGTGAGGAGCACGGGCTGGTTTTTGAAGTGCTAACTCACTAACTTCAACCATTCTCAAATATTTATTACTACTGATATTCAGGCCCTTCAGGCTGAGTGGCGACATCACTACCCCTTTTTGGTAATTAATTTTATCTTGTTAGCTTGTTTCATTAAAAAAAAACCTTTGGTATATGAATTTGTCTGTTGGTCTTTACTGCTCCTTTGGACGAAGTAAATCAACCGTTGCCTGCTTGCCTTGCGTTTTGGTTGAGTTTTCCCATACCATGACGTATAAGTGATCAGTATATTATGGTTATCTTATTCTGTAGAACCTTCAGAAGTGGTGCTACCAGCCTCTGCCAGTTTAGAGCCACTCCTGAAAGTCACTGACTGCTAACCTTGTGAAAGGCTATTAATTGAACCAAATGTCTGGATTCACTTTGAACTTGCTCTTCTAGCAGTAATGATACTTATGATTAGTCATTTGCATCAATAATCTTTCAGAATATCAGTGTGTCATGTTCCTCTAAATCAGCTGTGTTTATTGAAGTGCCAGAGCCAAATTAACTTGGTTATCAGAAACTACATGTGGGGTTCAGTGTGTAATAGTACTGTGTAAGCTCACTAATTTCTCCTTTTTTGTGGTTGTGGTGACAGACCAATCCATAGTTCAGACCCAGGTATAGATTAGTTTGAAAGGTGAAAAAATTGTTGCATGGCCAACAAATCTGATATGGAAGTAATGATTGTGTTTACAAATTGCAAATTGCTTTGTAACATAGCTTGATGTCTACATTTATGCCATATCCAATGCACTGTTCATTATAAAAACTGAAACTGCCAGGTGAATTGAGAAAACCTGTATGGAGTAGAAGAAGAGTTCCCGTGAAGTATTTTGGTGGGTGTACATACGTCGTGCATAAACTCAAGGAGGGGTTGGCAATCACTTTCAGCCCCTTGTAGGAAGAAATTGCAATTTATTTAAGGGCAATTTGTTAACAACATGAAATTTAGTATAACACTGTTCATACCCTCTGGTGTTGTAATACTAGGTCCATTTCTTTCACTTTTGCTGTTTCTGCTACAAATGCACAGACAGATGAATGCGTTGGTGCAATAACCATATAAGTTACATTTTTCATACTTCCAAGTAAAGCACTAATCTCTGAAATAGAACAACTTCATCAACTGGTGTTGTCTTCATCCAACGTTATTTACACTACCAACACAATTATAATTGCCTACCATATAACCAAAGATTTATCATATTTATTGAATTGAAGAAATTGGACTAGTATCGTTTTTGCACCAAAAAGTTCTCTTTAATGTTCAAAATTTAAAATAACTAAAACAACTATTGGCACTTGAAAGCTTACTGAATATTGTGAGCAGTACGTGGCTTGAAAAGAATTGGTACCCAAGTGGAATCATAAGTATGTATGATACACAAGTTCATTATGTTTCCCTTTCTGACAAACTGTAAGTGGCATCTGTAACTGTTGTTGCAGATGACCTTGTCATATAATCCATGTCTGATGCTGGCAAGTTCTTGTCCAGCCTCGTGATCTGTTTCTGTTTGATTTAACTAGCAGAGGCACTTCCTAAACGTCCTTCTCAGGCAATGTAGCTGAGGCATCCTGAATGATGAAATCGTGATTGACAGATTGTCATAATGAAGCACTACAGCAAACTAGAAGCTTATTTGCAATGGAGTACTTACAGACCTTTTATTTTGGAGAAGTAAACTTCTTGTTATCAGCCATCTTAGTGTTAAGCTGATACAGCAGTTTTGAGGGAGACGAGAAGTGTAAAACTACATCTTGTGTAACATCAACCACAGAGAACTCCTTGGATGTATTTCACATGCCAGAATGGCTACTGTTTGTTGCAGTGACAGTGCAAGCTATTGAAATGTCTGGTTCTTGCCCCAAAGACCCAGTGTCAAAAACTCCATTGCCTGTGCTACTCTGAATTGGTTAAATGGAGAGGTCTCAATTTTGCGTCATGTGATGGAGCGATTTTCAACGATTTAGTGGTACTAAAATCGTATTTTTGGCCAAAGCTGTACATTCCTGGCTAATGCACAAATGCCTTCATGAAAAGGGAGACGGTCAAATTTCGGAGGCAAGTGATACTAAGGTATGAATACATTACATTTATAACAGGTTGCAAAGATAGTTACCAAGAAACAGTTTGAAAGAACTTTTGGATTATGTAAGCAAATTGTAATTAAAAGGTATGGTATAGTACTCAAATATTCATGTACACAGTCATAATTTGCTAAATGCTAGTTATTAAGCATATTATACTACTTCAATTCTTGCGATACAAATTTGACTTGATCCATAAAATGTATGTTGTGTATGGATCTAATGAAAATAAATAAAGCAAATAAGCTACTGTGTCTACCACGAGAAGAAATGCTCCTGAAAGCAGCATTGGTAACTTTTTCTGTCTGAGTAAATAATTTTGCTGACAGGGTCCAGTTCTATTGCAATCAAGAAGCTAGGTGCAGCTGTAAGTACACACTCCTTGTGATAGGTGACAATGTAGCCAATGTGGATGGCTCATTATTGCTGTGACCAATAAATATCGAGTCTTTCAAAACTGAAACTGATGATGATTACACGCTGATCAAATGATTAGCAAGCATGAACTTCATAAACAAAAATGTTATTGTGGTGAATACTAAAAGAATTTTCACCAAGACAGATGTTAACATTTTAGGTGACTGACCCAGGTTGAGGGTAGGAGGGTTTCATAGACACAGGAGATGTTGCAGGAAGAGTTCCCAGCCATGCAATTCAGAAAAGCTGGTATTGGTGGGTGGAATCCACTTAGCAGAGACTGTGAAGCAGTCCTTGAAATGAAGGAGGTTGTGTTGGCAGCATGCTCACAACTGGGTGGTCCAGCTGTTTCTTGGCCATAGTTTGTTGGTGACCATTCATGCAGACAGCTTATCGCTTGTCATGTCACCATAGAATATCCTTACCCTCCTATCCCCTTTCCTGTTCTCACTACAGCACTAAACAGCACTCTTCCACAAGTGCACACAGTCTTCTTTCTTCTCCTTTCCTGCTGCCCCCGCCCCTGCCCCACCCTGCCCTGCTCCCCATCTAACCTCCTAACTGCACCTAGTTGCCCTGCCTTTTCCCCACCTCATTCTGGTTGTTCAGTCCCAATGAAGACCTTACTTGTTTCTTTTTCTTGTGCCTATCTGTGACTCATCTCTGCTATAAGGTCAATATACCCTCCTGGATTTTGCGTTGTTAAATACAGATGAGCAGCTCATTACCTTAAAAATACTTTCTGGCTCACCTTGATAAATGATAGGGGTTGGCAAGGGGCGTGTCAGTCTTTGCAAAAGAAACATTATCTGCTCTGACGTTGTCTACATGTTCCAGTCTCGAGATTTCAAATATTGTGTGTGTGAAATCCACTTAGCCTGGCCCTCAGGGGGCTCAGCATTTAGTTGTTGGGTACGGGCTTGGCGGCCCTGGGGTCCCTGAGCTGGGACTGCAAAGCGCCACCAGTCCTCAATACTGTAAGCTCTGAGCGTGCTACAATGACCACCATCAGGCGCGACGGTGGAACGTTGTATGGTACAGAGCCCTGTGATCTTGGCTTAACTACCTGGGTCGCGAGGATGGTATAAACGGTATAAACCTCTATAAAAAAAAAAACCTCAATCCAAGGTGTGCTGCGCACCGAGTAGACACATGGCTGCTAGTGGGTGACCCCTGGGGAACGTACCGCCCCCGGTTGTATTAGGCTCACCCAGGCAAGCGGGGCTCTGTCTGGATGGACATCCCTTTCCCTAGCTGCTCGTGGGACAGCCATGAAAAGAAATACGAATAGTGCGCAAGCATGAGTCTCTAAGAAAGGAGAGTTCAATGCTTTAAAGTATGACCCCCAATCGTTCCATTCCCTGCCCGCACCAGGGGGAAACGGTGGTCTAAATTACCAGGTGAGACCTATTCTCCTCGATTTCTGGTTTGCAGCCAAACAGATAGGGGCTCATTGCTGACCACAAAGCCTCAGTTTTTTGTGGAAAATTTAGAGGACAAATTTGGAGAAGTTGAGGGCGTGTCTAAAATGAGGTCAGGAGCAGTCCTCATACAGACAGCATCCCCAGCACAGTCACTGGCAATGTTTGCTTGTGACAAGCTCGGCGATGTTGCAGTCTGACGATGAGCTCCGTGCAAATCTGGGAAGCCGCGGTGTCCACTTTGTATGATGTGTCTTCAGGGGACCTAAAGATAGTAGGGTCGCCACCGTCTCCTTCATCTTGGCTTTCAAGGGTGACACCTTGCCCGAGAAGGTCAAGGTGATGATCTATCAATGTGATGTTAAGCCTTATGTGTCTCCTCCCATGTGCTGCTTCAAGTGCTGGAGGTTTGGGCATACGTCATCGAGATGTGACGCCAACCCTACCTGTCGGGATTGTGGACATGCCTCCCACCCCAACGACCCATGTTCGTCGCCCCCTATTTGTGTCAACTGTAGACAGAAACATTCACCTTGCTCATCAGACTGCGAGGTTTATCAAAAAGAACGGAAGATTATGGAGTATAAGACCTTGGACAGGCTCACTTACACAGAGGCTAAACACAAGTACGACAGACTTCACCCAGTGCGCATTTCGTCGACATATGCTGTAGCAGCTTCGATGTCGTCATCCCTGGCGATGAGCCCCCAAGCTCAGCGCTTTTTGTGGGCCCTCCAGTCCGGCCATCTATTCCTACCCCCCTGGTAGTTGGGGAACGCCCTCTTCCGTTGCTCCCGTTTTCAACATTGGGAGTAACAACCCCTCCTTCTTTGGGGACTTCAACCCCACCACTGAGCCGGAGAAGTGCCCGGCCCCTACGGCTCCCCTCGTGTGGAAGGGATCGCTTGGTGCCCGCCCTTCCACGGTTACTGCCGCTCTGGATGTCAGCCAGTGGCTGAAAAAGCCACCACCTGAGGGCCGTAGGCCTTCCAGGTCTTCCTCGGTCGGTGGGCCGGAAAAGCCCACCCAGCCTGATGACCCAAAGGACAAGTGGGGCCCTACCAAGAAGAAGAAGGAGGAGGAGGAGGAGGAGGAGGATGAGGAGGACAAGGACATAGCGACATAAAGAGAATTCACCACTGCACCTGAAGATGATTTGGAGCATCTAGCATCCACTCAGGAGCTAGATGTTGCTCGACCCGCAGCTCCTAGCTCCAATGGAAGTTGATCAGGCTACTTCGCAATTGGTGGTGGAGAGCACTTCTAACGCGTGACCTGGTTCCCCCCCCCCCCCCCCCCCCCCCAAGGTTCTTTCATGTCTCACAGTCGTATACCATTATCCTTCAATGGAACTGCGTGATTTTTACCACCACCTTGCTGAGTTGAAATAGCTTTTGTGCCGCTTCCCTGCCACTTGGCTGGCCCTACAGGAAACCTGGTTTCCTGTTCGGTGGACCCCCTCCCTCTGTGGTTACCGGGGTTACTATAAGAACCGCGTAGAATACGACAGGGTGTCTGGTGGTGTCTGTGTTAATGTTCTTGCCACTGTTCCTAGTGCCCCAGTGCCACTTCACATGGCTCTTGAGGCTGTGGCTGTTAGAATCTGGGCAGGAATGGAGCTTACCAGCTGTTCCCCTGGATGAGGTTGTCCCTTTTGCTGATGTAGCTGCCTTGTTCACCCGGCTCCCCCGGCCATTCCTCCTGTTGGGGGACTTTAATGCCCACCACCCATTATGGGGTGGGGCCCAGTTATTGGGCCAGGGTAGGAACGTTGAGGCTCTCTTGGCACAGCAGGACATTTGCCTCCTTAACACTGGTGCTCCCACATATTTTAGCTTGGCTCATGGCACATACTTGGCCATTGACCTCTGTCTTAGTAGCCCAGGTCTTCATCCATACCTCAGTTGGAGGGTCCACGATGACCTCTGTGGTAGCGACCACTTTCCTATCCTGGTTTCTCTTCTTCAATCACAATCCCCTGACCAGCCGCCACGATGGTCGCTTCGTGGAGCTGATTGGGCAGCCTACACCTCAGCTACTATGGCCATTGCTCCGCTTCCTGGTGACATGGATTTGGCAGTGGACGAGTTCAATATGGTCATTGTTTCTGCTGCCGAGGCAACTGTCCTCTGTTCTTAAAGTACCCTAAGGCGTAGCTCAGTCCCTTGGTGGACATCAGAGGTTGCAGAAGCTATCCGGGACCACCGGCGAGCCCTGCAAAGACACTGGCATCATCCTTACCTAGAGAATCTGGTTGCCTTTAAATGCATGTGGGCCCAGGCTCGGTGGATAATCCAGCAGTGCATACAGGACAGCTGGGAACGATATGTAGCCACCATAGGTTCTTGCACCTCCCCATCTCTCAGGTGTGGTCACGGGTTCAGCACATTTTTGGCTTTCGCCCTCATGCATCTGTCCCTTGCCTTTCTCGTCGGGGTACACTTTGTACTGACCCAATCGCCATCGCTGAACATCTGGCAGAGTACTTCGCTCGTAGTTCCGCGACAGCAGGCTACAGCGCAGAATTCCGTGCCATTAAAGAGCAGGCTGAGCGTATGCAGTTGTCATTTTGCACACACTGTTGTGAACGATACAACGCCCATTTAGTGAATGGGAATTCCGAAGTGCCCGTACAGCTCGCCCCGATACCTCTCCAGTTGCAGACTGAATTTCCCTCCTGCGCGTCCAGGGTAAGAATAGGCCCGAGGTATTCCTGCCTGTCATAAGAGGTGACTAAAAGGAGTTTCTCCCCTCAAGGGGGAAGTTTACACCTGTGTCCGGAGACGGACGGTTCAGCAACTTACATTTGTGGTCATTATGGTTTTTTGCTTATTCTGGTTTCTTCCTTTCTTTTCCTTCTCCCTCTCTCACTGTCTTACTTACATTCTACCTTGCCTTCCTCTCCTTGCCTTCTTATCCACCCTAAGGTCTCTGCCTTGGCGTTTGAGACAGTATGTCCTTTCTCTCCCTCTCTCCCTTTTTTTCCTGTTCTTCTTTCCTCCCTGTGCGTGCCTGAAGGCCAACCCACACACTCGCACGTGTAGGCGGTGATGGGGTGAAGTGTAATTCCCCGCCCTGGGTAGACTAGTAGGGCCTGGGCATACCCCCTGGTAAAGGACAGGCCCGGGGAGGGCTGATTGCCCGAGCTGACACCTTCTGACCATGCCAATTGGTCCCTCCGTCCGTTTCTTGGGCAGTGTGACTTGAGGTGTAAACATTCACCTAAGGTGGGAGCGCCCTCTGAGAGGGTCCCCACAAGGAAGGAGCGCACCATTGGAGATGCTGGCAATCATGGGAGATTCTTCCGCAATGGATTTCTCTTCATCTCTCTCGACTTCTGCCCAAAAACAGAAACTTGACCAGCCACCAGTGACAAAAGTACTACTGTCTGCCCCAAAGTTCCTCATAGTTTCAACATCTGAGGACGGAAAGGATTTTTCATCTGTCAGCCCTTTTGTTATTCAGAAGGGTGTAGATGCCATAGCTGGACCTGTCACTGGAAACTGAGAGCGCCTTTCAGGCACAAAACCTCCTTCAGGCCACACACCTGTACAAGTTCCCTGTCCGGGTGGAGGCTCACCGCACTTGGAATTTGTCGCGTGATGTGGTATCTACTAGATCACGTGACAGATTGACTGACGAGGAGATTCAGTCTTTCCTTGCTGAGCAGGGCGTGACGGCTGTCCATAGGGTCATGAAAAAGATCGACAATGACCTTGTACTGACCCGGACACTTTTCTTGACCTCTGATAGTGTTCAGCTGCCGTTGCGCATCAAAGCGGGCTATGAGGTTATTTCTGTTCGCCCCTATGTCCCAACACCTATGCACTGCTACCAGTGTCAGCATTTTAACCACACTGGAAAATCTTGTTCTAATCCGACTAAATGCGTCACTTGTGGCAGGGACACCCACGAGGGTGACTGTCCGCCTCCGTCTCCTTGTTGCGTGCACTGTCAGGGTGACCATGCAGCGTTCTCTCACAACTGTCCCATCTACAAGAATGAACACTGTATACAGGAAATTCGGGTCAAAGAGAAAGTGTCCACCTCGGCTGCTCGCAAGGTTTTTGCTAGTAGGAAGCCCGCGCTGCTCCCAGCGGGGATATACAGTACCGTCCTCGCCTCTCCTCGGCCTATCGTCACAGACATGTGATCTGATATTTAGCGCCACAGTCGTCCATTCGGCCAGTGCTAAGATCGCCTGGTCAAAGCCTCCTCTTCCTTCCGTCACCCCTAAGACACAAGCACCTTCATCAGCTTTTGCCAAGATTAAGACCCAGAAGTCAGATGCACAGGCCTTCAAGAAGGAACCGTCCCATGAAGACTTCTTACGTACGCTGAACTCCCAGCCATGGACCAGTACTTCGAATAAACGTCCTTCCAAGAAGGCTCATAGGAAGAAAAGTTCTCCTTCTCCGCCACGGTGCGTTTCTGCTCCTGGGCTACCCAGCGGTTGCCGCCCCAGGCCGTCATCCATTTCGCCTGGCCGCACCGCTGGTAGCCGAACATCTGGCCGTTCACCGGCGGAGGAAGTTCCCCCTCCAGACCATGTTAACATGGTGGCTGATGAGCCTATTGAAAAAATGGACGATGACACTCTGCATATTGATAACTCCAGCAATGCTTGCTCAAAGCCAGGCCCTCAGCGGCCTTCGAAGTGACCCCTTCTTGCTTCTCCTTTTTCTTTTTCTTCTCACAATGGCAGTTCTTTGTTGTAATATTCGAGGCATTCACTCCAACCGAGAGGACTTAAAATTGCTGCTATGCTTGCACTGTCAGCTAATAGTAGCTTTCCAGTAAATGAAGCTACGCCCATGGGATTGTATTGACTTGGCACACTACACCTCTGTGCATTTTGACCTACCCCCCGTGGCAGGTATTCCGGCTCAAGGGGGGGGGGGGGAGGGGATTATGTTGCTTATCTAGGATGATACCTACTATGATCCCATCAAATTTCACACTGATCTGCAGGTAGTTACTGTCTGAATTACTCTCCCCATTTTCACATTTTCCATTTGTACTGTTAATACACTCCATCATCGTCTTCCACTACTAGGCCAGACATGATGCAGATTATTGCTCAGCTACCTGCACCATTTCTGTTGACTGGAGACATCAATGCCCACCATCCCCTTTGGGGCTCTCCAGCATCCTATCCGAGAGGCTCCCTGTTCGCCGACCTTTCCAACCACCTCAACCTTGTCTGCCTCAGTACTGGCACCCCTACTTTTCTTTCGGACATAACTAACACCTATTCCCATTTAGACCTCTCTATATGTACTACCCAACTTGCACGTTGGTTTGAGTGGTACGCTCTTTCTGATATGTATTCGAGCGACCACTTCCCTTATGTTATCCATCTCCTGCATCATACCCCATCTTCATGCTCAACTAGATGGAACATCTCCAAAGCAGACTGGGGGCTCTTCTCTTACAGCTGCGAAAGTCAGGTTGCACACCTCACTGAAGTCATTCTCACTGATGCTGAATATTCCATTCCTCATACTACCTCTTCTCCACGTCGCGTACCAGTCCCTTGGTGGATCACAGCATGTAGAGATGCTATACGTGCTCATCGATGTGCTTAACAGACCTTTAAACGCCACCCTATGATGGCGAATTGTATTAATTATAATCTAATACGTGCACAGTGTTGTCGTGTTAAGCAAGAAAGCCAGCTGGGCTGCTTTCACAAGCTCCTTCAACAGTTTTACTCCTTCTGTAGTCTGGGATAGCCTACGCCGGCTATCTGGCACTAAGGTCCACTCACGAGTTTCTGGCTTGATGGTCACAAATGATGTCCTTGTGGCCCCTGAGGATGTCTCCAATGTCTTTGGCCGATTTTTCGCTGAGGTTTGGAGCATCTCTCATTACCACCATGCCTTCTTCCCCTGAAAACAGGCAGAGGAGGCAAGGCCACCTAATTGCCGCTCCTTGAATCATGAAAGTTATAATGCCTCATTCACCATGCGGGAACTCGAAAGTGCTGTTTCCTGGCCAGATTCTGTTCATATTCAGATGCTGAAGAATCTTTCTCCTGTGGGTAAAGGTTTTCTTTTTCGTACTTATAACTACATCTGGGTTGAGGGGTCATGTTCCCACATGCTGATGCGAATCTATTGTTGTTCCGATTCCTAAGCTGGGGAAGGACAAGCACTTGCCTTCCAGTTATCGACCCATTTCCCTTACAGCTGTGTCTGTAAGGTGATGGAACGAATGGTTGACTCTCGTTTGGTTTGGCTGCTCGAATCTCGACGCCTACTTACCAATGTACAAAGTGGATTTCGCAGGTGATACTCTGCTGTTGACCATCTGGTTACCTTGTCAACCTTCAGTATGAATAACGTCTTGCAGAAGTGCCAGACAGTGGCTGTGTTCTTTGATTTGGAGAAGGCTTACAACACCTGTTGGAGGGCGGGCGTTCTCCGCACCATGCATACATGGGGTCTTTGCGGTCGCCTCCCTCTTTTTATTCGTGCATTTTTAATGGATCGAAAGTTCAGGGTACGTGTGGGTTCTGCCCTGTCTGATGCCTTTTGCCAAGAGAATAGGGTGCCACAGGGCTCAGTTTTGAGCGTCGCTCTCATCGCCATGGCAATCAATCCAATAATGGATTGCCTCCCAGCTGATGTATCAGGCTCCCTTTTCATGGACGATTTTACCATCTATTACAGCGTGCAGCATGCGTTTCCTGGAGTGCTGTCTTCAGCATTGTCTTGACCGTCTTTATTCCTCGAGTGTCGCTAATGGCTTCCGGTTTTCTGCCGAGACGATGGTCTGTACCCCTAAATGTCCTTCGTGTTCTCAGCGGTATGTCGGGGAGTGGATCGAACCGTCCTACCACGCCTATATCGGTCGATTGTCTGCTCAAAACTGGATTATGGGAGCTTTGTATACTCCTCTGCATGGCCATCCATCATATGCCGCCTTAACTCCATACAACATTGGGGGTTACGTCTTGTGATCGGAACATTCTATACTACTCCCGCCCAGAGTCTTCATGCTGAAGCTGGAGAATTGCCACTAACCTACCAGCGCAATATACAGCTTTGTCGGTATGCCTGTTGGCTATTATCAATGCCTGACCACCCGTCTTATCTTTCCTTTTTTGAAGACACTCTCAACCGTCAATATGGGTTGTATGTATCTGCCCTGCTACCCCCTGGAGTTCGCTTTTGTCGCCTCCTTCTGCAACTTGATTTTCCATTCCCTGCAACCTTTAGACGGGGCGAGAGCCAAACGCCACCTTGGCTCCAGGCTCAGGTTCGTGTTCACCTTGACCTCAGCTTGCTCCCAAAGGAGGTTACCCCTGCTTTGGTATGCTGCTCCCGGTTTGTCGAACTTTCTTCGAAGTTCATTAATACGATCTTCATTTATACAGATGGCTCTAAGACCAATGACAGTGTCGGGTGTTCTTTTATTGTCGGGGCACACAGTTTCAAATACCGTCTCCATGGCCATTGTTTGGTCTTCACAGCTGAGCTGTTTGCCCTCTACCAGGCTGTTCTTTACATCTGCTGCCACAGACATTCTGCTTATGTCATCTGCTCTGATTCCCTGAGCGCCATCCAGAGCCTCAGTGATCCGTATCCGGTTCACCCTTTCGTGCACCAGATCCAACGCTCTCTTCAGCAGCTGGCAGACGATGGTTCTCCGGTTACCGTTATGTGGGTTCCTGGCCATGTCAGTATCCCTGGGACCGAAGCTGCAGATGCCACGTCTAAGGCTGCGGTCCTCCAGCCTCGGACAGCTTCTTGTTGTGTCCCTTCATCTGATTGTAGCAGGGTCATTCGTCAGCACATTTTATCGCTGTGGCATGCCGATGGGGCTACACTTACGGACAACAAGCTTCAGGCCTTGAAACCTCTTCCCATGGCTTGGAAGACCCCTTCACGCCATTCTCAGTGGGAAGAGATTGTTTTGGCCTGGTTACGAATTGGACGCTGCCGGTTCAGCCATCGCCATCTGCTGACGGCTGCACCGGCGCCGTTCTGGCCATGTGGGATTCTGCCCATTTTGACGTCCTGTCCGAATTTTAATACACTGCGCATTGATCTTGGTCTGCCATGTACTCTGGATGCCACTTTAAAGGATGACCCAGGAGCAGCTGCTCGCATTCTTCGTTTTATCCACTTGACAAACCTACCTATGGACATTTGATTATGCTGTTTTCCTTTAATCCCTTGCCTGTTAATGTGTCTTTTATAGTGTGGTCCTTTTTAGTTGCTGTTTTAACATTGTGTCTCACAGTGCATTCATAATTTAGTCGGCGCTAATGACCACTGTAGTTGCGCGGCCTAAAAAAGAAAACCAGACCGAATTCACAACCAGTTTCTTTGCCATCTCTCGGCATACTGTCAGGGTGAATTACTCACTCTGTTTAACCACTTCTGGATGGAGGGCATTTTCCCATCTCGTTGGCAAGATAGCATTACCGTCGCGGTGCTGAAACCTGGTGCAGATCCACTGGTGGTTGATAGCTATCGCACTACCAGCCTTACCAACGTTATGTGCAAACTCCTGGAACAAATGGTGAGTCGGCGGCTCATGTGGATCCTCGAAGCTCGGGGCCTCCTGGCCCAGCAACAGGGGGGCTTCCGTCAGGGCTGCTCAGCGATCGAATATTTAGTCTCGCTAGAGTTGGCTATTCGTACAGCTTTTACTCGGCGAGAACATCTAGTTGCTGTTTTCTTTGCTCTTCAGAAGGCGTACGATACCACCTGGCGCCATCATATCCTTGCTACGCTGCACGAATGGGGCTTATGGGGTCCACTTCAGATTTTTCTACGGAATTTTCTCTCCAATCGCTCCTGACGGGTTAGTTGGCACTTATTTTAGCTCTGCTGATATTTAGGAGAACGGTGTCCCGCAGGGCTTGGTTCTCAGTGTTCCCCTCTTTTTGGTGGCAATTAATGGTCTTGCGGCTGTGGTGGGCTCATCGGTCTGTTCCTCTCTATATGCCAATGACTTTTGTCTTTATTACAGTTCCCCAAGCATCTGTGTCGCTGAACGGCGGCTGAGGGAGCTATCCTTAAGGCACATTTTTGGGCATCCAACCATGGTTTTCAGTTCTCAGCCTCTAAGACCTGAGTGATGCATTTGTCGGCGGCGAACGGTTCACCTCCATCCAGAGTTTTACCTTGCCAATGCACTCCTTCATATTGAGGAGATGCATCGCTTTCTTGACATGTTGTTTGATGCTCAGCTCACTTGGACACCTCATCTTCGCGAGCTTAAACAGTGGTGCTGGCGGCACCTCAACATCCTTTGCTGCCTCAGCCACACCGTTTGGGGGGCTACACAGTCAACCCTCCTACACCTCTATAAGGCCTTAGTACAGTCCTGTCTCGACTACAGGAGCCTGGTGTAAGACTCAGCAGCACATTCAATGTTGCAGATCCTCGACCCGATTCTCCATTGTGGCGTCAGACTGGCGACAGGTGTCTTCCACACTAGTCCCCTACGATTCCGCTGACAACAGTTGCTTGCATTATACATAGTCCGCATCCATGCCTTGTCCAACCACCCAAACCACAGGCTCCTTTTTCAATCTTCTGCACTCCCCTCCCCATGACGGCGGCCTAGGTCGGGTGTCTCGATCGCGGCCCATGGTCGTTCCCTTCTCTCGTCACTTGAGTCCTTTCCCCCTATCTCCATCCTTCCGGCCCTCTTCTTCTACCCCTCCTTGGTCCCTCCCTCGCTTGCGGCTTTGCTTGGATTTGTCCTGCGACTCCAAGTCCTCTGTTCCACCTGCCAGTCTTTGTCAACAATTCATGGCTTTTCTTGCCTCATTTCGCGACGCAGATGTAGTCTACACCGATGGTTCTGTGGCCGATGGACGCACTGGGTTTGCTTTCATCCACGGCGACTACGTTGAGCAGCATTCCCTGCCTTGTGGGACAGTGTTTTCACTGCGGAGCTGGTGGCTTCTTATGGTGCACTCACTCACCTTTTCTCATTTGTCATATGCAGTGACTCCCTGAGTGGATTGCAAGCACTCGACCAGTGTTTTTCTCGGGACCCTTTGGTGCGCGGTATTCAAGATGCTGTTTTTGCTCTCGGCGAGTGTGGTTGTTCAGCGACATTTGTGTGGATCCCGGGCCAGGAAACAAATGTGTCGATCAGTTGGCCAAGCACGTCACCACTTCGCCACCCCTTGAGCTTGGTCTTGTGGAAAGAGATCTCCAGTCAGCCCTACATCGCAAGGTCTGCGATGTCTGTAGCTCTGAATGGTGTGTCTTGAACATGCCAAATGAGCTCCACATGGTCAAATCATCCACGGCTGCATGGAACTCATCCTTGAGGGGCACGCGTAGAGACTCAGTTGGTCTCTGCCGTATCTGAATTGGACATACACAGTTGAACCACAGCTATCTCCTTCGCCGATAGAATCCGCCCAAGTGTCGCTGTGATGCAGGGCTAACAGTGGTCTGTCTGCTGATGGACTGCCCCCTTTTAGCCCCCTTGTGACAGTCCTTTAATTTACCAGCTGCACTTCCTTTAATTCTAGGTGATGATGCCTCTATAATAGACTCAATTTTACGTTTTATCCATGCAGCTGGGTTTTATCACTCACTCTAATGTGGGTGCTCTCGCATGATTTCTCAGGCTACACCCACTCCAGCGACTTAATAGTGACATGGATACCAAAATAGCGTCTTTCATGGTAACAAGTTATTTTGGTACCTCTAGCCACACTTTCCAGCCGGAGGTTCTTCATTTGTCGTTGAGTGGTTGACCTTTTACCTGATCCATCAACCACTGTAGTCTGTTTTACTCTATTCAACTATTTGCCCTGTTGCTTGCAAGTGTTCTCTGTTTTGTATTATTGCGGTGTTCATTTCTGCTCTGTACCCCTTGGTCTTCCCTCCCTCTGGGTGCAGAGGTTACGCTTCTACTGTATAAGCCATTTACAAGTACGTCTGTTTCGAACAGGGGACTGATGACCTTGATGTTTAGTCCCCATCAAACCCCAAAACCAACCAACCAACCGACCACCTAGTCTGGAAAATTTCACATTGATCTTCTTGAAGACCAATTTGGATAGCAGAGAAAAAACTGGCCTACATTTTTGAAGATCGTAAAGAAATCTGTGATACGTGGACTAATCAAAGTAAATTATTTCTATGTTTCATAACCATAAAAGGGATACACACTATTTTCTCACTGTTCTGCCTCTCCCTGTGTATCAGATTATGACAATGGTGTTAACAGCTACTTACCATGTACCTCAGTGGCTGCAAGAAAACTGAAATGCAATGTGTGCTAGAACAGTCTAGTTTTTCACAAAGTCGTTAATTATGAGGAGTGGGTCATGCATATAAGGTACTCAGATACAAGTAGCCTACTTGACATAAGGCCATTTGTCATTAAGGTTGTAATGTAGGCTACAGCTATGTCACTTTTTCAAACTTGTTCATTTTTAATCTGAAAAGCCCATATTGCAGGATTATAACCACACACACGCACTGAGGGTTTGATATTGTGTAATTTGTCATCAAATTTTCAGCAGCCTAATTTGTGTGTCTGTCAAATGATTGAAAACATTCTGAAAATTAAAAAATACACACCATGCATTCAGTCAAATGCTAGCAATAAGAGAAAGCTGGAAACTTTAAAAAAGTGACAATCCTTCTTAATGTGCCTATTCCAGTAGCATTGCTACAGAACTGAACACTTTCAGTATCAGTGCAGCAAACTGCGATGTGAAGAGAGCAGATTGTGTTAAGGATAAGTTTGCATGATTGGTTGTCTTATAGTACTGTGTTGTGAATAATTTTCTAATTTGACTTTATTCATTCATACATAAATACAACTATAAAGAAGAAGACATCTTTGTTTTTCCTTCCGTTTGTTCCTATACCATTCGACTGTTTGCAGTGTAGCTCATAAGCTTTGAGTTGAGTTCATGTCTTCAAAAGTTTGTCAGGATAACAATGTGCAGGTACATTGTGAAAGACCTCTGGGATGTGGTAAAGTTAGAATTTATTATAGAACAAAAAAATGAAACAGCGATTATGACAGAAAGCAAGGACTATTTTTTGTTTCACTCTCTCGTATGCAGGATTGCTTCAATGCATTGCTCGAAGTAAGATTGTATTGTGTGATTCGGAATAAGAGAAGATTTAATAACAGCATTAACTATTTTTATTGAAGTGAAGTGGAGCGGAGCGAAGATTGGAGGATTTCCTTCATCTTGAGAGGCACTGGTGTCTTTGGAGTCAGCTGCCTGCATCTACAATTGAAATGAAATGTAATAGGAAGTCCACGGTCCTATTTTGTAAGATAAAGAGAAGTGTAAGAGCTTTCAGAAGACAACATAATGAAAACAAATAAATAAAAAAAGGATGCAAGGTAAAGTGAAGCAAGACTAGCACAGTTTCGTACACACAGATCATTTACTGATAATGCAATTGCACTATCCATTAATTTTTTTCCCTTTATATTACTGTTATAATAAAACTGGTGAGATAAGTACAACTAATTCAGCCTACCAGTTGTAAGTAGGGTTTGTAAACTATTGTTATAGAAAGAGATTTCTGTGACATTGTTATTACTCATAAAAACTAATCATCTGTATTACCTGTTTACATGAATCACAATGGGGAGCAAGTAAAGCAAAAAGGAAGAAAATTTTGGAGAGAAATAAAAATTGGACCCAGGTTACATGAAATTTTCCAGAGTAAGCCGTTTTGTTCGGCACAGCAAAGATAGGATGGCTTTGCAAGTTGCTTATATGCTTAGGCTTGGTAGCACCTCTTTTGATGTAGATACATAGCATTTCCTTATTATTGCCTTCCTTGAATTTTATTGTGGAAAATTTACCATAATTTTCCAGTGTGATACACGTTGTCAGTAAAACAAAGAATTGTGACACAATAGTTTGCATATCATAATAGATTAGATACGAAACAGGCTTAGACATCTTGTAAATTACACTTAAGTGCAATAATTGGCATATGAAATTTTAGCATTTCTTGTGAAATTTTTATTTTTGCATATTCATACACTGCAGAAAAATATGTCCATTGTTGATAACAATAGAGAAAACGCAATTGGCTGAGGTGGGATAGAATTGTGCAAAGTTCAGGTGCCATGCACGTCTACCACAAAAAGTTCATGTAGGACAGATGAGTGTCCCAGTTGTGACAAATGATAGTGATGCTCCACAGCAGAATAATCTTGACGATACAATGTTTACAATTGACAAGACAATGTCACGCAGCTCCCAGAGTGAAATACCGCTTACAAATGAAACAATGCAAATACATATTTGGACAACATGTTACAAAGTAGATAGTACCCTTGGTAGTAAAGCTGATGGACTGCTATGACAGTTATTACCTATCAAACTTGAAATTAGATAATGTGTATGAACACAGTAAAAAAAAAAAAAAAAGTGTTACATAAAATATAAAATATAAAAACAAGAACAAAAATAAGTATTTGCGAGTCAGTCCCACCGACGTTCAATGACTTAGCCAAGAATTTTCACACTGACGAAATATTGAATGATATGAAAAACAAGCAAAGCTTGAAGTACTTTCTGAAGTTAACAATAACATTACCGAGTTGAAACAGAAGGTAGATGCTTTTAATAACCATCATGACTTGTAGAGCAACAGATAAAGAAAATCACAGATGTGAAGACGAATATTGAAGCAACCCAAAATGAGTTGTGTTACACAGTTAAACAAAATATACAAACTATGAAGGTATACCTCTAGCTTATAACGTTCTTACCTACTTGTAATAATGGGGTTGTTCATAGTTACTCATGATCTGCCGCAGTAGACATCCTGAGTACCTTGACAGTAACTGTAAATTAACTACTGGAGAATTAATTTAGTTCAGTCTTGTGTTAAGTTTAATCATTTTCATTATACTTTCAAAACAAAATCAAAGTATTACTGCATTTGCCTACAATACAAAAGGAACAGCTACATGCTCATTGCTCAAAAACCAAAACCAGACTGACCTACATTGCTGTAACTGTTTATACTTTCTTAACAATCCCAAACCATCCTTGGCATTGTTTAAAATGATTATTTGATTAATTAACAAATAAAACTCCCATCCTAAAACAAATGACACATTTCAATGATTGCCTTGATTTTTATATATTAAACACAAGTGAATTCTAGTCTCTATATTAATTGTATCATGTATAAACACCTAAGTATCAAATATTAACAATACACTTGTTATATTTACTAATTACAGAAGATTCATATCATGTAAAATCTTCCTCCCAATTAACAGACTCCTACACATTAGTGTTATTAAGATTCTATAATTATTTTCTTCAAAACTTTTTTCACAAGTACATATTTCCATAAACCTGTCAGAAATTACTGTTTTTGGTTAAAATTTGTGTGTTTATATTAGTTTCAGTTAGACTATTACTGTACAATTGGACGGTTTGTCCAAATCAGGAAGTGGGAGAGGTGAATTTGTACAGAAAAGTAAAGAAGGATGTGACTTGAAAAGGAAAGAGTCACACCAGCTCAAAGCCTTGGGTTCACCACCCCCAAATTGCAAAGAGCTTGCAACCTCCTGAGGAAAGAGAATTCTTGTGATGTTATGTAAGTGATTAAGGCTGTTTCTATAATTTCAGGTGCATAACATTCCTGAGTCCAAATAATATTTTTTACGTAGGATAAACAAGTCTATAAGCATCTGGGTGCGGGTTTTCAACGATTTGAAATGGCTCTATATAAATATCAAAAGATTTCTTTATTTCTGTATCTAGTGGTTTAGATTTGGTGTAACTTTTTGTCAAGACTAGATTCAGAGTTTTGTCTGTTTGTCATACCATTTCTTTCTTTTTCATTATATTCTTTCATAGTTCTTCTAACTATTTCCTCTCTTTCAGCTGCTGTTACACTTTTACAAGCAGGAGACTCAATAAGGTCTTTGATTAAGTAAGGAGGTTTTTGGTCAAACATGATCTCATAAGGAGAGTATCCTGTGGTAGTATGTTGTAGGCTATTCATAATGTCTTCAAATTCAGTAACATAACAAATTTGTGTGATCTTTCTGACAGCAAGTTCTACATAATCTATCAATTTGCATCATGTACCGTTCAGTTGGGTTGCATTTAGGTGAAGAGGATGATATTAAGTTATGTCTGGTGCATGGAAGTCACCCACCTGATTCTAAATCTGCTGATCATGTGGGATAAAGTCCTCTGTTGGAATGGAAAATCATCTGCTGCCACCTACATATGGGGTTCTTTTTTTTTGTTTTTGTTTTAGGGCGCAAAACTTCTATGGTCACTAGCGCCCGGTCCGTGACTTAGGAAACAGGAAAAAACCGAAATTGAAAACCAGCAGCAATGGGAACGAAAGTCATAAAATTGGAGAAACTAAAAGCAGAAGGAAGGCTTAAAAATCCACTACAAAAAAAAAAAGCTTCAAATGACTGATGTCATTTCACTGGCACTAATAAACTTGAGAACGTGGTCGGCTGAGCGTGTGTCATCTGCTAAAATCGACGATATATCAGGCGATAGCTGTAGACGGGAGCTTAATGGATTAAAATAGTGGCACTCAATTAAAAGGTGTCTTACTGTCCACAGCTGAGAGCAGTGGGGACAGAGTGGGGGAGGATCACCGCTTAAAAGATGTCGATGGCTAAAAAAGACAGTGCCCTATCCAGAGTCTAGTTAAAATTACCTCCTCCCGATGACGCGTTCAGGAGGAAGAGGTCCAAGCACAAGGAAGAGCTTTTATGTCCCGCAATTTATTATGGGTAAGTGTCGACCAATGCGTGTGCCATAAATGAACAACACGTCGACATAGAACGCTCCGTAGATCGGCGAAGGGAATCGATTGAATAGCTGGCCGAGGAAGAGAGACTGCAGCCATGGCTGCAATATCGGCCGCCTCATTTCCACAGATTCCAACGTGTCCTGGGAGCCAGAGGAAAGCCACCGAGACGCCCCCCAGGTGGAGCAAGCGCAGACAGTCCTGAATCCGGTGGACCAGAGGGTGCACAGGATAAAGAGCTTGGAGACTGAGGAGAGAGCTGAGAGAATCTGAGCAGATAACATATTGTATCCGCTGATGGCGCGGATGTAGTGGACAGCCTGGAGAACAGCGTAAAGCTCCGCATTATAAACCGAACACTGGTCGGGAAGCCGAAAGTGATTTGGGGTGTCGCCAACAATATAGGCACTCCCTACACCTAACGATGTTTTCGAGCCGTCGGTGTAAATGAATGTGGCTTCTGTCATTTGTGCACATAGAGCAGCAAATGCCCGACGATAAACAAGTGAAGGGGTACCTTCCTTGGGAAATCGACAAAGGTCACGGAGCAGGCAGATCCAGGGACGGAGCCAAGGCAGTGCTGTACCCCAAGTTGTCAAGAATGTTTTAGGAAAGCGAAAGGAAAGATAATGGAGCAGTTGACGGAAGCAGACTCCCGGTGGTAGTAGGGAGGAGGGGCGGCCTGCATACCCTACATCAAAGGAGGCGTCGAAAAAAATGTCATGGGCTGGATTAGCAGGCATGGAAGACAGATGGCTAGCATAACAACTCAGAAGGACTGCTCGCCGATTGGACAGCGTTCAGCAGTCTCAGCATAAAGGCTTTCCACAGGGCTGGTGTAAAAAGCTCCAGACACTAAACGTAATCCACGGTGGTGGATAGAGTCGAGACGCCAAAGAATAGACAGCCGAGCAGAGGAGTAGACTATGCTTGCATAGTCCAATTTCGAGCACACTAAGGCTCGATAGAGGCGGAGAACGACTCGGTCCGCTCCCCAGGAGGTACCATTCAGGAAACGGAGGGTGTTGAGGGATCGCAGACAGTGAGCCAAAAGATAGGAAACGTGGGAGGACCAGCACAGTTTTCTGTCAAACATAAGACCCAAGAATTTAGCGACGTTTGAAAACGGAAGGTTGACAGGACCTAGATGTAAGGAGGGAGGAAGAAACTCCTTACGTCGCCAAAATTTAACACAAACGGTCTTACTGGGAGAAAAATGGAAGCCGGTTTCGATGCTCCAAGAGTGGAGGCGATCAAGACATCCTTGAAGACGTCGTTCAAGAAGGCTGGTCCGTTGAGAGCTGTAGTAGATCGCAAAATCATCCACAAAGAGGGAGCCAGAGACATCAGGAAGGAGACAATCCATAATTGGATTGATGGCAATGGCAAACAGTACAACACTCAGCACGGAGCCCTGGGGTACCCCGGTTTCTTGGGAGAAAGTACGGGAGAGAGTAGTGTTCACCCGCATCCTAAATGTGCGCTCTGCCATAAATTCGCGAAGAAAAAGGGGCAGCCGAACTCGAAAGCCCCAAGAGAACAGTGTGCGGAGGATGCCTGTCCTCAAACAGGTATCGTATTCTCTCTCCAGATCAAAAAATATTGCTACTGTTTGGCGTTTCCGGAGAAAATTGTTCATGATAGAAGTGGATAGAGCAACAAGATGGTCAACTGCAGAACGATGCTTTCGGAATCCGCATTGGGCAGGTGTTAAAAGACTGCGGGACTCCAGCCACCAAGCTAAACGGCAATTCACCATACGCTCCAAAACCTTACATACACTACTCGTGAGAGAAATATGGCGATAGCTAGAGGGGACATGTTTGTCCTTTCCAGGTTTAGGAACAGGAACGATGATAGCTTCCCGCCATCGTCTGGGAAAAGTACTGTCGGTCCAAATTCGATTATAAAGGCGAAGGAGGTAACGCATACTATGGGTTGATAAATGCAGCAACATTTGGACGTGGATACCATCTGGTCCTGGGGCGGATGAGCGAGAAGAAGAGAGTGCATGTTGGAGTTCCCCCAAGGAGAAAACAGTATTGTAGCTTTTGCGAGTTTGAGAGGAGAAAGCAAGAGGTCGCACTTCCGCTGCACGTTTCTTCGGGAGAAACGGTGGCGGCTAATTTGAAGAGCTCGAAATCTCAGCAAAGTGCTGACCCAACGAGTCAGAAATTGCGACGGGGTCCACTAATGTGTCATGCGCAACAGTGAGCCCAGAGACCGGGGAGAAACTAGGCGCGCCTGAGAACCGTCAAGCCGACTCCAAACTTCCGAGGAGGAAGTGAAGGTGTTAAATGAGCTAATAAAGAATTTCCAGCTTGCCTTCTTGCTATCACGGATGACGCGACGGCATCGCGCTCGGAACTGCTTATAGCGGATACAGTTGGCCAAAGTCGGATGGTGGCGGAAAACGCGGAGAGAACGTCGCCGCTCACGTATTGCATCACAGCATGCCTCATTCCACCAAGGGACTGGGGGGTGCCGGGGCAATTCGGAGGTGCGTGGTATTGAATGTTCCGCAGCTGTAAGAATAACGTCGGTAATATGTGGGACCCCATCGTCGACACTGGGCAAGTGACGATCACCGAATGTCGCAAGAGACGAAAAAAGTGTCCAGTCGGCTTGGGCAAACTTCCAGCGTCACGGGCACATGTAGGGCAGTTGAGGCTGCAGTCTAAGGACACATGGAAAGTGGTCACTCGAGTGTGTATCATCAAGGGCGAACCATTCGAAGCGCCGAGCTAGCGGAACAGTACCGACCGCAAGGTCCAAATGAGATAAATTTGTCGTGGAGGCAGACAAAAATGTAGGGACCCCAGTGTTGAGGCAAACTAGATCTGCTTGGTGGAAGACGTCTAGCAATAGTGAGCCACGTGGACAAGGATGTGGAGATCCCCAAGGCGGGTGGTGGGCATTGAAGTCCCCAACCAGCAAATATGGGGGTGGAAGCTGACCAAGAAGATGAAGGAGATCAGCTCGTGCCATTGGTGTGGACGATGGAATGTATACAGTACAAAGAGAGAACGTGTATCCGGAAAGGGAAAGACGGACGGCGACAGCTTGGAAGGTAGTGTTTAAATGGATTGGGTGATAATGGAGAGTTTCTTGGAGAAGAATCATGAGTCCTCCATGTGCTGGAGTGCCTTCAACAGAGGGGAGATCAAATCGGATGGACTGAAAATGGGGGAAAACAAAGCGGTCGTGGGGATGCAGCTTTGTTTCCTAAAGACAGAAGATGACCGGCGAGTAGGATCGTAAGAGGATCGACAATTCATCCCGATTGGCTCGAATACCGTGGATATTCCAGTGGATAATGGACATAGGGTGAACAGAAAATGGAGGAATGTGACCAAGGTTGCTGTCAACTCAACGACTGCTCAGAGCTTGCGACCGACAGCATGGAATGGCATTCAGCCGAAGGCAGAAGATCCTGATCCATAGGTTGGTCAGGAGCAGCTCCTGCCACCAGCTATCGGCCGGTTGATCGGCCGCCAGCAGTGCGCCTCGGCGATACAGAAGACGGCCGAGGACGATTTCCGCTGTAGATGGGACACGCCTTGGCGGAGAAGGAGAGGAACTGGGTTTCTTGGAAGTATGATGTTTAGAGGAAGGAGGAACCGATGGTTGTGAAGTTGGGGTACGTAAAAAATCTTCACGAGTATGCTCTTTTTTCGAAGTCGTGGTGTCTGACTGTTGGGCTCGAGATTTAGCAGAACCCGACGAAGGGTGAGCCAGAGAGTGGGCAGGCGAAAGTGGTGAGATTGAACGGGCGATCTTTGCGCTGGCCGATCTGACTATCGTGGCACTAAAGGTGAGGTCGCAAGTCTGCGTGGCCGCCTCCTTTGTTGGCCGAGGAGAAGCAAGGACAGTTCTGTATTTTCCTTTCTGAGGCACAGTGGGCTGTCGACTGGCGAATAATTTTCGAGCAGCAAAGGTCGACACCTTTTCCTTTACTCTAATTTCCTGGATGAGCTTTTCGTCCTTAAAAATGGGACAATCTCGAGAGGAAGCAGCGTGGTCACCCATACAGTTGATGCAGCGAGGGGATGGAGGTGGACAAGCACCCTCATGGGCATCCTTGCCACACGTAACACTTTTGGCCGGATTGGAACAGGACTGGCTGGTGTGATTGAACCGCTGACACCGATAGCAACGCGTAGGGTTTGGGACGTAAGGGCAAACGGAAATTATCTCATAGCCTGCTTTGATTTTCGATGGGAGTTGAACTTTGTCAAATGTCAAGAAAACAGTGCGGGTTGGAATGATGTTCGTGTCAACCCTTTTCATAACCCTATGAACAGCTGTTACGCCCTGGTCAGACAGGTAGTGCTGAATTTCTTCGTCGGACAATCCATCGAAGGAGCGTGTATAAACGACTCCACACGAGGAATTTAAAGTACGGTGCGGTTCCACCCGGACAGGGAAGGTGTGTAGTAGTGAGGTACGCAGCAATTTTTGTGCCTGGAGGGCACTGACTGTTTCTAACAACAGGGTGCCATTCCGTAATCTGGAACAAGACTTTACAGGACCTGCAATTGCATCGACACCTTTCCGAATAATGAAAGGGTTGACCGTGGAGAAGTCGTGACCTTCGTCAGACCGAGAAACAACAAGGAACTGTGGCAATGATGGAAGAACTGACTGTGGCTGGGACTCAGTGAACTTACGTTTGTGAGCAGACAGAGTGGAATGTGAGGAAACCATTGCGGAAGAATCCCCCATGATTACCGGCGTCTCCGATGGCATGCTCCTCCCTTGTGGGGGGCTCTCTCTGAGGGCACTCCCGCCTTAGGTGATTGTTCACACCTCAGGTCACACCTCCCGACAAACGGACGGAGGGACCAATCGGCACTTTCGGAAGGTATCAGCTTGGGTAATCACCCCTCCCCGGGCCTGGCCATTACCAGGGGGTACGTAAGTGTCCTACCTGTCTACCCGGGCGGGGAATTATGCATTACCCCGTCACCGGCTACGCATGGAAGTGTGTGGCTCGGCCTTCAGACACACACAGGGAGGAAGAAAGAGAAAGGGAAAGGAAAGAAGAGAGGTCTCAAACGCTGCAGCGGAGAAAAGGGTAAAGAGAAGAGGTAAGGGAAAGAGAAGGACGAAGGAAGGATGAAGACATACAAGCAAGGAAGGAGAAGAATGCGGTACCTTTACAAGTGTCCGTCTCCGGACGTAGGCACAAACCATACTCCCAGAGGGGGAGAAAGGGAAAGAAAGAGCCAGTGGTGAGGGGGGGGGGGGGGTGAAGATGGGGGATGGGGAAGG